>NC_061119.1:26446775-26777525 GCF_002878395.1 Capsicum annuum
ATGGCTATTTGGGTTCTAATTTATTAAATTTCTTAACACATATAAAACCAAAGTCAAAGTAATTATATCTAAATAAACTCATAAGTTACTAATTGTATTTATCCATGTTGATAATAATAGGTAAATCTATTCAGATAAAGCTATTTCTTCAATTGTTACATATATTAATAAACAAGAAAAAAGAATCAAATAATAATAAATTCAGTTATTGCTCAAGTTTTGGGCTACCACTAGTGCTATTTGGGTTCTAATTTAATAAATTCTTTACTCATATATA
Source organism: Capsicum annuum (assembly GCF_002878395.1). Classification (NCBI taxonomy): domain Eukaryota; kingdom Viridiplantae; phylum Streptophyta; class Magnoliopsida; order Solanales; family Solanaceae; genus Capsicum; species Capsicum annuum. The sequence goes on from NC_061119.1 coordinate 26,447,053, forward strand.
AAATCAAAGTCAATGTAATTAGATCTAAATATACTCATAAGTTACTAATTGTATTTATCTATGTTGATAATAATAGAAAAATTTATTAAGATAAAATTATTTCTTCAATTTTTACATATGTTGATAAACATGAAAAAAGAATCAAATAATAATAAATTCAGTTATTGTGCAAGTTTTGGGTTACCACTAGTTCAAATATATCCGATGGGAAATCCAAGTTGACATAAGACATGTTGATTTTTTGTTATGGATCATGGATTAGAACATTAGGATTACTTGAATTGTGCATGCGTGTAGAATACTATTAACTTATTAGAAAATTTCATCATCGCAAATATTTAGCTATTAGAACTTACCTCTGCATTATGATTCGATTTGGGTGAGTTTAGATTGAAGTTCCAAAATGTGTTTGCTTGTAGTTTTTGGGAATATATTTCACTTTTTTTTTAAACATGAAACACGACTTATATACATAAATTCCAATAACTATTCAAACTACCCATAAGATTGGAATAAAACTATCATTTTTTTATTGAACTCGATATTTTTTTATTCAAAAATAATTACACAATATTTTAATAAAAACTACTACTAACACAATTACTATCTATTACAATTATTCAAATTACAACTAATTACAAAGATCTACCAGTAAAAAAACTAACAAAGATAGTAACTAGCTATTCTTTAATATAATATTTTCATATTCTACAAACAATCTCTTCACAACAACCATTCATTTCCTGATCAGATAATCAGAAAAAATGTATAAGAATTAGTTGGGGTTATAAATAGATGATTTTTTAAAATAAATATAAGAATTGTGGCATTAGCTTAAAGTCTAAAAAGAAATTGATAACTATGTTTTGGACAAAAAAAAAAATTCTTTTTTTTTTTTTGAGATTTGAAATTTGATTTCCAAAATATTTTCCTAAGAACTAAATATAATGACCAAATAAATTTTGCCTAAAAATTTAAGGAGCTTTCAAAATATAAGATGGACAACCCATCCTCTTTTATGGGATTTGGATGAGAACAACATTAGGATTAGAACAAAATTTTGGTAACTCATCATTATAAATAGATTTCCATTAGAGCTTTTATCTCTGCTTTCTGATAAGTAAAAGTAGCAAATTTTAATGGAGAATATCAGAGAAATCGCTGAATGTAAGTCACTTCGTCTTTTTTTATGGAATGAAAAGCTAACAAGGAATCAAGTTTCACAGTCCGAAGGCTTATGCGTTTTCATTATCAGAAGTTCATTCACAAAAGTTCAACCTTGTGAATGCGGCACGGTTTGTTCAGAATATTGGTACCAAATTGAGGATAAGAAGTGTTCTTCCGTCATTCCTTTTAATTTGTCAAAACTACAGAACAAAGAAGCATCATTGGGGTCCATGCTTGTTTCTGCAACTCTTCAATTTCTTCCACAAACTATAAAACACTTAGGAGGCGACATCTCTCTTCGCCTTTTCACTAAGTTTCAAGATTCTCAAGCTTTACTTCCACCACCACGACCTACTTACGTAGTTGCTATTGAAATCTCCCAAACTCGTTATATCAATTTTACTAATCTAATTGATCATAACATTTCCTCCACAGGGTATCCTCCCGATATCCCATTGTATCGCCGGTTTGAAAATGAGGATGAGGAAAATGAGGTGGTTTTCTCTCAATTATACACTAAGGATGTCATTGCGTATCTTGACGTATTAAGGGAATATACGAGTGAAGGTGGGATTTCTCCAATGAAGCCACCCATTGCTGTGGATGTAGCCAGAGGATTTGTGGAAGTCAAGCCATGTGATGGATCTTGGTGTCAAATTCCATTCAATGGACTCACTGATCTAAAAGATGAAATTTGCCCAGTTTGTCACGAAGAGTTTACTGATGTGAATGAAGTGATTACAGCTTATTGTTCGCATGCCTTCCATACAAGGTGTCTCCTGCCATGGCTATCCAAGAACAACAGTTGTCCGACTTGTCGAGCTCGCTATCCTTTACATTATTCGCCCCTTTTGGACCATCAACGTCGCAAGCGCAAATATAATATGCTAGAGGCTAATGTTTGAAATATGTGCTTTTTATCCTTTTTTCAGTTTAAAAGTGTGAACTTCTAATCAAATTTGACTGAACTTGAAACGACATAGATCAAAGGGTCGAGATAAAATGATTTTACCTTTTTTTTTATATATATATTTTGTGGTTAATATCCGGTCTCTTATTCTTGTTACCAAATGCCCCGTTAATGTTTTACTTATTTATTAATAAAAGCTTTGCTAGTTTTTGTTTTAGTATAAAGCAGGGATATGCCTCCTATTTTTGCCTTTACCTTCAAGTTTTCTTATTACACACACAAAAATAATAATAATTTAAAATTAATCCCTAATGTATGTATCAAGGACCAAAGTAATCCAACCCCCATATATATGAAGGTTAAATTTTAGAGTTATGGATCAAAATGATCACATTTCACGTATATTAAGTGAAAAATTACAGATAAAATAATTTAATAATTACATGGTATGGTTAATGTTTTTGAAAAATTATAATTTATAGTTACTAATTTTTAATAATTACATGATATGGTTAATGTATATATCAAAGACAAGTAAAACTTTCTCTCTTATAATTATTTTTTCGTTTTATCTCTTAGCTGATTGGAGTGTTTAGCGGCAATAAGTCATTCTTTTATTGGACGTTTTTAATGGCAGTATGTATTACTCCTAATTCAATAGATCTCAAAGTTTATTCTAGCATATATCAAAGAATATTTTTCTTTCCAATTTTCTGATATTTTGAGTATTTTTTCATAGAAGATTTTTCTTAATTCAACTAAATTTCTATCAATTGTATATTATGTGTCAATTATCATAGTGTATATTAAATAACTATATATCTATATATATACATTTGTAGAATGTATATTGAGTGTGTACATATATATTTTGCATAGTGTATACAATATACATACTATTTTTCTTAATTCAATCATTATTTTCTTTATACAACTAAATTGTTATCAATTGTATATTATGTGTCCATTATCATAAGTCGCATATGTATAAGTCAATTCTACAAGTTGTATATGTATAAGTCATATATATCAATTGTATATGACAATTATATAAGTCATGTATGTATAAGTTGTTAATTGTATCTGTACATCTAATTTCTTTTTTTTTTTTCAATTGTATATCTGAATGTTTGTATATTATCATAGTATATATTAAATAACTATATATCTGTATATATACATTTGCAGAATGTATATTGAGTGTGTACATATATATTTTGCACAGTGTATATAAAAATATGCGATTCTTGAAATTATTAAAAAATAAAAGAATGAGAAGGGGGTCGGGGAGCGAGATAGTGGGATGGGAATGGAGGAAGGGGAGAGAAATGCGAGAGAGAAGGAGGAGAGAGGAGAGAAAGAGGGAGAGAAAGGGAGGGATTTAACGTATATCTATATTATGCAATTATACAAACTTTAACAATGCCTTGTAATTATGGACTAAAAGTTACCTATATCTGAAGAAAAACGAGATAGAGGGATGGGAATGGAGGAAGGGGAAAGAGATGAGAGAGAGAAGGAGGAGAGAGGTGAGAAAGAGGGAGAGAAAGGAAGAAATTTAAGGTATATTTATGTTTTGTGATTATGCAAATTTTAACCATACTTTGTAAATATGAACTAAAAGTTACCTACAGAATTTTTGCCTATATTAAGGACTATATCCATTACGTAATATATATCAAGGATCTTCTGTTTTTCATTAACTTTAACATGGAATGGTTAAGTTTTAGGGATAAGAACAAAAATATCACATTTTACATACATAAAGGACCAGATTCATTAAGTAGAATATATCAAGAACCAAAGTAATCCAACTCTCATATATTAAGGACCATTTTGATCATTTCCTCTAAATACAAAGAGGTACAATTATAGACATAAACTACTGTTTCTACGAATCACAATTATACACCCAATCATTTTTTCCAATTCGAATGACAAAATTCCTTTGTAGTCATCGATTTCCAGAAGACAAAATAAGATATCATAATAAAAAAAATAGTCCATGTATTTTTAATCGACTCGTCTTTCGGAGTTGGAGATGAAAATCCCAAATCAAGATCCGATTGACATGCAATATTCAATAGTAATAAAAGCTCACTTTGTAATGGCTAGTCGGATCAATCCCTTTTGGCTTTCTCTTTCTCTTACGGACCTGTTCTCTTACGAAAGCTGATATCTTACCAATAATTCAACATGAATTTAAAGGAATATGAAATATAAGAAGAGTTTAAAACTACTTGTATGTTGTTAAACTAATAAGTGTGGATATCTACTACTCTAGAAATTACTCTCACTACTCATCTCGATTACTTTCCTCCATTATGAAGATAACATCCACCATTCATGACCATTATTCTTGTAACCTTACAACTCCATAACTTCCTTCATTATATTAATGATTAATGTACTATTTATGATAATCTTTTGTATGCCCCTATATAACACTATAAATGGAGACATAGGGGTTCATGTTGTGTACAGTTGAACAATTGGAAGAATAAGAAATTTCTCATCTCTTTATCTCTTATTTCTTGTCTACTTTATTGCTTTATATTGTTAATCTTTTATATTAGTTTTAAAACACGTTGTCATCACAAAACTCCCAAATTAAAGGCAAAATTAGTTCAACAACCAGATTATGGAGATGGTATGTTTCTCTTTCCCATCATTAGTTGATTTATAAAAGTTCAACTCTTTAATTTCGGCTATTAGAAGTGATATCCTTTAACTATTTTTTTGTTCTTCTTTTATGATAAGTACTATTAAATAGTGAGTTTCTTTGGTACCATTGAAACTGACGCTTTATTTTTCCCAATTTGTGAGATAGCTAGGATCTTCACAACTAATAGAGTGCATTTGATTATTTGAAAGAAGGAAGAATTTTGCACAGGTTATAATATCATCATGTGATTTTACTTTAAAAACGCACGACAAATGATTAAAAAATAAATAAATAAATAAATTGGAGATCCATATGTTGAAGTATACCAGCAATGGAATCGCTGATTGCTTTAACCCTTCATTCCTCATTAGCTTTATATGGATTATTCTAATGAATATGTTATTTATGCTAACAATTATTATTTTTTTTTTGGTGGTGGTTGTTGTTGTTGCTGTGTTGTCGTAGATGGTTGTCATATTTCAAAAAAATTTCAGTTCTAAATACTTAACGATTTTCATAAAAGGTCGTGACATAAATTTAACAAAACTTAAAAACATGGTTGTCAAATGTGATATATTTTAAGGACTCAAGAGTGAGTTTCATTATATTTTGGCCTATTAAGTTAATGGTTGAGAATAAGTCGGTTGATTCAAGCCTATCACACTATAAGGGTAAGACATTGGGTTAGAGTCCCAATGTACCACCATGATGATAAAGTATTGGATTTTAAGTCCCATCAAATTATGGCGTAAACTCTTTTTTTATGAATAAGACATTGGGTTTAAGTCCCAATGCAATATATTGATGACAATGATGAATGAGACAAAGTAATGGACTTTCGATGAAAAGTCATGAAATCCGCTATATTGATTTGCTCCATTATTTGATATGAATGTGGTAATTGTACATAAAAAGTCTGGAAAAAATAAGTAATTTTCTATGTGAGCATGAAGGAACAAAATTATAATAGTTGATAACGCTCAAATTACACTCTTGAATGGGTGTAAGTGATCGTTGTCAATACAATAACCCAACTTCGGTTGGGGTCGAATCCACAAGGAGTGAAAGTATGGAGTTTAAAACTCAAGAGTGTTGATAGCCTACTAAAAGGTGACCCGTAATGTGATTAAAACAAACATAAATGTAAAATGGGATAATTAGTTTGAATGTGTTTGTAGTGATAATTACTTCAATTTTAAAGAACTATCTTGACGTTGAAAAATGCTAAGAGTGACTTCAATTGAGAATAGGTCTTGGGTTTATGCAATTCTAGGAGTGAGTTCATGCATGGATACTTAACAATTTATCCAGCTTTTAGCTAAAAGTCATGGGTAGGCTAGATGTCAATGTATTAGTGTCAATCTTTCAATTAACACCAAATTTCACAAATGGGTTCTTTTGAATACCTCACAAGTGTGATAATTTCTCACATCTATTGTCTCAATTGACATCCTTATGTCTAAGAGATGTCATTAAATGAAATGAATCAAGTTATTAGTTGCATTTATTCCTCACCTATGTCCCCTCTTTCAAGCATGACATGGGTTCAAGGCTGGTTGAGGTTCGCAACCCTCAACTCTTAGTTAAATCATGGAATAAATGCAACACCCATTACAAATAACTAATTAGAAAAATAATTAGCTAACACCCATACACTACCACAACCTAAGAAAGTATAACCCCAAGATTTGGAATTAGCCACTAATAAATAAAAAGTGTAAAAATAAACCAAAGTTATCATTGACTTCATTCACGAGAAATAGAGAGAATGCAGTTCCAAACTTGGAATTCAATAAATCTTCAATGGAAAATCACTAACATATATTTTTCATTCAAGCTTAGTACAAAATTCTTCTAAGATGAAAAGATGGATGCTATTATGAAAATAGAGAAGCTAACATGCTAAAAGAGATGCTAATTTTAAAAGATAAAGGCTAGGTCTTGAAAATGAGCTAGGAACCCTTTTTTAGGCCCCGCTTCCATATTTGACAAAATTATAAAATTGTCACCTTGCTCTTGATCTGCTTGAGCAGATCTAAAGCGGATGGAGAGCAGATAAAGAGAAGAGGGATAACAACTCCAAAACAGATATAAAGCTTTCTAGCTTCTCGTGGCAAGTTCTTCCTTGGAGACATACCTATGAGAAAGAAACAAAATAAAATCAAAATAAAAGAGAAAAGGTAAAACATGTTTTTGAAATTTTGTATGGTAAGAAAGAAAATTAAAAATAAGAAAAGAAAATGTTTGATTGATAGATACAAGGTAACTTCATCATTAGAGTCCATGGGATTCATTCACTACAACACTTAATCATTTGGGCTCTAAATTATCTCACATTCTTCACATTTTACAAAACTAGTTCATAGGACATCCAAAACCTCCAATGAAAACAAGAATGATCAATACCCTGAAGAGTGATGTCATCCAACCTATCATAGGGTAAGGCAAGCATTCACGTCTCCCGGTTAGGCATAGTGACCAACAAGAACCTTGGATGCCATATTTCTCAAAAAACTCCCTCAACCAATGAATACTGAATATTTCATTTTTAGGGTCAATTGGACTCAAAGTTATGCATACAAAATGACCATATTATGCCCTAAGGAGAATCACATTAACCATTACAAGCATACAGGACATTTTTCTCTTATTGTCATTTCAACAAACACATGGTGGACATGCTAACTAAGAACTTGGAGAAAGAGAATAGAAGCACAAGAGAACAAGATCATCTCACCAAATCATCTCCAAACACATTCAAGATGCTCATATTATCATACTTGAGTCACCCAATACACAAAATAAGTAAGAAAGGTTTAATGGACATTTGTCAAACATATGGTGCACTAGCTTCATTTAAGAGAGTATCATGAATCAAACTAGTGAAACAAAGCACCAATGACAACATAATTATTCCAACAAGTATTAATCATCCCAATAATCTCATAAAAACAAACTTTAAATGACCAATTAACATAAGGTATGAGGCATTATGTCCATTTTTAGGAGAATTCAAAAATAAAATCAAGCGAGAGCATACCTTTTTTGATGTAAGAGAGGGAAAAAATTTAAGCACAAGTCCAAAGGAATTATATCACTTCCTGTTAGCTCAATTATTGGTAAAAAAAATAAAATGTTGAGTGTGAGGTAAAAAACCGTTAGAATAGAATTGCAATGAAAAAAGGTTGAGTTCGGACTGCTTTTAGCCCTGTTTAATTATTTAAAAAGATTTTGGGCTGACCGAGTCGGGTTGGCCCATAAAATCCAACCCTCTTTAAAGACACCCAATATTTTTAAAGTGACCTGCATGCCAAGTGCTTTACACCTGTGTTTGTCCTGCTTAAGCAGGTCCAACGCAGGTTGTGACAAAATGTAGCAACCTGATGTGCGTCCAATATGCGATGGACCTGCGCCTAGATTGCTTGAGCACTTCCAGCGCAGGTTGGGATAGTAACTACCAGTTCTTTGGTTTCAACTTCAGGACACCTGCGTCCATGGTGCGCCTGGCCTGCGATTGGACTACTACAGCAAGCCTAACATAGGTCCAGGCAGTTTACTCCATTGAAATCAGCCTGCTTTGCATTCTCAGATGATTTGCACCCACGGCTGACCTACTCAAGAAGGTGCAGCGCAAGTTGTTCCAGCTTGGTGTATATTTTTTGAACAAAATTCTTGGTTTGGGGATCAATTTTGAGCCTCCAAACCTACCTTCTTGCATCCTAATTTTATGATATTACCTGCATCAATCAAAGCTAAGATAAAATTAGTATAAAAAATATTAAAAACATCAAAAGTAAAGCTTGGGTTTCCTCCCAAGAAGCGTCATAGTTATAGTCATGGCACGACATTACTTGGTCATTATTTTGGATCTTTAAAGCGAAGCAACTCAGCCTTAGATGCTCCGGGTCCACCCATATAGTAGTACTTTAATCTTTTCCCATTCACCATAATTTTTTTCTTCTCGTGATCTTCTAACTCAATAGCTCCACTCGGGTAAACATTTGAGATCACGAACGGGCCAGACCACTTTGATCTGAGCTTCCTCATGAAGATTTTCAATCTTGAATTGAAGAGGAGGACATTATCACCCCTATGAAACTCTTTCTTTAAGATTTTGACATCATTCCACCGCTTCATCTTCTCTTTGTACAACACGGAGCTCTCATATGCTTTAAGTCAAAACTCTTCCAACTCATGAAATTGATTCACCTTCGATTTTGAAGCGTCCTCCCAATCCATATTCAACTTCCTCAAAGCCCATAAAGTCTTATGTTCTAACTCAATAGGTAAGTGACAAGCCTTCCCAAACACCAATTGGTCGGGGGCATACTGCTAGGAGTTTTATAGTCCGTTCTATATGCCTAAAAAGCATAATCGAGTAGCATTGTCCAATTCTTATGGCCAATATTCATGATTTTCCCAAGGATGGACTTGATTTCAGGGTTCAAAACTTTAACTCAGACACTAGTTTGGGGATGATACGGAGTAGAAATCTTATACTTCACCCCATACTTATCAAGCAAAGCACCAAAGACTCGATTATAAAAATGAGAGCCACTATCACTAATAATTTCCCTTGGAGTCCCAAACCCTGTAAAGATATTCTTCTTCAAGAAAAAAGTAACATTCTTGCCTTCGTTGTTCGGTAAAGTACTAGCTTCCACCCACTTCGAGACATAATCGATGGGTACTAAGATATATTTATTACCATATGAGCTCACAAAATGACCCATGAAGTTGATCCCCCACACATCAAATAGTTCAACCTCGAGATTGGACTTAAGAGGCATCCTATGCCTCCTTGAAATACCACCTTGCATTTGGCATTGATGGTATGTTTTGACCAACTCATAAGCATTTGTATGAAGGGTAGGCCAATAGTATCCACTTTGAAGAATCTTAGCGGCTATTCGGATCCCACCATGATGACAAACCTCAAGAATATTTCTCTTTTCTACCTCCATGAAACACCGACAGATTACACCATCCGCACACTCCCTAAACAAGAATGGTTCATCTCAAAATACTTTTTCACCTCAAATAGGAACCGCTTCTTTTGATAATGATTGAGCTCATTAAGAGGCACACCATTCTCAATATAGTTAGTATAATCCACATACCATAGTGCAACATTTCCTAAAAGTGACATGACTAGCTCATCCAAGAAGGCGTCATCAATATCAATCTCACCCAACTTTTCATGATTGGATTCAAGGCGGAAAAGGTGGTCGGCTACTTAATTTTCACACCCCTTTCGATCCTTTACTTTAAAATCAAACTCTTGAAAGAGCAATATCCACCTAATAAATCGAGGTTTTTCCTCTTTCTTGTCCATGAGATATCTAAGAGCGGTGTGTTCCATATGAACAACCATTTTTGTACCTAACAAATAGGCCCAAAACTTTTCAAAAGCATGCACCACTGTTAACAACTCTTGTTCCATAATCGTATAATTACATTGAGAATCATTCAATGTCTTGCTTGCATAGTAAATCAGATGGAACAACTTCTCTATTCTTTAGCTCGATATCACACCTAGAGCAACACCACTTGCATCATACTTAATTCAAAGGGCGATAACTAATCTAGGGCTACTATGATTGGAGCCGACATAAGGAGTTCCTTGAGACAATTCAAAACCTTTACACAATTATCATCAAATTCAAATTTTGCCTCATTTTTAAGAAGCTTGCACAAAGGATGAGCGATCTTTGAGAAATCCTTAATAAAACATTTAAAGAACCCGACTCTAACACCCATCACGGAGATCGGTAGAGGTAACTTAGCAATTAACTAAAATTTTTCTTGATCCTCTTGGATGCCCTTTCCCAAAATTTTGTGGCCTAGAACAATGCCTTCCTTGATCATGAAGTGGCGTTTTTCCCAATTCAAAACAAGATTAGTCTTCACACATCGTTCAATGACTTTATTTAAGTGATCAAGTCAAGAATCAAATGAATCACAAACCATGGAGAAGTCATCCAAGAAAACCTCCATTGAATCCTCTACCATATCCACAAAAATAGACAACATGCATCGTTGAAATATGGCTGGTGCATTTCATAATCAGAAGGGCATGCGCTTAAAAGAAAATGTTCCATAGGGATAAGTGAAGGTGGTCTTTTCTTGGTTTTTCGGGGCAATGAAAATTTAATTTTACCTCAAGTATCCATCAAGGAAGCAATACCAACTTTAAACGACTAGTCTATCCAACATTTGATCCATAAAGGTCATGGGGAAGTGTTTTTTCTTGGTCCACGAGTTCAATTTACAGTAGTCCATACACACTTTCCAACCCATGACCAAACACATAGGTACAAGATAATTATTCTTATTTGGAAAAATCGGCATACTACCTTTCTTGGGAATATATTAGATCAGACTCACCCACGTACTATTGGAAATTAGGTAGACAACTCCCGCATCAAGCCACTTAATGATTTCCTTCTTGACCACCTCTTGAATTGGTTGATTGAGTCTCCTTTGGTGTTCCATACTAGGAACATGATCAATAGTTAACTTGATTTTATTAGAACAAATTCTAGGAAGAATTTCTATAATGTCCGTGATAGTCTACCCGATAGCATGAATGAACTTTTTCATAATTGATTTCAAGGCATCCACTTGACACGATTCAAGATCACCTAGTACAATGATTGGCAATATATTATCCTCACCCAAGAAAACATATTAGAGATGCCATGGTAATGGATAAAGTTTGAGTTGAGGTTGTTCAATAATAGATTACTTGGCGGGTGGACTCTCACGGCTTTTCAAATCAAGGTCCAATTTGACTGGATTCTTGGTGTAAGATCCAAGACCCGTCAATGAAGCTACCACCTCATCATATTATTTAACCACCTCACTCCTAAGGTTCCACAATACACTCATCAAGGGGTCATCCACAAGTTTCACTTCTATGGTGTTAGTCACTTTATCATCTATCACATCAATTACCGACACCACTTGCAAATCCATCGGTTGCTTCATGGATTTGGACACATTGAAGGATACTTCTTCATTGTTCACCCAAAATGTCATCTACCCACATTTGACATCCACTAAAGCCCATCTAGTAGCCAAGAATGTTCTACCAAGAATGATTGGGACCTCATGATCAATCTCAAAATCAAGAATAACGAAGTCATCCAAAAAGATAAATCGGTCAAATTTCACCAAAACATCATACAACATACCAACAGGTTTTTTGATTGAACGATCAGCCATTAGAAGCCTCATAGTGGTACAATTAGGAGAACCCAAGCCTAATTTTTGAAACACGGCAAATGGCATCAAATTGATACTTGTCCCAAGATCACACAATATTTCTTCAAATTTGTATACCCAGATAGTGAAAGGAATAGTAAATGCACCCGGGTCTTCTTTCTTTACCACCATTATGCTAGACATTAAAGAACTATAATTATGGGTTACCTCAATTATTTCAAAATCCATGACTCACTTATTTGTATCCAAATCCTTTATAAATTTAGTATACTTGGGTATTTCTTATAAGGCTTCAAGCAAAGGATATATTCACTGATAAATTGCTAAATTTCAAAAGAAATTTCTTGAACTTGGTATCATAATCCTTATTTGTGAGTCTTTGTGGGAATGGGGGAGGAATTTTGGTTTGTGGCAATGGAAAACTAGAGTTTCATCCACTTTTGTAGTATCATCATCAACCACCTTCAGAGCTTTCTCACTTTCAACATTTTCTTCAACTACCATCGTCCGTTCAACACTTGTCTCATTAGTCTTTGGGTCATTATCCATTGGCTCTTCTAGCTACTTTCTGTTTGCATTGACTTGTTCTTTATTTGACTTTCGTTGGGGTCTTCACCAATATTAACAACATATTTACCAAGAGTCTGGCCACTTCTAGTGACAATATCTATGATGTGATCATTATTTTTAGGATTGACAACAGTGTCACTAAGAAATCCACCCTTTGGTCTTGTCTTAAGTTATGCCGAGATTTGGCCCAATTGAGTTTCAAGTTGCTTGACAGAGGCTGAGTGAGATGTCACCATTTGATTGAGTTGTGAGAAGTCGTCTTTCATCTCTCTCACTATCTTATCAGTCCCCTCAATACCCATTAAAATTCGAGCAAGGACATCTTTATTTTTTATCTTATCTGGGTTAATATAACTTGACTCTTTACCTTTTACCTGATCATATGGAGGTATGTACTGATCATAATCTATCTTCTTATCTCTCCAATTCTGATCTATATCAGGATCTCTATTACGCCAATCTCTATCATGATTTCTTTCCTTCCAACCTTGATTTCTACCTTGCCTTTGATAGGTAGAGCGGGAACCCCCTGATTAGTTCGACAAGAACAAAATTTCTTCATCAAAGGACTCTATTTACTCATCATCATAAGCTCTATCACTCTTAGAAGCAATGACATTAACTGCCTTAGGAGGAGCTCCCATCACATGCTTGTTGAGAAGATCAAGTTATGTCATCACTTTGGCCATATTTGCATCTCTTTCTTTATCTTTTTTCTTTTGTTCTTGGCTTACAAAAGAAGTGGAGGGAGCCCCCATGTCCACCTTGGTATCTCTTGTGTGCCACCCTCTACTTTGCTTGGTCACTTGATCCAACAAAGTCGATGTAACACCATCTGATAGTTTGACAAGAGAACCTCCGGCTGCATTATCGATTACTGTCTTGTTCAGTTGATCCAATGCCCTATAGAAATTTTGAGAAGCATTTTATTTGGAAACTCATGATTTAGGCATTGCATTAACTTGTTGTTGAATCATCGCCAAGCCTCATATAATGGTTCGCCATTAAGTTGGCAAAAATTAGTGATTTCATCCCTTAGTATCAACATCTGAGAAGAAGGAAAATATCTTTCTAAGAATTCCTCCGTGAGCTCACTCCGTGAAGTGATAGATCCTGCGGGCAAAGATCGCAACCATAAGACCACTTCTCCCATCAAATAGAATGGGAAAATACGCATTTAGATTGACTCTTGAGATATGTAGGCTATCTCAAATAGAGAACACACATCAATAAAATTCTTTAAGTGTAGATTAGCATCCTCATGATCTTGGCATCCAAATAACCCTTTCATTTGAAGCAAATGAAGAATCACACTAGTAATGTGAAACACTTCATTTCCTTTCACTGATGGAATACAAATAGCACTAGCTCGGCCCACATCATCGAGGTGATCCGCATTCTCAAGATACCCATCAACCATGCCGTCATTACTATCGTGTTGGCTCATAATATTATGTATAATTTTATACGCACCTAAGAAATAACAAAAACACTAAACAATGTAAAATAAAACACTACGACTAACCCAAAGTAACTAAAAACACTACTAGAGTGAAAACTATGTTTCACTCCCTAGCAACGACTTCATTTTTTATAACACTCAATTTACACTCTTGAATTGGTGTAAGCAATCGTTGTCAATATAAAAACCCAACTTAGGTTGGAGTCAAATCAACAAGGAGTGAAAGCATGGAATTCAAAACTCAAGAGTGTTGATAACCTACTAAAAGGTGATCCATAATGTGAATAAAAAAACATAAATGTAAAATGGGGGGATGTAATAGCCCGAACATTTTTAGCTCAGTACAACCCTTAGTACGTACTTTTAACCCTTAGAAGCTAGAAAATAGCTTATTTTGGGTAAGTTTTGAGATTTTTAAATGGGGTTTGGACCGCATTCAAATTGGAAAAATAGTAGCTCACCGCGATTAGGCCTCGTCGCGGTGAATATCGCGATGTGCATGTCATTGCATCGTGATGAAGGCCATTTTGGTATTTGTTAATTTCTAGAGGATTACGGCGGTTTCACCATATTGTGGTGAATCCCAAAACAATAATTGTCATGATCCAGAGAGTCATCATGATTCTAACACGTCGCGGTGGATATCATGATGACCCACTCACCACATCACGGCAATGCCTTAACCGACATTCAAGTTGTGGGATTTTAAATTCTAAAGGCAATCTTGTCCTTCATCAAGCCCCCAAATCATGTAAACAAAAGATTTATCTTGAAATTAAGCAAAATATGCTTATTGTTCATCAAATTTCTCTCCATTAAAACTCTAGCTCTCAAATACAAGATCAAATATCAAGAAATCTTGCCATTAATCCTCTCAAATTTACTAACACAGTTATGTTAGATGTTCATCCAGGGGTTCCTTCCACCCATGGAGTCTAAGTATCTAGTTTAAATTGCAAAAATTATGATTCTTTCAAGTTATTTTGATTTTAGATTATGATTTCACCCATAAATTTCCATGAACTATGATTTTACACCATGTATAAATGAAATTATTATTTTTATTCAATTCTCCACATTTTAATGTTGTCGTTCATTGAATAAAATCATAATTTAGCGCTATTTATGTTGAATTCATGCTATTACTATAGGTCCTATAATATTCCCATGATTTTAATAAACTATGAACTACAAGTGTTTTATAAAATGCCTACAAGAGTGAAGATTTGACAGAGGCTTGCATGTTATGTCCTTTAAGCTTAAGTAGAATGTTAACTATTTTTGCTTTTGAGTCCTGGGGGTATTGAATACCCAAAAACCATAGTTGTTTACTTATCCTTATCTCAGTATCCTTATAATAACTTCAGATTAAATTATAAGCATTACTAGAATAGTCAGTTAAACTCAGAATAGTCAGAACTCAGTGTTATTCAGTTGGTATTAGAATTTAGCACCGAGCGAGTGTAGGGTTGTCGGTTTCCCCGTCAGATAGGCAGAGTTGCTAGTAGTAATCCCTAAACTCTAGAACTACATATCTATCATAGGATATGAGAAGTCACCTGTTTATTTAGGCTTGACTTTCTCGCTGGGGTCACCTGTCAAATTGGGCTTGACACCCTTAGTCCTTCAGGATAGTACTTCAGTATAGTGGATCCACATAGCTATCGTTAGTACCTGTGGCATGGTATTAACACCCTTAAAACTAGAGTTTCAAGTTGGACCCTAATTAGCTTAAATTGGGGCATGTCGGTTAGATGATAACTCCCACAATCTTAGTCCAATAGTCAGACTAGTAGTTCAGTCTCAATGTTGTTTGACCAAGGCATATAGATATTAGTTATTTAGTATTTTAGCTTACAGACTTTTATTCAGTTCATGTTATATGCTTGGTCATGCATCCTCAGTATCTACAGATTTAACATACCTTCAGTATTTACAAACTTTTATACACATACAATATTTATAGATTTTACATATTTTCATTATCTATAGATTTCATGCTCTTTATTCAGTCCATATTTTATATGTATATTTAGATAGTTGTTATTCTTGTTCATGAAACCATGAATGTCGTCCTACCTTATTTAGCATACTAGTACATTCAAAGTACTGATTGCATACCTTTCTTTTTTGCTATGATGTATTATATCATAGATTCTGATGCTCAGTTCCCAGATTGTGCTTAGACTTCTTAGACTCTCAACAGTAGCAGCGGTAATTCCTCATATTTTAAGGACAAATTATTTTACTTTATATCTTTAGTTCAGTAGTTAGTGGAATTAGTTGGAGTCTATCCCATTAACTCACAGTCAGTTAATTTAGAGACTTTTAGACGTTATAGTTAGTTATTCAGTATTTAGACTTCAGTTGGCATATCATTCAGTTATTTAAATTTTCTTTATGTTATCAGATTCAGATAGTCATTTTTTCAAATTCATAATTCAGTATTTTTTAAGGTATTAAAACTTTATGGAATATCGGTTATTCTTCTGCATTTATGATTATGTTATTCATTGCTCATAGCAGGTACCAGCTCATGGGTTAGCTTATGGTCCCTCGAGACTGTAAGTACCATGTGATGCCCAGGGTATACTCTCGAGGGCATTACAAACTTGGTATTAGATCCAGTTTTAATGTGTCCTAAAAAGTCTAAAAGCTATGTCAAGTAAAGGCTTATGCATGGGTAAATAGAGAACCACACTTATCGCCAAGAGGCTACGAGGAATTTTAAGAAAAGTTTTCCTTCTTTCAGTATTCATGTCGTGCAATAGAGTATAAGCTCTATTTAAACTCCCTTCCTAACTCATCCATCCTTCCATGTACAGAAAATACCTCCCAGAAAGAACAACAGATAAAGAAATAGAAATCAGCCCACACCTCCGCCTGTTCAGGAAGATCCCCTAAATGAGCCTGTCTCTCACGCTGAATTTAGAGCTGCTTTCACTAACTTGGCTTATTCAGTAGTTACTCAGAACAATTTGCAGGCTTTTGTCCTATCTAGGATTTTGATTCATGCTCAGCTGAGTGAGATGAGGAACCATAGAAAGAAAGAAAAAAAGAATAAGAGGACTAGAATAAGTAGTTTTAACCCTAAGTCAAGGGGTAGTAACCACTCCCAATTCCATCAGAAATTCTCATCCCCATCTCCGCCTTCAGCCAATTTGACCGTGCCTAAGTTTAAGAATAATAGTCAAAATAGAGCACCAGGCTCTAAGTCACAATATAGTAGGAAAGACATTCTTACTAATCTGCTTTGTGGAGAATATGGTAAGAATTATAAGGGTATGTGTAGAACCGACAGTGATGTATGTTTTGGATATGGCGAGTTAGGCCACAGAGTCAGAGAATGTCCTAATTCTTGTCCATAGAGTCAACATAATCATCCTTGAGTCTCATCTGGTCGCTTGACTCAGTAAGGCGCCACTCCCAATGTAACCTATGTTAGAGTCAGAATAAACTTTATGCACTCCATTCCCAACATGATCAGGAAAGTTCTCCTAATATAGTTACGGATACGTTACAAGTCTTTTATCTTTATGTTATGCTTTGTTAGATCTCGAAGCTTCACTTTCTTTTTGTAATACTTATAAAGCCATCAACTTTGGTGTCAGAACCGAAATATTAGTAAAGCCCTTCTCAGTGTCTACCTCAGTAGGTAAATCTATCCTAGCCAGATGGGTATGTAAAAATGGCCCAATTTTAGTATCCTAGAAAATCACTTTAGTTGATTTCAGAAATAGAGCCATTCAATTTCAGTTTGCAAATAAACCTATCATCGAATAAAGAGGTAGTATCTCAGTGCTTAGGAGTCAGACATGATTTTAAATTCCTTCTCATAATCCTATGATAGGATATGATCTATAATTAGAATGCATGAAACCAGGAGTTTAGAAGTAGATGTAGAGTTGGGATAGTGTTATTTGAATTTAAGCAGATATTATATTCCATGGGGCTAGTTGTATGAAAGGTAAATCAGTAGTCTTGAAATAGTGTACGCAAGCATTCAAGTTTAGTGATTCAAAATTATATATTTTTGATATTGGTGTAGTGGAAATTCTCATGGTGTGGGGAGAATATAATTTTGGAGAAGTGATAATTGTAGGCTATGATAAAAGTAGTATAGTTCACTGAAAGATTGGGGATATCTATGTTAAGTGTTATCATCTAAGTTTGAACCTTTGTAGATTAAACAAATAGAAAGAAGAGTTGAGAATTCTAAGATAGTCAGTTCTTAAGTTGTTACATGATGTATTTGGGGCTATAGAAAGTTAATGATTCTATCTCAGCAGGAAGCACCATGAGTAGGGTTTTACACTTTCAGGTGAAGTCTTTCAAGGTGAGTTTATTGTTTATGAGTATTGTTATGTCTTGAACACTAGAGTAAAGTAATTTCAGTTCAGTTTAGAGTTTGTTAAGTGGTCCACAAACATAGAATAATGTCTTTAAGATAAGGGAGAGATGGTAGAACAAGTGACCAAGTCAGGCTCTAAGATTCTAGTAGTGATGCTAGTGTGTTGTGGAACAACACTAGGGAGAGAGATTCCTGATCCATGCTTATTTTATTATTTGTACTTCCATTATTACAATATCTTCTCATGCCTTACATATCATCTCTATGATCATAGCTTATATTCGTGCAGATTATTGAAAAACATGTACGCTTACAGTTCCTAGTATAAGGAGTTCCAGTTCACTCAGTAGCATGAATTATGTTCCATGAATTGAGAAACTCCAAACTCAGGTCATTCAACTCATAACTCATGCACTCACGCTTTATAGTATATTCAGTTCCAGTACTCATGATGCACTCTTAAGGATCATTGAAATTCAGATTTATGTCATGTATATCCTTAGTTTAGATCTCTTGATGAATCCATAATATTTGATACTCTATTTCTCATACCTCAGTTACGTGTGAAGTTATCTATAGTGTTTATTCATGCTTCAGTTCCTTATGTTTAACCTTTTAGTGACCTCTCCTTATGAAATGATAGTAGTGATAAGAAATGGATTAGGCAGGAGAGAGTAAACATTTCTTATTGATGAAAGATTGATGTATGCTCATTTTAGCTAAGGCTTAAAGTCTGAATTGAAATTGAGGCTAAGTTTTGATTCATGTCATAGTTAGTTGAAAACTTCAGTTATGTTTTCTTAGGGGCAGCGCCTGAGAGTTTTATGGGTAGAGGTATTCAAGAATATGAAAAAAAATGCTTTGATGGGTGATTGTTTAGATGTTTATATGCAGTTATGAAGATAGTCTTAAATGTCATGTTGGTGTGTAACTGGATAAATGCATTGCACATAGTGGATGGCTAGTAAAAAGTTGAATATAGTTGTTGAAGAGGTAATAAGAATTATTCATGAGATAAAAAGTTGTGAAGATACAGAGTGTGTTGAATTCAGGATTCAGACTAGTGTCACAGTGTGATATGTGCATTTTCTAGATTTGAGTAGGCTTGAACATAGTGGGAGAATTCAGTCAATCTCAAACCTCAGTAGGTAGAGTTATTAGTGCCCATGTGAATATTTTCAGTAGCCTCAAGTGAAGTACGGTATTAAAATAGAAAGTATATTTGAGGGAGTTGTTGAGAAGTGTGGCTAAGATTGTAAGATAGTAGTTGTAGTGCATAAGACTTAGTAACTCTATCCTAGATGATGTTTCCTAGGCCTGTGTCCCATATTACAGAATTTTAGCCATGTTGTGATTTCTTATACAGATATCTTATTTAGACTATGCCTAAGACTCTTTGCTTCCTAAAGTCATTAGACCTTTATAGAAAGAGTGTCGAAGAAATACTCTAGTTAAGTATAAGCTTTCAGTATGAGTTAGTTTGTATAGCCAGTAACTCAGTTTAACAGTCAAGCGAACAAGTTCCTATAGTTTTCATCTCTCCTATTCATGAGGAAATTCCTTCAGGGCCATGCAAGTCATAAATTCAGTTCAATTCATGCATCAGGAATCAGTTTCAAATTTTAAATTTTCATTTATGATTCAGTTCATAAGTATTTCATACATCATCTCAGTCTTTCCTCAGTATTTCAGCCAAGTCAGTATCTTTCAAGGGACATAATGTCCCAAGGGGGAGATATACTATAATTCACCCAATCTTTTATGTTCTAAACCTTCCATCTTCTCTTCACGTAACAAGATCTAGCTTGAAGTAATGGGTACTCATAAGTTGACCCTCTCGTTTCTATCTCAGCCTTATAACCATTCTCATGTCATTATATGTATTCAAGAAATTAGTTCAGTTCATGATATTCAGTTCATGTATCATTTTTCAGAATCAATTATGTAATCATGTTCCAAGTCATGCATGTATAGTACATGATCTCAGTTACCTCAGTACAGTACTGTCAGCTTAACCAACCTTATTTGAGGATGAATGATCCCAAGGAATAGATATTATAATACCCCAAACATTTCTAGCTCAATCTGACCCTTAGTATGTACTTGTAACACTTAGAAGCTAGAAAATAGCTTATTTAGGGTAAGTTTTAGGACTTTTGAATAGGGATTGGACCACATTTGAATTGTCAAAACAGTAGCTCACCGCAATTAGGCCACGTCGCGGTGAGTATCACGATGAGCATGTCATCGTGTTGCGATGAATTCCATTAGGCATTTGTCAATTTGCAGAGGGTCACCGTGGTTGTACTGCGTCATGGTGAACCCTAAAACAACAATTGTCAAGATTCAGAGAGTCATCGTGATTCCATCTCATCACGGTGGGTATCGTGATGCGTTAATCGGCGTTCCAATTATGGGATTTTAAATCCCAAGGGCAATTTATCTTTCATCAAGCTCCCAAATCGTGTAAACAAAAGATTTATCTTAAAATTAAGCAAAATATGCTCATTGTTCATCAAATTTCTCTCCATTAAAACCCTAGCTCTCAAATAAAAGATCAAATATCAAGAAATCTCGCCATCAATCCTCTCAAATTTATTAACCCAGGTATGTTAGATGTTCATTCATGCGTTCCTTCTACCCATAGAGTCCAAGTATCCAGTTTAAATAGAAAAAATTATGATCCTTTCAAGTTATTTTGATTTTAGATTATGATTTCACCTAGGAATCTCTATGAACTATGATTTTACACCATGTATAAATGAAATTATTGGTGTTATTCAATTCTCCACATTTTAATGTTGTTGTTCATTAAATTAAATCATGATTTAGTGCCATTCATGTTAAATTTTTGCTATTACTACAAGTCCTATAACATTCCTATGATTTGAATAAACTATGAACTCCTAGTGTTTGATAAAATGTCTACAAGTGTGAAGATTTGATAGAGGATTGCATGTTATGTCCTTTAAGCTTAAGTAAAATTTTAACTATTTTTGCTTTTGAGTCCTGGGGGTATTGAATTCCCAAAAACCATAGCTATTTACTTAGCCTTATCTCACTATCTTTAGAATAACTTCATATTATATTATGAGCATTACTAGAATAGTCAGTTAAACTCAGAATAGTCAGTAACTTGGTGTCATTTAGTTGGAAAAAGGATTTAGCACCGAGCGAGTGTAGGGATGGAGGCTTCCCCATTAGATAGGCAGAGTCGCTAGTAGCAGTCCCTAAACTCCAGAACTACGTAGCCAGCATTGGATATAAGAAGTCACCCATCAGTTTAGGCTTGACTTTCTCACTAGGGTCACCCGTCAGATCAGGTTTTACACCCTTAGTTCTTCAGTATAGCGGATCCACATAGCCAGCGTTAGTACCCGTGGAATGGTCTTAACACTCTTCTAATTAGGGTTACAGGTTGGGCCCCAATTAGCTCATATTGGGGCATGTCGGTTAGATGATAACTCCTATAGTCTCAACTCAATAGTCAGACCAGTAGTTCAGTCTCAGTGTTGTTTGACCAAGGCATAGAAATTTCAATTATTTCAGGTTACAAACTTTTATTCAATTCATGTTATATTCTTGGTCATGCATATATTTAGTATTTACAAATTTTTATGCATACACAGTATTTACAGATTTCACAAATTTTCAATATCAATAGATTTCATGTTCTCTATTTAGTACTCCATATTTTATATGTATATTTAGACAGTTGTTATTCTTGTTCCTGAAACCATGTATGTCGTCCTACCTTATTTAGCATACCAGTACATTTAAAGTACTGATTGGATACCTTTCTTTTGTGATTTTGAGACTATAAGTTATGGAAAGATTTTATGTCTTTATATTAATACAATCAAAATAGGTTATAAATATTTATATAAAACACTATTCATTCTTTCCTATTTGTTGATACAAATATGAGCATGATGATGAAATCACATGAGATAGTAAACTAAATGTTTATAGAAAATATATAAGTTGACATGACCAATTGATTGTTTCGGTTCATATGTGATGCAAAAATAATTGAGAAATCATGTCGTTAAACGTTGAAAAAATAAAAGATTCTTCAAGAATTCTCTTAGTTTGCTTGTTCTCATGATAAAATACTATATCAGCTAAGATTATAGCTGTATATCCTAAATTTTTGAAATGCACATCAAGGTGTAGATGGGCCCGTTCACCTGCCATGTGGACTGTTTACTATGAAATAAGGTGCATCTATGGTTGGTCACATGCGCTTCACAATCAACTTGCAATTTGATTTTTGAAAGGTTGTTTGCTCAAATTGTTAAATTGAGAGAATGGTTTCAAACCATAAAAGTTGATTGGTTTAGCAAAAAATTATAAGCCTCTAATTATAGTTGAACCATTGGTCATGAGAACAAATCTCCCAATTTTTTTTTGTATGAGGCGAGTTTATTTAAATGTAGTAGCATTTGTATGCATCGTGCCAACAAGGTTCCCCTATATTATTGATTCAATATTAGGAACTAAATAAATCCATCTAAAAATCTTAATGTGCACTACCCACCATTCACAAATTTGTATCCCCACATAAGATCCAGGTGAATGCTAGATTTCTATGAGGAGATATGATTAATAACTGAAATGTATGGAATGAGTTATCCAGATCCTTGAAAAAAAGTGAACTTGAAATTTAATAGATAATTCATGATTTTCAAAGTGTTGCAAGTTCATTGCCAGATTGACTCTACGTTATAATTCAAATGTAAATGCTCCAATGAAAAGTCCTTCAAGTAAAAAATCTATGACATACCTAAAACATCATAGACCAATTGGTTCCAAATATAAAACCCCTTACAGAAGGATAAGAGAAAATGATCAAGATAGTTTTAATTATAAGGAAAGTGATTTAAAAGAGCACCATGACATAGCACTTCATAAAACCTTGAAAAAGGTTTGGATACCTGAAAATGACGAAATGTAGAGATATCAATAAGTTATGTCTTATTGGACCTGATATCAAATAGTCATCAGCAATATTTTTGGTAATATAATGCTCATAATTATAAATGGAAATAAGTATCTTAAACTTAAATCTGTCAAATAGTGTGGACAGATAAAATACACAATTCAAGTATATTATATTTCACTTGAGAAGTGATCTCTTGAAATTAGTTCACAAACTAAGGTATAATGTCAGTGGGGTATAAATAGTTGATTGTGTGAAAAGTAAAATCGTAAGATATAAAGTACAACTTGTGCCTTGAGGAATAAAGGTTATTCACAAAAGTCCTGACATTATTATTTGGAGATGTGTTCTCTTATAGTGGATGCAATAAGATTTATTTAAATCTAGCAATGTATGAAATCTTGAATGCATATAACAAATGATTGTCATGTCTATCTAGACAGTAAATGCTATAGGAAAATTCTTAAAGGATTTCAAGAGATTAAATCTAGGAATATCCCAATGGTTGTAAGATCATTTACCATAAAGAAAGATCAATTTTGATCTCATGAAAATTGTTAGAAAATATTATTTATTAGTGCAATTGGTGCACTTATGTATCCTGTTATTTCTATACGTAAGATAGCAATTTGTATTAATGTGAAGCAAAGACATAATTTCACATTTATGTGAATATAAGTGAAATTAAATATTATTGATATGAATTAATTATTTCTTACTGTAATCACCCTTCAGGTTATTCTCAGTACCATCAACTTATTTTTGTTGTTAGAGCTTTTCCATAGCTGCCCAAGTTATTTATTATTTGCTAGAACTAATAGTTTGGTTACCAGGTAATTTATTTGGTTTTAGGTCTAATTTTCTGTTTAGAAGTCTTTGCTAGTTTCGAATGGTCACCAAGATAAAACCTATATAAAAAAATCTCAAATGAAAATTTTAACTATGTTAGTAGCTTTGAAATATCAATTTTAGGATAGGTAGACCCTTGGTTTGGGTCCCACTACATCCATGCTCATTTTGACCCGTTGGTCAGAAAGTCAAAAATCAGAAGATATGGGTGCGGAACCCACAAGTGGACTAAACAACCTCCAATAAAAAATCAAACTTAACCAATGCATCCAAAATATTGAATTTAGTCGGGTTACATAGCTCATTTGTGAAAAATGGAGTTTGAAAGAGTATGAGAGTTCAAAATAAGTTTTGACCTTGTAGAACCCATTAAACCGCGACTAAGGTACTACAAATAGCCCCTTTGGTCGCGAAATTGGCAATTTTCACTTCTCTTTGAGTGGTAAAATCCCTAAAATTATATATTAACTTCAAATTGATTCTTAGGGGTGAGTTAGAGGCTTGATTAACACATACACACACTCACTCTCTCACGCACACACAGACACACACACAGAGACACACACACACACACATATATATATATGTGATGTCGGAAGTAAATATTTTGGTCTGAATCATCCGATGAAGCCGCACAGGTTGTGCATGACTCATCATCTGGTTCTAGCTTATGGTCTTCACAACAAGATGGAAGTTTATGTTTGTTATTCTTTCCTTTTTCTCTTTTGTATTTGTGATTTTTTTTTCTTTTTTTGTCATTATTCTCATTTTGTTTTTCGTTTTTTCTCATTATTCTCATTTCTCTTGAATCTAAGGGGTTCAGGTTGAGTAGGTCCAAGACAAAGTATTTAAAATACAAGTTTAGTGACTCGAGTTAGGAGGATGGTGTGGTGGTGTTGTTGGATTCTTAGGATGTTTGTAAGAAGGATAGTTTTAAGTATCTGGGGTCTGTGATTCAGGGGAATGGAAAGATTAATGAGGATGTCACTAAACGTATTGGCGCAGGTTGGATGAAGTGGAGGCTCTCCTCAGGAGTGTTGTGTGAAAAGAATGTGCCACTTAAGCTTAAAGGCAAATTCTACAGAGTGGCAGTTCGTCCGACCATGCTGTATGGAGTGGAGTGTTAGCCATTAAAGAACTCCTATACTCAAAGATTAAAGGTGGTGGAAATGAGAATGTCGTGTTGGATGTGTGGACTAACTAGAGAGGATAAAGTTAGGAATAAGATGATCCAGGAGAAGGTGAGAGTGGCTTTGGTGGAGGACAAGATGCAAGAAGGAAGGTTGAGATGGTTTGGGCATGTAATGAGGAGGGGTACGGATGCCCTTGTTTGGAGGTGTGAAAGGCTAGCTTTGGATGGCTTCAAGAGGATAGAAGTTGGCCTAAGAAATATCAGAGGGAGGTGATTAGGTATGACATATAACTGCTTCAGATTACTGAGGACATGATGCTAGACAGAAAGGTGTAGAAGTCGCGGATTAGGGTAGACAGCTAGGGTGAGTGTGTAGGTAATCGCTAGGTGATAGGGGAGTTTGGGTGTGGTGGGTTTTTTAGGCCTGTGAGAGCATGTTACTACTACATGGGTATCTATGTTCTTATTTCATATTCTGTATTGTTCGTATTTCTCTTATTTCCCATTTCTCTGAGACTTAGTGTTCTTATTTTTTAATCTCTTATTTCTGTTATGCTATACAACCTGTTTTATGTCTCATTATGACCTTCGTATACTATTCTCTATCTTGAGCCGAGGGTCTATTGGAGACAGTATCTCTACTTCCTCGGAGGTAGTGGTATGGACTGTGTACATTTTACCCTCCCTAAACTTCACTTTGTGGGAATATACTGGGTTTGTTATTCTTGTTGTTACAATAACAGATTAAAGGTATGAATCCATACTTTGTCAAGCTTTAATTTCTTGAATTTTGACCAAACCCAAATTGCTTGAGGAATTGATTTTAGACCAAATATGCTTGGCTTTCACCTAATTCTTGAGGGTTATAATACCCTAGTGGTGTATGAACATTGAGTTGGTCTCAAAAATATGTTTTCCGTACATGGGACTCATTTGGGATTTTTGGTGTTGTTTTTGGACCCATAGTATAATGGTGCAATATTGATATCAAAATTCTCATAATTATGTATAGATTATATTTTTGATAGCTTGGCACCTCAAAAAATATTCTCGGAAAGAAAAATCAAAGGCTTAGCAATTCATAGGCTTTCTTTGGATTTGAGGTAGGTTAGTCTTACTCCTTGTTAGATTGAGCTGAGTTTTGATATAATTGTGATATCTTGTTAGATCGAGATGGGTTTTAAGTATTGGATTGATGAAATGTAGGACTTGGGTTAGATGGACCAATTAAGTTATATGAATTTTAGAAGAGGGAAAGCTTGACTTATTTCCTATTATATTAGGTGGAATAAACTTCATTACTCATATTTAGCATGAGAGTGCCTTAGAATACTCAACCTTAGATATAATGCTTTAGTTTCTCATACTTATGGAAAATTGGACTTAGTTTCTTATACTAGGGAAGATTGCCTTGGTTCCATTAGACTTTGTAAAGGTGCTTAAGAAGAATATCTTCCTTAGGTCTTATGGTGGTTTTCTATATGTCTAAGAGTTGTATTAGTGATGTGTCATTGGATAGTGTACAGTCTGCGAATCAAAGTTATACTGAGGTAGGGGCACAGCTAGTAACTGCAGCTCCTAGAGTTGAGATTTCTCCTGCATTGATAGTCGCCCAGTCAGTGGTTTCCCATCCTCCTATATCTTTTGAGGAGCAAAAAATATTAGGCAGATTCCTGAAATTAGCTCCACCGAGATTTTACGATGCTCCTAGAGAGAATGCACATGAGTTCCTGACTGCATATGAGGATAGGCTTCATAGTTTGGACATTGTTGAGACTCGTGGTAAAGATTATGCCATATATCAGTTAGATTTGTCTGTTTTTCATTAATGGAGAGATTTTATGGATTCTAGACTAGCTGGATTTCCTGTTGACTCTTTACGATATTCTTGGAGGAGTATATGCCTCGCAACCTTAGAGATCGATGAAGGGATTAACTCCTCAGATTGGAGCAGGGCTCTATGGTAATTGTGGGGTATGAGATAGCTCACTGCTTTGTTAAAGTTGAGGCTTTCCATTTGTATGTCTCCTTAGAGTAGGTATCCTCAACGTTCATTCTTTCAGCCTCAAAGTCAGTCGAGTTGACCTATTCTGACAACTCTTTAGATTACCCATAGATGTCAATTTAGTGCTAGAAAATTACCCTAGAAAGGGCAGGGCCCATTATTTTAGGGCTTCATTTTTTGGTCTATCTAAACATGATGATTATTTTGGGTTATCCAAATTAATTAATTCTTGTTCTAGTAAAATTTCTTAATTTACTTGTGGACTTATTGGTCGTTATTTGTGGGATTGACCTAGTCGTGGGGCAATGATTGGTTCAGCTTAGAGTGGTCCTCTATTAGAGTAGTTCACTCCCTCAGTTAGAGGTAGTTCTTGTAGTCATAGGGGATAGTTACCAGGGTGCTCGAGGTAGTCCTTAGATAGAAAGGACAGAATGTCTGTTAAGTGCCCAGTTAAGTGACGGGCATACTCAGTTATATGCAGTACATGATAGGCCTGAGGATTAAACTTTGGATACTGTAGATACAGGTGTGATTTTGATATGCTTCTAGTTGGCCCTTGCTTTATTCCTAGATACACTTATTCTTATATATATATATATATATATATACATATATATATATATATATATTTATTATGCACCACAGTTTGAGTTGTCTATTGATTTATTATCCGTACCATTGCACGTATCTACTCCTGTGGGTGAATCATTAGTAGTGGATTGATGTATTCTGATCAGGTATTGTGACTGTCAGTGATGTTGATACTTATGTTGACCTATATTCTGAATATGGTGTATTTTGATGTAATTTTGGGCATGGACTGGTTATCCCACTATCATGCAGTCATGGACTATTTTGACTAAATTTTTGCCTTAGCTATGCCTGGTAGCCCCAGTCGTGTGGCAGAGAGTGGTTATCCGCAAGCCGATGAGGATTATATTTTATGTTGTGCTAGGGGACTTATTTCTAGGGATTGCAAGTCTTATTTTGCTTATATTGTAATGGTAGTGTTGAGGGTCCATCGCTTGACTCTCTCCTTATTATTTGTGAGTTTCTTGATGTGTTCCCTACTGACTTCTCTGGTATTCCCCCTATCAAGGAGATTAAGTTTTCTATTTACCTAGATACTGGCAGCTAACCTATTTATATGGCACCTTACTGTGTAGATTTTTGCGTATGTATATTGGTTATAGTCAGATTAGTAAAGTGATGGTTAAGAACTGTTATCCTATGCCTCCTATTAATGATTTATTTGACCAACTTTAGAGTGAAGCCATTTTTTATAAGTTTGATTGGAGGTTTTATATGGCAGGAGATGTTGTTCTCTAGTTGGATGTATTGAGACTCCTGAGGTTAGACCCCCATGATAAAGATTTGTTTTAGCCCTTGTTGGATAGAGTTAGGGTGATTCAGGATAGGTTGAGGCTGCTCAAAGTATACAGAAGGCCTATGCAGATCATTGGATTAGTGCCTTGATATTTTGATTTGGTGACTATGTATTCTTCTGTGTATTGCCTATGAAGGGTGTGATGAGGTTTGGGAGGAAGGGTAAGCAGTTCGAGATATGTTGGACCCTTTGAGATTCTTTGCATTATTGGTGAGGTTGCTTATGAGTTAACTTTACCTCTGAATTTTGTTGTTGTTCACCTAGTTTTATATATCTCCATATTGAGGAAGTATATTCTGAATCTATCTCATATGTTTAGATGGGACTCAGTCCAGTTAGATGAGCAGTTGACCTTTCTGGAGGAGTCCATGCTTAGTTTGGCTAGTGATGTGAGATGGTTGCGTACATAGGAGAGCCCTATAGGGAAGGTTCAGTGGAGATACCTCCTAGTTAAGGAGGCCACTTGGGCGATCGAGAACGAGATACGGACCCAGTATCCCCACCTGTTCGAGGATTCAAGTACTTCCTTATCCTTAACATTTGAGGACGAAAGTTTCTTAGTAGTGGATATTGTAATGACCCTTCAGGTCCTTTTCCATACTACCCTCTTATTTTTACCATAGATCTTTTGCATAGATGCCCTAAGATTTTTATGACTTGCTGGAACTAATAGTTTGGTTATCAGGTAGTTCGTTTGGTTATAGGTCTAACTCCCCATTTAGAAGTTTTCGCTAGTTTTGAATGGTCACTGAGCAAAAATCTCAATAAAATGACTCAGATATAAATTCCAACTATTCCAGCAGCTCTGGAATATTGATTTTAGGCTACGTAAACCCTTGGTTTAGGTCCCACTGCACCCAAGCTTATTTCGACCGTTGGTCGAAAAGTTGAAAATCGGCAGATATTGGGTATGGCACCCACAAATGGCCTAAAAGACCTCCAATGGAAAATCTAACTTCACCAATGCATTTGAAATATCGAATTTAGTAAGGTCGCATAGTTCGTTTGCTAAAAATGGAGTTTGAATGAGTACAAGAGGTAAAAAACAAGTTTTGACCTTGCAGACCCTATTTAACCGCGACCAAGGTACTATAAATAGCCCCCTTGGTTGTGAAATTGGAAATTTTAACTCCCCTTTGAGCCCTAAAATCTCTAAAATGATAGATTAACTTTAAATTGATACTTGAGGGTGAGTTAGAATCTTTATTAACTTATATATTTGTGATTAACAACGGATTAAAGGTATGAATCCATCCTTTTTCAAGTTTTAATTTCTTGAATTTTGACGAAAACCCGCAATTTCTTGAGGGCTTAATTTTATCCCTAATATGCTTGGGTTTCGCCTAGTTTATGAGGGTTATGATCCCATCGTGGTGTATGAACATTGACTTGGTCTCAAAAATGTGTTTTTTCGTATGTGGGACCCACTTGGGATTTTTGGATTCAAAGCACAATGGTGCAATATGGGTATCGAAATTCTCAAAATGATGTGTAGATTGTGTTTTTCATATCTTGGTCCTAGAAAAGAAAAAGTTTAGCAATTAGTGGGCTTTCTTTAGATTTGAGGTAGGTTAGGCTTACTGATGTGTCATGGAAACACAATACTTTCAATGCTTAAAACCATGAATTTATGCATGTACTTAGGTTGTTTTAGTCGATATGATTCACTTTTGTGATTATTGTTGGTAAAATAGGTCTACAATTGTGTTGGAACAAAACTGGAACAAAAAGACCTGGAAGGATAAAGACTGATCAATATACGAGTTACCTCACAAGTCATCAGCACAACATATAAATCAGAGGCTAACACGTAAGCACAAAAGAAACCAAGACCAGGAAGAAAAAATATGTGTTGAGAAGATACAACTCAAGTATCCAAGTCATAAACAAGGATATGAGTCATATGAGAAAATTGTATGCATAAAAAAATATAAATCTACCATCTAGAGATGAAGTCTCAGAAGTATACGAGTCGAAATTCTAAGTACGACTCGTATAAGGAAACCGTAAGTAGACCATTATCCAAAGATACAAAGAAAGAAGTCCCAGGTTGATATGAGTCAAGGCTACAATTTGTATGATAAAGGTACGACTCGTGACTAGAAGTCGTATGAATAATAGAAAATTAAAGCCTTGGGAGACCATACATTGGAGTAGATATGAGAGGCATGGTACGACTCGTATGATGACGGTATGAGCTAAGGAGAGAGTCGTACCATGTATCGATATAACTTTACCTTTCCCATTTTTGTTAGGATTTTTTAAGTATTTCTGAGATACTATAAACACCCTAGTGTTTATCTTTTATTAGGTTACATATTTTTTAACTTACTTTAGTACACTTTAGCATTAGTTTACGTCATTGATACCTGTCTTGAGATTTTGTGTTTTTATTCAATAGGAGATTCCAAATTTTATTCTTCTCATTATTGTGCAATTAATTACATGCCTTTTTCATTGATTATCATAGATTTTTACATAAGCATAATTGGCTAATTTCCTTGACTAGGGTTGTCGGAACCCTAGTGGATTAACTATATGAGGGAAGTGGGAGATTCATCTCTTCTAAAGTAAGCTGCATGTATCAATTCTCTTCATATAAATTGACCTTGAAGATACTGTAGAAGCTCGGAGATAGCCTATTTTCATAATCATCCTCATAAGGGAGTTTGTGATTGGGAAAAGAGAACTAAGACAGTAATTTGAGATTCACTTCCATTATTACTTTCCCTCCATCTCATCTAATTAACTCGAGACTCAAAAGGTAAGAGTTGAACTGAAGTCATAGGCAAGGAGCAATATGGAGATGCCCTGAGACTCATATTATAAAGGGTGAGATTTATAAACTTGTTTACAAGAATATTGGTTATACATAGCTTGTTGACTTTACATGTAGAACAACAGAATAGTGGGTTGAACATGAGAAACTTATGGAGTTAAGAAGCCAGGGAGAACACAGCCCCAGTGTTCATATTCTATTGTTTACAACGCAAAGCACTCATATTTGGTTACTACTTACTGATAACTTCTAAAATCTCCCATTTACTTTTCAACACTACTCATGACATACATCAAGTGAAGCTACTGTTCAACATCTTCTCTGTGGGTTCGACCTAAACCTGGTTGGGTTCTATAATTGTTCGCTGACTACTTTATTCTTTATTGAGTGGTGTAATTTGAGCGGCGTCAAATTTTAGAGTCATTGCTGGGGAAGACGGTGTAATTGTTGATTGAATTTGGTAAAGTTTGTGAGTCTCTTTTCTATTTTTAAGTTGTCATATGCCGGTTTATGTCTAACACGAGGAGTAGAGGCGATCCCTTGCTCCCTTTTAATCCAGAGATAGAGAGAATCCTTCAAACACTGAGAAGGATGTCAGGATAAGTTTGCTATGGGGTTCAAGACCCTCCACCTATTGATTTGAATGTTGCACTCCTGTGTGCCCCACTAGATCCACAGAATGTTACAGATTTTTAGACATAACATCCTCTAGAGAGAAAGAAGAGAAGCTAAAGAAGCTCGATTAGCAGAAGAGGCTAGATTAGCTCAACAAGGTAAACTAGACAAACCTAGATAAGGAGTTGATCATCGATTTTTGAGAGGAAAAGTTCCATTGACCTATATATTATTACTTAGACCCATACAATGAAGAAGAAGACGTGGGTTATGTTGAACCTATTAAGACCGAAGCTATCATTCCTCCATCACTACCTTCCAATATGAAGTTTGATATTACTAGTGCTATGATGTAACTATTTGTGTGGGAATACACTGGGTTTATTGTTGTTGTTGTATGATCCAACTGTTAAACTTAAAGGGTGTGTTTTCAGGAGTAGAAACTGATAATGCAAATCTGTATCTTGCTAACTTTACTGGGATATTCACATCATATACTATTTTGGGGGTGGATCAGAAGGCTTTGAGACTGAGGTTGTTCCCCATTTTGCTAACTGGAGAAGTATCACTATGGTTAGGGGAATTTTTGACAGGTTCAATCACTACCTGGCATGAGTTGTGGAAGCAGTTTTTAAATAGATTCTTTCCTTCTACAAAAATGCTATAGTTAAAAGATGAAACTTATAGCTTCATCCAGTTACCTGCAAAATCTTTGTATGAAGCATAGTTTAGATTCAAGAAGAAGCTGAACATGGTACCTAATCACAGAATCAGAGGATCAAATTTGTTAGAAATTTTCTCCAGATCACCGAATATCAGTTCACGAGAAATGGCAGATACTGTTTCAGGAGATGCATTTATACATCTTCATTAGGTATTTACACGAGAAATGTTAGATGATATTTTGGTGATAAAAAGAGGATGTCTACAAGAGATGCTGAGCATGGTGAAAGCACTTATGGAATTGGGGCAGCTGGTAAATATGGAGTAAGCCATGATTTTATAGCACAAGAGGTTGTTCAACTTTGGACAGATATTAGGCTTCTGATAAAGCAATCCACAACATTGGGTGTTGAGAAGGTAAATGCAGTTGAGCCATAGGTTTCTACTTCTAAAACTTTTGACATTGAATCTAAAGAGGAAGTGAAGTATCTTGATCGTAGGTTGGAAGATTTTCAAGCCCAAGGGAAAGTAAATAAAGGTCGGAACTATTATAATGATAGATATAAAGATAGAAGTAGAGAGAGATGGTGATTCATGAAGGAAAGATTACTACAAGAACAAGAGTGACAAATATGTTCCACCAGACAGCTGTGATTCAGAATCTAGAATAAAGGCAGTGTTTTCAAAATTGGTCAAAGAGAAAGAAAGTAAAGTGAGTTGTCTGAAGGAGATTAAGGCAGACCTGTCAAGGATGAGTTAGAAAGTTAAGTCATATGCAACTGCAGTCAAACAATTGGAGTAATAGTATGGTCAGATGTCGGCTACATTAAATCAAAGGCAACCTAGCACACTTCTTAGTAACACAGTTGCAAATCCAAAAAATGATGGTCACTTCCATGCCATAAGCATTCAAAGTGGTAAAACCACTAGGGACCTACCTATACCCATTATTGATGAACAGACAAATGATGATGATGTTTTTGAGGTAGAGAATAGTAGCAGGCAATATAAAGGAAAAGATAAGTCTGAGGAGCCTGTTCTAAAGCCTAATCCAAGACCTCATGCTTCTTTTCCTCAAAGGCTAAAAAGAAAGCAAGAGGAGGGTGAGTATAAAATTTTTTTGTCTATGTTAAAAAAACTATCAATCAATATTCCACTTGTAGAGGCATTGGAGCAAATGATAGGATATGAAAAATTCATGAAGAATCTAATCACCAAGAAGAGGTCAGTTAGTTATAAGTTAGTCGACAGTATTTATCATTGTAGTGCGGTAGCAACTAGATCTTTGGTAAAGAAGAAGGAGGATCTCGGTGCTTTCACTATATCTTGCTCCATTGGATCTTTTGACTTTGCTCATTCTCTATGTTATTTGAGGGCTAATATCAACCTTATTTCATTAGCTATATTTAATTAGTTGGGGTTGGGTCTCCTACTCCAACTACCATGAGACTAGTGATGACCGATAGAACGATGAAAACCCCAGTTGGTATTCTATATGATGTATTAGTTAAGGTGGCTTTTTTCATCTTTCCTATTGATTTTGTGATATTAGACTGTGAAGTGTATTCTTAAGTCCCAATTATATTGGGAATACCTTTCTTGGATATAGAAAGGATATTGATTGATTTGGAGTTAGGACATCTGATACTGAAACTCAATGATAAACAAATCATATTTAAGGCATGCAAAGCCATGAAGTAGGCTGATGAGTTGAGAGTTATATTTATGTTTGATGTGTATTATGAAGATGTTGAATCTTTACATTTTGTTGATTTTATTACTCTTTGGGATAATAGTTTTGATACTACTGTTCTTATTAAAGAGAGGTTGGGTGTTGAAACGCTAGCAGCTGTGATCATAAACTTTGATAGTGAGGGTATTGAAGACTATGATGAGATGGTATGTGAAATCTATGGTAGTGGTTCATACACTTATGCACCAAACAAGCTTGATTTGGATCTAAAAAATAGAACGACTCCTCCCGTTCATCTATCTATTGAGGAGCCACACATCTTAGAGTTGAAGGCTATCCTTTCTTATCTGCAATATACATTCTTGGGAGCCAACAAAAATTTTTGGTAATCATTGCAGCTGATTTGGGTGAATCAGAAGTAGAAGCATTGTCGTTAGTACTACAAAGATTTAAGAGGGCCATAGGTTGGTCCATTACAGATATTATGGGTATATCGCTTGGTCTTTGTACTCATAAATTTCAAATTTATCCATATTGTATTCCAAGTATAGAGCATCAATGTCAACTAGATCCTATGTAGGAGAAGGTAAAGAAAGAGATAATCAAGTGGTTGGATGTTAGTGTGGTGTATCCTATTGCTGATAGTAAATGAGTCAAACTGGTACAATACATTCCAAGGAATGGTGGTATTACTGTTGTGCCTAATGAGAAGAATGATATAGTGTCGATGAGGCTAGTCACAGGATGAAGAGAGTGCATGGATTACAGAAAATTGAATGTATGGACTCAGAAGATCCATTTTCCTATGCCCTTCATGGACCAGATGCTAGACAGGTTAGTGGGCAGAGGATGATACTATTTTCTTTATGGGTACTCATACAACCAGATTACTATTGCACCTGAAGACCAAGAGAAGACAACCTTCACTTGTCCTTGTGGGACCTTTGCATTCAGACGTATGCGATTCGGGTTATGTAATCCTCCTGCCGTATTTAAGAGATTTATGATGTCAGGTTTCTCTTTTATGGTAGAAGACACCATCGAAGTGCTTATGGATGATTTTTCAGTCGTTGGCGATTCTATTGATAACTAGTTAGTTCACTTGGTGAATTCTCTTAGAAGGTGTGAAGAATACAACTTGGTATTTAATTGGGAAAAGTGTCATTTTATGGTCAAAGAAGGTACAGTGCTTGGACAAAAAATTTCAAAAGGGGTATTGAGGTTGATAGAACAAAGATTGAAGTGATTGAGAAATTACATCCACCAATTTTTGTGAAGGGTGTTTGAATTTTTTTTTGGTTATGTTGGGTTTTATAGGTGATTCATCAAGGATTTCTCTAAGATTGCCAACCTTCTTTGTAGGCTTCTTGAGAAAGAGGTGAAATTTGAGTTTACGGAAGCATTCTTAAAGGCTTTTTAATGCATAAAGGAGAAATTGATGACTTCTCCTATCATCGTATCGCTAGATTATTCCTTGCCTTTTGAGATTATGGGTGACATAAGTGGCTTGGACATAAGTGTTTTACTAGGTAAACGGAAATAAAAGATCCTTCATCCCATCAACTATGCTAGTAAGGCATTAAATCCTGCTCAAAATAACTATACTGTAACGGAACAAGAGTTATTGAGAGTATTTTTTGCCTTTGAGAAGTTTAGGTCATATTTGATTGGAATAAAGGTGATTGTGCACACTGATCATGCAACATTGTGGTACTTAATAGCGAAGAAGGATGCAAATCCTAGACTGATTAGGTGGGTACTATTGTTGCAAGAATTTGATTTCGAGGTCAAGGTAGAAAAGGCACTGAGAATCAAGTTGTGAATCACTTGTCTAGACTTTAGGATGAAGCTATGCAGAATGTTGAAAATAGTCTAGAGATTGATGACAACTTTCCAGATGAGCAAATATTGACATCTTCTCAAGATCTAATTCCATGGTTTGTAGACTATGCAAATTACCTAGCAAGTGATCCAATTCCAGAAGAGCTTTCCTTTCAATAGAGAAAGAAGTTTATGCATGAGGTAAGGAAATTTTTATAGGATGGGCCTTATTTATTTAGAATTTGTGCATATAGTATTATTTATAGATGCAATCTTGAGATGGAGATGATGAGTATATTTGATGCTTGTCATTCTTCGTCAGTTGGGGGTCATCATGGAGAAACCCACACAGCCCACAAAATCTCGTAATGTGTGTATTATTGGCCAATAATCTACAAAGATCCACATGATTTTGCTTATGCTTGTGATTAATGTCAACGACAAGGTAACATCTCTCGACGCCATAGACATCCTATGACTCCTATCTTAGAATTTAAATTACTTGATGTATGGGGTATAGACTTCATGGGTCCTTTTGTGAGTTTGTTTTGCATGAAGCATATACTTGTGGCTGTGGATTATGTTTCTAAATGGGTGGAAGCAATTGAGGTTCCAAATAATGAATCTTATAGTGTCACAACATTCTTAAAAAACACATATTTTCTTAATTTGGCATGCCATGTGCTATCATTAGTAACGGAGGGTCATATTTTTATAATCGGCTATTCAAATGTCTATTTGAGAAGTATGGAGTAAAATACAAAGGGGCAACACCTTATCATCCATAGACTAGTTGACAGATTGAGGTGTCCAATAGGGAAATCAAGTCCATTTTGGCGAAGATGATAAATGTCATAGGACTGATTGGTCACAAAAAGTAGATGATACATTATGGGCTTACTAAATGGCATTCAAGACCCCAATTGGTGCTTCACATTATCAGTTAGTCTATCAAAAGGTGTGTCACTTGCCAGTTGAACTTGAACATAAAGCACTGTGGGTTTTAAAAAAGCTGAATTTTGGGTGGTAAGATGCAACCAAGTTAATGATAAATAGTATGAATAAGTTGGATGAATTTTAACTCTAGGCTTATGAAAGTTCTGCACTTTACAAGGAGAAGATGAAGCTACACCATGATCGCAAAATTGAGAAAAAAACCTTCAAAAAAGGTGACCAAGTATTGCTTTACAACTCAAGGCTTCATTTGTTTCCAAGTAAGTTGAAGTCTAGATGGTTTGGTCCTTTTACTATTCTAAGAGTGTTTCCATATGGTGCTTTGGAATTAAAGCGGGATGGTGAAGCCCTATTCAAGGTGAATGTGCAAAGAGTCAAGCACTGTATGGGTAACACTAAAGAAATGAATGTGATTTTTGAAATGAACCTTGGTGAAGTTTGAGTAACCAAGGTAATTACATCATTCCATGACGTTAAATCAAGCACTGCATAAGAGGCAAACCATGGGCTAGTTGGTGAAATCTAGTAACCAACTTATTTACGTCATGTTGCAACGCTAAATCAAGTGCTGCGTGGGAGGCAACCCATGTTTTATACTTATTTTGTTATAGGGTAATATGTTTGTTAGTGTGTAGGATTAAAGATTGCAGAAAATATACAAAAAATTTCAAAAAGTTGATCATACAGACTCTTTATAAGTTATATCTAGTTGGTGCGACTCATGAGTTGGAGTCATATAGGCCTGGAAGAAAATTTAGAATAAGGTAAAATTTTCAGAAATGGATACGATTCTCAGAACAAGTTGTAACCTCAAGGTATGACTCATCACATCGAGTCGTATCCACGCTAGAGCCCAGGTAAGGTTCCAGGTCTATACGAGTTGAAGAAACGACCCGTAAGCCTGGGTATGAGTCATACACAAGACTTATACCCAAGCTTACCAGGTCGGGATTATGGGTCAACTCGACCTAGACCTTGATTTAAAAGCCATAAATGGTACTCGAATCGGGTACTCTACATCCAAAAAAACTCTAGACCAACAAAACCTCCATTATCGATCGATTTTCAAGATCCAATGGCACAAAATCACATTGAATTAAGTACCAACTTACTCAAATTCCTCCTATTGTATGACCCTAGCTTGAATTTAGGATGAACAAGTGAAAACTCAAGAACTCTGAGATTTCACATATACAAGTAAGTATTTAAACCTATGTAATACCCCAAACTTTCTTTAAGTCAAACCTAGTCTCCAGAATTAGTGATGACTTCCTAAATGATTAATGTTTAAATAAAATAGAATTTCCCTAATTTCCACTTTACATCATATGGGAAATTGAATTAGCTTTCCGATAATACCAATTTCATCCAAATCAGGTATCGGAGTAAAAAGTTATGGATGTTTTATAGAGAATTATCAGAACTGCCCAGAAGCGATGGTTAGGCCGATGGACCGTCGAACTAGCGATGGACCCTCGCCCAAGCCATCGTGACTAAGGCAGTGAACCCATATTCTAGCCAAGTGCGATGGTCAAGACCGACAGATCGTCGAGCTATTGATGGACCATCGCCCAAACCATCGCAGACGAGGTAGGAAGTTCAGGTTTTGGCCAAGTACGATGGGATGGACCGACGGACCATCGCCCAAACCATCACCACTTCCGATCAGCGATTTTAAGCCCTTTTAAAAAGGGTATTTGGGTTTTTTTCCACCCATTTTAACCCCTAATTATACCATACCAAAGGTCAAACTTCATTATTCATCCACAACACCAAATTAGGGTTTCTCTCAAAGATCAATCCCTAAAAACAAGAAACCCTAGGTGTTTAATCCCAAGTCAAGAATTCTAGATTTCCTCCATCAATCTTTAAGAAATCATCCACCCAGGTACGCAAAGTGTTGATTCATAGGTTTCTTTTTCCCATAAAGCTTAAGAATTCTATTTTAAACTCATGAATTGTGATTTCCAAATGGTGAGTGGATTTTAATTATGTTGATGTGGTTGTATAAATCCCAAGTTGGAGTCTTTATGTATTTTCAAGAAATTATGCCAGTATGTGGGTTGGAAACTTTTAAATTGAGTCGATTAAAGTAACCATGATGTATGAACTAGTGTATATACCTAAGCCTAAGGTTGTGCATGCAATGTGTTTGATAAAATGCCCAAGAGAATAAGAATAATTCTTTAAGACTCAATTATGACCAAATTGATGAACCCATGCTTTACCCTTATATTCAAAATGACTTCCATGTTATTATTATGCATTGAAATTGTTTGATGGATTGTTTATGAGATTAGCCCTATGAAATGATGACATGTTTATATGCATTCCTATTCATGTACCAAACCATGATAATCAAGTGCCTCATAAAATTCCCCAATGATTGTATTATGAATTGTTGATTATGGTCGTGAGTCTAGGAAGTGTCATGTCTTGTCAGTTTCATGCTATCGAGTTTTTGGGTACTTGTACCCGACAATTTAGTTGTGTGCCTAGAGCCAGTGCCAGTTTTTAAGATACTCTCATTCAAGCCATGTTCAGTAGAATTCAGTCAGTCTCATGACTCAGGAAAACTCAGTAATCTCAGTAATCTCAGTCAGTTATCAAATCTCACTAATATTCCATCAGTCAATAGAAATCAGTAAACTCAGTCCAGTCAGTTCAGTATAATTAATTCAGTGTCTAATCAGATAGGAGTAGGATTCATCATCGAGTGATCCCAAGTATGGGAACTCACCTGCGAGTAGAGGGTATAATTCTTATAAGCAATCCTTGCACTCCAAAACTATGTAGCCAACATAGGTTGAGACATCTAACTTGTTAGATGAGGGTTAATAAGGTGACTTAACCTATTAGATAAAGGTCCCACCGCTCTTCTTAGAGTACCTGTTAGATGAGGGATTACTCATAGCTTGTCCTTACCAGTGGCGCGGTATTGACACCCTTCCAATCGGAGTTACAAATTAGACCCTAACTCAATTATATTATCTTATTTGGGGCATGTCGGTTAGATGACTAATTCCTACAGTTACAGTCTCAGTCTCAGTAATAGAACTCAGATAGTTCTACAGAATTCAGGACTATTAGATACAGTCACCCAGTTCATTACGGAACTTAGCTAGTTCCATCAGAAATAGGACTGTCAGACACAGTCATTTAGATAATAGTATATCATTTATACGAAACTTATGATATCAGTATTTAGATTTAGTGATGTCATGATCTCAGTTACAGTTTACATATTCATGTATGTATTCTCATGCTCATGTTATTCAGTCGGTTAGTATTGTTCATGCATATAAGACCTTTGCATTCATCCTACCTCACTTCCATACTAGTACATTTAATTATACGAACACATCTGAGCTATGGTGTTTTATACCATAGGTTCAGAAGCATGAGATCTAGAGCACTCTTAGTAGATCAGACGTTCAGCAGAAAGACTAGCAGTGAGTTCTCATCATTTGAGGATGTTATTATTTGATTATTTCATTCTTTTAGTACTTAGTTTATTTCAGCAGTTGGATTTAGTTGGGGACATGTCCCATCAACTTATCATTTAGACAGTTTAGAGGCTTTCAAGCTATAGCATGCTCAGACAATTATTTCAGTTTTGTTTAGTATTGATATACCATATTTCCAGATGTATGTTTTAGTAGATATTTGAACCTTATGGCCTTTCAACCTTTTTCTACATTTAAACAGTATATTATGCAGTGCCCAGTTACAGATATCGGACATGGGTTAGCTTGTGGTCCTGCAGGGTCATGAGCACCATGTAGCATTTTGGGTACCAGATTCGGGGCGTTACAACCTATTTGCTTTAGTTTTTGAGTTGAGATTACTATTACTTGATACTGTAAACTTTCTTCGAGATAAAATTCCATATGCATTCCATTTTGGTACCCTAGATTTAAGATTGAATTAAAATAGGATTTGGGGTGAATATGGTCTTGGGTGTTGATATTTTTATGTTTTTGTGGTTAATATTGTATGATATTGCTGCATAAAGTTGAAGGTAGATTAGGAAATTCGATTTAAAGTCAACTCTAAGGTTGAACCTTTATGTTGTAGTGGATACGAAACATCTTACGACTCGTACCCACAAGTAACGATTCATAACATGACTCATACCTACTGATAACATAAAAGTTTAACTAAGTTTAAGTTCTGGTATGGGTACATTTAGCCTAAATGAGTCATACCCAAACTATACGATTTGTACACTTAAGTCGTACTGACCTGGGTAAATGCCATATTTTAGACTTTTCTTTTTGACTTGCTTAAAGGTGTTGGTAACGAGTCATACATTAGCATACGACTCATTAGGAGGACTTGTAAGCAAGCCAGTGAACACCCATGTGTTCATTGAGTATCATACGACTCTTTCATATGAGTCATATCTAGTCCATATGACTGGTATCCTCTACCCGTATCCTATATAGTAGATGCACACTAAACTTTTATTTCTTTTTTTCTTTCTTTTCTTTATTTACTTACTAATGATTGTGTATTTTTAGGTACAATGTCATCGAAAAATGTATCCTCTTTTAAAAAAGGGCTCAAGAAGACAAACAAAAAGGCCCAATCTATCTATTTTAAGGCTATTAAGTCTTCTACCAGTAGCAGTGATATATACGAGTACCCATCAAGGGGAAAGACACAAAAGTCTGCAAAGGGGAGAAATGTAGAAACTACAGAGGACTCACCTCCATGGGGAATAAGGATGAAGAATTTGAGTACATATCCTCCTCACACACCTTCACCTTCAGACAATGAAGATGCTGCTGAATTTAGTATAAAAGAGGTTGATGCTACCCCCATTGTAAGATAGTACCCCCATTAGCCATCACTACTACTCCGGTGGCCATTGTTGAACGATGGGGGTACCCCGATATGAAGTAGATATTGAATGATGGTCTGAATCAACTACTTAACAGAAAGATAAAAATGGTTTTATATTTAGAGAGACAGTTAACAACTACAAGTCTGACAGAGTTTCCCGAATTTGATGAGCGATTCTATGGGTATGGATTCGAATGGAAGGAAAGATCACTCGGGAAATAAAGTGAGGTGCTTGTAAGAGAGTTTTATGCAGCATATACGGGCAAAGTAAAATGACTGTATCCACAGGGTCAATTATGGAAAGGTGGAGACGCTATTCCTTCACTGATGCTCGAGGAGT
This sequence comes from Capsicum annuum, assembly GCF_002878395.1. Classification (NCBI taxonomy): domain Eukaryota; kingdom Viridiplantae; phylum Streptophyta; class Magnoliopsida; order Solanales; family Solanaceae; genus Capsicum; species Capsicum annuum. The sequence goes on from NC_061119.1 coordinate 26,489,433, forward strand.
GCAGGTGGATATTTCACCACATACTATTGGTTGATTTTAGTACGGACCAGAGTATAAACCTCTAGTAAACATTGGTGAAATAAACTACTGGATTGAAGAGATGAAGAAAGTTATGAAGACATAAATGGGCTCAAAGTAAAAGATGGGACATTTTAGGTGGATCGCTAAAAAGATAGGACATGTTGTATGGGTGATTGGAGGATCGGGAGTAGTATACCAAAAAATTAAGAAGAACACTCTCAATTTTGGTTAAGGAATTGTGTACTCTGGCCAAGCACAGATTGAGTCCCGCTATTGAGGACAATGCATTGAGTCTAGCCTGTGTTACACTGATTACTGGACTAATAGCTAACTATGAGTTTGATATCAGAGAGTTTCTAGCCCGAGAGCTAAGGGATTAAGATGTTGGGGTGAGAAGTCTTTGATGGATTTCCCATGCATGATTACACAACTCTTTTTAGCTGTGGGGGTACAGGAGATTCCAAGATTAATGAGATAATAGAGGCTACAAACATCATTGATTTAGGGCTGGTCGGAGATGCAACCAACCCCTTTAAGGACATGATTAGCCATAGAATTAGCTAGATGTTGAGACCACCAATTCTACGGAGGAGTATGGACAAATAGAGACTACATAGACTGATGTAGTGGGTACTTCTAGTGCCCTACCTATGGTGCAGTCTGTACCACCCTATCCCAGAGGTATGCTTTTTGGACTTATTCATATTTCACAAGCTATATGGACTGAGGCTATGACCATACTGGGTATTCCACAGGCCAAGTTATGCAACATAGAAGGGTACATAAAGTCCTACATAAATCGACAACTGGTGGACCAGGATAGGCAGGTCAAGATATGGCTTGATGCTTTTAAGTCAAGGATCACTCAACAGCTGGGTAGTAGAAAAATGCCCAAAGTTGTAAGATCAAGTCCAAGGTTGTTGAGATGAAAAATATGGTCTCAGAGTTTTATGATAGACCAGTAATTCCAGAGCTTATACTTGAGACTGCTGTGTCCACAATCCATGTGGAAAATATTTGGGCTATTCCAGATCCGATAGTAGAGACTCAAAAGTAGACCCAAGAGCAGAGAAATGATAGAAAGAGAAAAAGGAATAAGGAGAAAGAAGTAGAGAAAAAGCTAGTATAGCTAGCATATACGATGAGCAGGACCGAGAGACACAGGTCCATGAGATGGCTGTTGGAGCTGGTGGTTCTAAACCACCAATTGATAATACTAATATTGCAGACCATCCCAGTTCCACTATGGATGATTCAGTCCTCGTAGTTGATGGTTCGTAGATTGATGATAATGAGACCTAGTCTGAGGACCCATGTTGTTATGTTATGGAGCAGGTGCTGTGAGCGCCCAGGTTTGACCTTTCATTCTTGCTTTACATTATTTTTTGGCACTATAGACAATCCAAGATTTTTTTAGTTGGGGTATGGGTGTATATCTGATTTCAAAATCTGGGAGTAGTTGAAAAAGTATAAGTAGCTAAAAGTCTGTCATGACTTACAGGTTCAGTGCCGACAAGTTCTAAAATAGGGAGAAAGTCTACACCTATGGCAAAGACTGATTTTTTGTGTTTTGATGGAATTTTGAAATTGATTTGTAATGAATTTTTGAAATTTATTTGTTGTTTTAAATTTTATTTAGGAGTTTGGAAACATTTGTGAATTTGAAATGATTATGTTGAAAGTATTTATGTTAAATCAAATTGTTCTGAAAATTTGACCCCTCCTGAAAGTTTATCAACTGTGTAATATAAGTATGTGTGAGACCTTTGTGAATCTGATAATGGAATTAGGATTAGGGATAGAACACTTAGGGCAAACAGTTGCATAACTTCATAAGTAGTAATTAGCAGTGTAACCCTATGCGGGTGTATGTAAGGTATTACTGAGTTTTCGGTGTGTAGGAGTCTAGAACTTGCTCGGTTGCTTTTACCTAGGTCCAAGACAGTCAATTAGGAAATGATCATAGGCTATTTTTTTATTATAAGTCCACTCGAGCCTAAATGTCTAACAAAATAAAATATGTATCACATTGATCCAAATATTTGAGCCTAATTGACCCATTTCTTTGACTATACCAATTTCACCTTTCCGTTTCCCTTAAAATGAACCTGTTTTGACCCTATTCCTCCTTGGACACTATGAACCTCAACTTAAGCAAATTGCCTAAGTTGAGGGTGGCTAGTACAGGGGTATGTAGGAGACAATAAGTGTGAAGAAAGGGTGTAAAAAGATAAATGAATGAGAAAGAGACAAGTGCTGGTCAAATAAAAGAAAAAAGGGGAAAGAAACATGAAATTGAAAGGCAAAAAGGAAAAAAAGTGAGAAAATAAAACCGCACTTGGACCATGAAATGTGCTTCAAATAGAAAGGGAGACATAAAGGCAGAAATAAAATTGAAAAAATGGAAGAATAAGAGGGCCTCAAAGAAAGCATAATGTCAAGGAGGCATAGACACTAAATAAATCCTAAAAGGATATCATACCATCACCAAGCCTATATTACAAGCCTAATAAATTCCTTCGAGAGATCCTGCCTTGACTGTCCAAAAACTTAGGAAAAGAGCATAAGGGCAAGCCTATGGTACTTTGTATACACCGGTGACACTTCTTTGTGAGCGAGAGAGTCATTTGATATATCCCTAAATAAGTATAGATTGATCTTTACTGAGAGCGAAGGGGATTTCTTTAACTGTGAGCACACATGGGTGATGTTGTTAGGTTGCTATTTTGTTTGGTGAATGCATTTTGTGTCTAGGCCCAGTTATCTATTACTAATGTAATGCCATCATCAGATTCTCTTGTGTTTCTCCGTATGCTAAATTGTTATACACAATTGATTCTTGAAAAGTTAAAATTGGGAGGGTAATAAAATGTTTGAAAATTAAATTCAAAATCACTGCCATAGGTATCTCATTGTCTTTCTATTTAAGCATCTTATGTGTTTTGATATAGTCTTTGATTTTATTTGCCTAAGGACACGTAAAGGTCTAAGTTGAGGATGTTGATGTGTCATGGAAACACGACACTTTCGATGTTTAAAACTATTCATTTATGCATGTACTTAGGTTGTTTTAGCAGATATGATGCACTTTTGTGATTATTGCAGTTAAAATGGGTCTATAATAGAGTTGGAACAAAATTGGAACTAAAAGACCTGGAAAGAGAAAGACTAATCAAGATACGAGTTACCTTACGAGTTGTAAACACAACATATGATTTACAGACTAACTCTTAAGCACAACAGAAACCAAGACTTGGAAGAAAAACTACGTGTTGAGAAGATACGACCCGAGTATACAAGTCATAAAAAAGGATGAGTCATATGAGAAAATTGTGTGCATAACAGAATCTAAAGCTACCATCTAGATTGATGTCTCAGTATTATACGATTCATAAGTTTGAGTACAACTCATATAAGGAAACCGTACATAGACCAGTGTCCAAAGCTACAAAGAAAGAAGTCCCAGGAGGATACGAGTCAAGGCCACGAGTCGTATGATCAAGGTACGACTCATGAGCATAAGTCGTGTAAAGAACATTAAGTTGAATCCTTGGGAGACCAAATATAGGAGTAGATATGAGAGGCATGGTACAACTCATATGATGAAGGTATGAGTTGAGGAGCGAGTCATACCATGTGCCGATATAACTTTACCTTTTCCATTTTTATTAGGATTTTTAAAGTATTTTTGGGATACTATAAATACCCTAGGGTTTATCTTTCATTAGGTTACGTATTTTTTTAATGTACTATAGCATACTTTAGCATTACTTTACATCATTGATACTATGTGTTGAGATTTTAGGAGCAGATTCAGAATTTTATTCTTCTCATTATTGTGCAATTAATTACATGCCTTCTTCATTGATTATCATGTATTGTTGTGTAAGCATGAGCAGCTAACTTCTCAAATTAGGGTTGTGGCAACCCTGATGGATTAACTATATAAGGGAAGTGGGAGATTCATCTATTCTAAAGTAAAATGTATGTATCTTAATTCTCTTCGTATAAGTTGACCTCAAAGCTACTACAGAAGCTTGGGAATAGCCTGTATTCATAATTGTCATCACAAGGGAGTTTATGATTGGAAAAAGAGGACTCAGATAGTAATTTAAGATTCATAACAATCATTACTTTCTCTCCATATCATCTAATCAACTTGAGACTCAACAGGTAAGAGTTAAACTGAATTCATATGCAAGGAGCAATAAGGCAATGCCCTAAGACTCATAAGGTAAAGGGTGAGATTTATCAACTCATTCATAAGACTTTTGGTAATACATAGCTTTTCGACTTTACATACAAAACAACAGAATGGTGGATTAAACACGAGAAACTTACGAAGTTAAGAAGCCAGAGGAGCACCGTCCTAATGTTCGTCTTCTATTGTTTACAACTCAAATCACCCAAGTTTGGTTACAACTTACCGACAACTTCCAAAATACCCCATTTCATTTTCTACACTACTCATGACTTACATCAAGTGAAGCAACTATTCAACATCTTCCCTTTAGGTTCGACCCCAACCTAGTAGGTTTCTATATTTGTTCGATAACCGCTTTATACTTTATTGAGAGGTGAAATTTGGGAGACATTACTTACTCTTTGTTAGATTGAGATATTTTTAGATATAATTGTGATATCTTATTAGTTTGGGATAGGTTTTAAGTATTGGATTGGTGAAATGTAAGACTTTGGTTACTTGGACCAATTAAGCTATATGAATTTCCCATTATATTTGGTGGAATAGACTTCATTATTCATGTTTAGAATAAGAATACCTTATAATACTCAACATTATATATAATTCTCTATTTTCTCATACTTAGAGGAAATTGGCCTTAGTTGCTAATACTAGGAATGATTGCCTTGATTCCATTGGACTTAGTAAAAGTGCTTGAGTAAAATAGCTAACTAAGGTATTTTGGTGGCTTGCTATATATATAAGAGTTTATTTAGATACCTTAGACTAGTATAGGGTAGAAATTGACTTAGAATGCATTTTGGGGATATAGATGTGAGCTTGTTGACCCACCATAAGACAAGACTTGTGATTAGTTCCCTTGAGCCCTCACGCCAAGTATTGACTAAAGATTGCCATTTTGAGTCAATATTGATGATTATTGGAACTTTTTTGTTATGTAGAATGGCATTGATAATGATTCCCAAGTAATTATGCCTTTGTATACCTTGTTGGCTAAAGCTTAAAGCTAGCAATTATGTTATTACGATTATCTATTGGTTGGGATAATGAACATACTATTAAATGAGCCAGTGTCTATAATATGGTCTAAGTCATAAATGATATTATTGTACACACTATGAATAAATTGTGGATCATATAATGCATTACCCATTGTTCTTACTAATGATGAAATATCGTTAGGCCAATAGTTGGTCAATAAATATGCTACTAAAGGGGCATTGTTTATGATATCATTTATGGTAATGCCTATGGACTAAACGACTAGATTATGAACTTTTAATGACGAATCCTTGATTATGCTCATGTTTTAACCATATTTAGGCTAGTGTTTGGCCCACTAACTATGCTATTGCCTAAGTTATGATCATGCTTAATAATTACGCTAATAAACTATATTGAAAATCTTTCTTGTTGTCAATATTGGAAATAATGATGTTAATAGTGTTGGAAGACATGCTTATTAACTATATACAAGAATGTTGTACATAGATTGTGTTTGGACTCTTGTTATGCTTTTGTCTAGAAACCAAACTAGTGATTATCCTAGAAAGTCTTCTTGTTGTTAATATTATTAGTCATGATACTAAGGGTTCTAAAAGGTATATTTATTGACTACATGAGAAGATATGATACTAACTATGTTGAACCCATTAATGCTTGGTAATATTCATCCTATATATATTCATATATTTATGGATAAATTATCCTTGATGACGAATAATGAGATATGAAGGTACATTTCTCTTTACTTCTCTTTTACTTTAGCCTTCATGGGATTTGTATTTTACTTAGTCCTCATGGGGCTTGCACTTTACTTTAGCCTTCATGGGGCTTGTCATTTACTTACTTATCATTTAATTTATCCCTTGTGGGACTCGTTATTTATTATTAGTATTGATTGCATATGTTTATGGTATTATTGAGACCAGACAAGGCCAAAGGTTGATTATGATGCTATTGATACCTAGAATGGCCAGAGGATATATTGATGATATTGATACCTAGTTTAAGTCAGGAAGATATGTTGATGATATTGACACTCGATTTGAGTTTAGAGGATATGTTGATAATATTAATTCCCGGTTCGAGTGCGAAGGATATGTTGATGATATTTATACCCGATTTCAAGTTTGGAGGATATGTTGATGATATTGATACCTTCTTCAGGTCTGGAGGATATGTTGATGATATTGATACCCGATTCGAGTCTAGAGAATATATTTATGATTTTGATACCGTGTTTGAGTTCGGAGTATATTATGATGATATATTAATATTCGAAAAGTTAAAAGGATATTATGATGATATACTGATACCTAAGAAGGCTGGAGGATATTATGATAGTATATTGATACCAATTCAAGTTCGAAGGATATTATGATGTCATGATGATGCCTGGTAAGTCCAGAGGATATGATTATTGATGTGTCTATGTGTGTACCTACTGGTTGAATCCAACTAGCCTTATGTATTACAATTTTATGTTTATTTATGTTCTTGTGTAGTTCTCTATAATATTGACATTAGAAGTATCGGTTATAGTCTTCTAATGGGTTGAGGTATAAAGTGGTATAGTTATTAATTTAAGGATGAAAATGCTTAGTTGTGGATATTACTTAAGTGGCTAATAGTGACTAGTGGATTTGTGAACCTTAAAGAGGACTAGTGGCATTGATGACTATTAATAAGGATAATTATTTCATTATGGTGGTTAATGATAATGGATTTATCGATGGTGATGATTAGTAGCTATTGATGACTATGTTTATGATGTTGATTAATTGTTTTATGAGGATTTGGGGATTAATTATGCTAGTTAATAAGCGATGTTAGTTGAGAGATGAATAAGTGTACTCATGGTGATTAGTGGTTTTTTATTAAATGGTGACTAGTGGGATTATGTTGGCTAGAAATGAACATTGGTTAATTGGAGAATATGGTCTAGTGGTGAATCATTACTTGATGTTACTTTTGGCTTGTGATTAAATAATGGTTAATCGTTGATCCATGAAAAGTGACTAAGTGATGAATAGTGGATGGATAATAGTTAGCGGTTATATAATTAGTAAAAAAGTGGTTTAGTAATATGTGTTGGCTAGCTAATAAGGGCAAATAGGGTGTATTGATGAGATAGATACCTATATGGTGGTATGGTTACGGTTATGAGTATATTGGTATATGTTATTCAATTATGATTATTCATGATGATTATGAATATTGGCAAATAACCGTTTGATGGAAATTGTGGAAAACGATAGATAATAGGAAAGTTGGTTATATATATATATATATATATATATATATATATATATTGGCAATTCAGTTCTTTACTTTATGCTCTCTTGGGTGTACTCTCCGGTGGTATGGGACACCATGATGGATTCTTTATTTTATGCACTAGTTGGTGTATGAGCACCAACTTTTTACTTGTGTTTTCTTGTGATTGCACTTATGTTGCTTTATGATTTCGAATCATTTATTCCTTATGCTAGACTATATTGGCATGCATTGATACCTTATATTATATTGTTATTTTCAATATTCCATATTTGTTATGTGTGGCAATATTGGCATGCATTGATGCCTTATGTTATACTGTTATTCCGAATTGCTTACTTATTATTTACAGTGATGATGGAGATAATTCAGGTTTGATTTTATACCTTAACTTAGTTATGATTATCTTGCATTCTATCATTCTTATATCATGATTTAGTTCAGTAGATCGATGCTGCCTACTAAGTACTCATTGTTTTGGTTCTCATACTATACTTTTGTACCTTTTTGGTACAAATCTGAGTATTAGCTACCACCTTTGATTGTAATTTGTGTAGTGATTGATTTTGAGGGATAGGGTGAGCCCTTAGAGTTCAAGTCACCCGATTTCCTTCCATCTCTTGTTTTCAGTCTTTAGTATTCGAGACGGATGTATTAACTTTTTTGTACTTGGAGTTGTATTAATACTATTAGTTGCTCTTGTACTAGCTCTACCAGGTTTTAGGATTGGTATCTTATATGACTAATTATTCGATCTAGAACCCTTGGGTTTAATATTGATGTCCTTGACTTTAGCCTATGTTGGGCCTTTCTTACCTAATTAACCCATTACATTAGCTCCGTGTTATGGTATTGGCTTACCTACTAGTGGGAACTAGTAGATGCCATCGTGACTCATAAATCGGGCCGTGACACTAACAAATATTTTCAAATAATTGTTGGTTATTCAAATGCTATAAGAATATTTGATCCGCAGTCAATTTCAATATCTTACAAATGAAAGTTTCTATAACTAATTGATTGTTGCTACAAACAAGTTCAATGTGCAAATAACTTGCGATGACATGGTCACAAATAAAGTGATTGTCAAAAATTTATATGACGGAGTTCAAAGGCTTATCATATCAAAGAAACAAGAAAACAACATATCAGAATGATTTCAAGAATGCAACATCTTCATGAATATGATTTGATCATAAAGGAACAAGCATCATTTGAAAACTGACATATAAGATTGAGATGCGTCATCTTTGAGAAGTGAAATGATGTTTGCATCAGGGATAGTAAAATTGCACTCTTTTTTTCTTTGCCTAAGTTTTGTCCCAATGAGTTTTCCCCCAAAATATTTAACAAGGCAATAAACAAATGTTTATTATCAAATATTGTACTCTTTTTCATTCCCTAAGAATTTTTTTCCACAAGATTTTTTTACGAGTAAGGTTTTAACGAGGTATGTCATCTATGGACATTCAAGGAGAGTGTTGTAAAACTAACAAATGCGGATGTCTACTAATCTAGAAATTACTCCCACTACTTATCACTATCACTTCCATTCATTATGAAGATAACCTCCACCATTCATAACCATTATTCTTGTAACTTTACACCTTCATAACCTCCTTCATTATTTTAGTAGTTAATGTCATGTTTATGACAACCTTTTTTATTCTTCTATATAACACTATAAATAGACATAAGAATTCATGTTGTATACACATGCATAACTGGAAGAATAAGAAATCTTTAATCTCTTCATCTCTCATTTCTTGTCTATTTTATTACTTCATATTGTTAATCTTTTATCTTAGTTTTAAATATTGTATTAATTTTGTTAGAATTCGTGTTTTATCAATGACTCTAAAGTATAAAGTATTCAATTGTAAATTATCAATAAACGTCATTTATTTATTTAATATTCTTACGAACCATTCTTTAATTCTTCTCCATTATATTTACGAAACTAGATGTTTAGTACTTTTAGACACAATTTTTTTAATTATATTACTAGTTCTTTTCTCGATCCTTTTTTGGCTTTCTCTTTCACTTATGAACCTCTTCTCTAGTGAAATCTCATATTTTACTTTTGATAGATAGCATATCATGATTCTATTCACGAATCATGCGATACCTATCAAACTTTACTCTAGATAGGAGAACCATTACCATTCAACTATTCAATTAAGTACAGAAGTTAGACGAAACCATTTTTAGACGAAATAATCCCTTAATCAAACAAAACTCTTATTCAAATACATTTGCTAACTAATTATATTGCAAAACTTAAATAAAATTTTTCCTAGAACCTAGTCTAAACCTATATAAGAGCATTAACAATGGAAAAGAAGATCTGAGACATAACATCCATGTTAGAGTGGGATGACATGAGCTACTGAAGCATAACCACCATCGTACCTATAGAAACTTCACTTGACTGATATCATGGTTGTACCCCAAAGTGGAGATATAATAAATGTAATAAATACAACCACACGTACCATATATAATCATCTGCCAACTAGGATTAGAAACAAAAAAATAATAGAAAATAAGGAGGAAATCACGACAATAATTAAAACTACATATAAATAAACCTTCACAAGCTTTTCCTTAAGTTCCCTAACTCTTGTCTTACCTCTTTCTTTAACAACACTACAATTTTATGCCCGACACAGTTACGACTCACTACTCCACCGCTGAAATTGTACCAACAAGGCCACTAGTCTGACTATCTAGAATACTATAAGGATTAGACTAGTTCACCGAATACCCCACATGTATACTAAATTTAAGATAAATTCTCAAATTCCAGGCATACATTACATTTCACCTACACATTTTGATCCACTACTCATACCCAACAACCCAAATACCTAACATAAAATAAGTACAGTTATAATCCTTTATCTCAACAAATATATAGGTATAAAAAATAGATTAATTACACTTAGACAAATTCTATTAACTATAATCATCACAAATATAAGTACAAATGAAATGATGATTGCATGTATAAAAGATGTACATACATACTAGAGTATAAGACCCCATAAAATTTCCAGCCTAGCTCAGTCCCTTATAGTATGAGAAGAGGTCCCAAACTTAGAAAATTTTAAGCTAAGTATTGACACTCAGACTTATTTTAGCCTTGATATTTCCATGAACTTATTATTGACCCTTACGACCTTAACATGTCAATTTTTCGACTGAATCATGGACTAAGTGTGCCAATAGGTCATTTCGGGTGAGTTTTAGATTTTTTAAACCTCGTTTAAAACGTGTTTGGGTGACCAAAATAGTGGATCGATGTGATCTCGACGTACCGCATTGCCTATCGCGTTAATAGATATTTTCCCCAGCTCCTAATGCAAATTCTAGTGAGTCAATGCGATCTCTATGCGTCACATCATCCATTGCATCAACCCCATCAACACGATGCATAGTTCGGCACATCACTGGGCATGTTTTCAGTAACTTAAAAGTGTGCGTCCAGAGGGGTACTTGGGTTATTTTTCCACCCTTAATCAGCCTGAAAAACATGAGATTAACCTACTATAAAGGCAAAACCCCTCATTATCTCTCAAATTTACTTAATAACAAACCCTAGGGCATTCAAATTTCAAGACCAATCTTCAAGAACACACCATTAATCTTCACAAATTTAATTACCAAGGTATGTTAGGTGTTCATTCATGGGTTCCTTTCACCCATGAAGTCCAAGAATCTTTTTTAAAACTATAAGTTTATGATTTCATAATTTACACGTTGGAATTGGATTGTGTTCATGTGTGAATTGATGTTTGGAGTTTAATTTCATGATTTATTACAAGTTTCATAAAAACTAGATAATTGTGGGTTGATTTATGTGATCTTCATGTTGAACTCTTGAACTACAAGTTGAAGTAGTAGCCATGATTTTATTACATGTTAATTGCTATATGAAATAGCCATGGTCCCCAAGTGTTTGTTAAAATGCTTATGTGAATTGACTAGTAAAAGCATGACATGTTATTATGTGATTCCATTCATGCACAAGCTCATGTATATCAAGTGTTTGAAAAAATGTCTAAATAAATGCATTGTTAGTAAACAAGTATTATTATGCTTTTAAGGTTATGTTGTTTTACTTTCCATGCTATCGAGTCCTGGGGTATTCAATACCCAAAAATCTAGCTATTAACCTAGAGCTACAGTAGTTACAGAAGAGTCTCAGAAATATCACTATCAATAGTATTCAGTCAGATATCAGAACTCAGTAAACTCAGTCCAGTTCAGTTAGTTAATATGACCAGTAACAATTCAGTCCAGCCTAGTACAGTTTAGAAATTAGTTCAGTGTCTATTCAGTTGGGAGTAGGATTCAGCACTGAGTGAACTCAAGGATGTGTACTCACCTTCCAGTAGAGGGTATGATCCTTAAAACCAGTCCTTGCATTCCAGAACTAAGTAGCCAACATAGGTTGACATATCAACCTACTAGTTTACGGTTGATGAGGTGTCTTACCTGTCAGTTGAGGGTACCACCATTCTTAGTCAGAGCACCTTCCAGATGAGGGTGACTCAGCAACTTGTCTTTACTCGTAGCACAGTACTGACACCCTTCTAACTAGGTTTACAAGTTGGACCACAATCAGTTCAGAGAGGGGCATGTCAGTTAGATAATTACCTCCCACAATTTTTGGTTCAGTCTCAGTATAGAACTCAGTTCAGTTCTACAGAACAAAAATTATGAGACACAGTCACCTAGCTCAGTATAGTACTCAGATTAGTTCTATAGAATTAAAGATGATCGTACTTGGAAGCCTAGCTTATCAGCTGCAGACTTAGTGGTGAGTCCTCATAGTTCGAGGACAGAGTTGTTATTTCAGTATATTTTTAATAGTCGGAGTTAGTTGGGAGTTTATCCCATCAACTCCACCTTCAGACAGTTAGAGGCTTTCAGACTAGATTATTTTAGACAGATGCTCAATTTTTAGTATTTATATACTAGTATTTGCTTTCAATTATGAACCTTATGGAAGATTCATCCTAATTTCTATATTATTATAATATTATTACTTAGTTATTGCAGCAGGTACCAGTAGTGAGTTAGCTGGTCCTTCGAGATTATGAGCACCGTGTGACATCCGGGGTGCAAACTCGAGGTGTTACAAACTTGGTATCATAGCCAGGTTTAACTGGGTCTTAGGGAGTCTGAAATCCAAGTCTAGTAGAGTCTTATGCATGGGTGTGTAGTGCGCCACACTTATGAAAAAGAGGCTATGTGGAGTTTTAGGAAAAGTTTCCTTCTTTCAGTATTTTTATCGTGAGAGTAAGCATGAGCTCAAGTTAAAATCTCTGTCTAATTTAAGTTTCCCTTCTATTTATAGAATATTCCTCCAAAAAGGACTAACGGAGAAGAATGGGAAATCAACAAGCACCTCTGCCTGTCCTGCCAACTCCCCTTGATAAGCATGTTCCCCATGCAGAATTCAGAGTAGCTTTTACCACTCTAGCTTATTCCGTGGTATCCCAGAATGAAGGTCCTTCTAGCGTCCAGGCCAACCAAGTGAACAAAACTGCTGCAACTATAATTTGGGACTTCACCTGAATGAATCCCCCATCATTTACAGGGTCTAAATCAGATAAGGACCCATAGGAATTCTTTGATCAGGTGTAGAAAGTCTCAGATATTATAGGGGTAACTACTAGTGAGAGTGATGAGTTGGTCGCATATCAGTGGCAAAATATGGTTCACTTATAGTTTAAGCAGTGAATGGAAGAGAAGGTTGCTGATGTAGGGCCCATTAAATGGGAGGAGTTTGACACTACTTTTGGGAATAATTTTTTTCCACTAGAGATGAGGGAAGTAAAGGTTTTGGAGTTTATTAATCTAAAATAGGGAAACATGACAGTGAAGAAGTATTCTCTCAAGTTTACTTAGTTAGCCAGATATGCCCCTCATCTGTTAGCAGATAGCAGATCTAAGATGAGTAAGTTTATGTCGGGTGGGCCTAACAGTGTGGTCAAGGAGTGTAGAACCGCAATACTAATTAAGGAGATGGACATATCCAGGATCAACAGATAAAATAGGCTAAGAATAAGGAGAAGAATAAGGAGAACAAAAGGTCTAGAAAAGGAGGCTTGAACTTTTCTTAGCTAAGTCAAAAGGCGGAAATTGCTCCCAGTTCTACTCGAAATCTTCAGTTCTAGCTCTGTCCTCAGTCAGTGCTCCAGTGCCAAAATTTAAAAATGGCAATAAAGATAGGGCACCGGTCCCTAAACCCCAAGGTAGTGTTAGCAGTATCCGAATAAATCCTCTTTGCTGAAAGGGTGGCAAAAACCATCAGGGTGTCTGCAGAGCTAGCAATACTTTGTGTTTTGGATATGGCAAGCCAGGCCATAGAATCAAATATTGTCCTTAGTCAGGTTCTTAGGTTCAGTATAATCATTCTTTAGCTCAATCCGATCGCCCAAATCAGTAGGGTACCACATCCAGTGCCACTAGTGTGCAGCGCCTAAGCACACTCTATGCAGTCCAATCCCGACAAGATCAAAAAATTTCTCCAAATGTGGTCACTAGTACGTTATAATTTTATTATTTACATGTTTATGCTTTTCAAGATCTAGGAGCTTCTTTATCCTTTGTAATTCCTTATATAGCTATTGACTTTAGAGTCTGTCCTAAAATCCCAGCAGAGCTCTTTTCAGTCTCTACCCTAGTGGGTAAATCTATCATGGCTCGATGGGTATACAGGAACTGTCCGATTATGGTATCTCAGAAAGTCACTTCAGCAGACTTAGTAGAATTAGAGATGATAGATTTTGATGTCATTCTCTACATGGATTGGCTTTATTCATGCTATGCTTCAGTTGACTATAGAAATAGAATTGTCCATTTTCAATTACTGAATGAACCTGTCCTTGAATGGAGATGTAGTACTTCAATACTTAGGGGTCAACTTGTTTCTTACCTAAGGGTGAGAAAAATGATATCTAAGGGGTGTGTCTACAGCTCATTCAAGTTTAAGAATCTAGTTCAGAGACCTCAAATCTTGAGTCAGTATCTGTAATATATGAATTTCTAGATGTGTTTCCCAAAGATCTTCCTGGAGTTTTTCCCAAAAGGGAAATTATCTTTGGAATAGACCTTCTTCCAGCCATACAAAATAGCCCCAGCAGAGCTCAAAGAGTAAAAGGAATGGTTGAAAGATCTCCTAGATAAGGGGTTCATGACCCAGTGTTTCCCCATGGGGTGCACCAATTCTATTCGTGCGTAAGAAAGACAGTTATCTAAGAATGTGTATTGACTACCATCAGTTGAAAAAAGTCACGGTCAAAACTAAGTATCCACTTCCTAGAATCGATGACTTGTTTGACCAACTTCAGGGTGCCAATTACTTTTCTAAGATAGACCTCAGATCAGGCTATCATCAACTCAGAGTGAGAGAATGTGATATTCCAAAAATAGCTTTTATAACTCAGTATGGTCACTTCAAATTCCTTATCATGTAATTTGGTCTTACCAATGCTCCAGCAGCCTTCATGGACTTAATGAACCGCGTGTTCAAGCAGTACTTGGACATGTTCATCATAGTCTTCATTGATGATATTCTTGTCTACTCCTACAGTGAAAATGATCATGCAGACTATCTCAGAATAGTATTACAAACTCTCAGAGCATATCAGTTATTTGCCAAATTTAGTGAGTGCAAATTTTGGCTAAGGTCAGTAGCTTTCCTTGGCCATGGAGTTTTTGGTAATGGAATTAAAGTTGATCCTCAAAAGACCAATGCAGTAAGAAACTAGCCCAGGCCCATCTCTTCATCAGATATTAGGAGTTTCTTGGGTTTGGATGGTTATTACCGATGGTTTGTTGAACGATTTTCATCCATTGTATCCCCCATGTCTAGATTGACTCAGAAGAAAGTCAAATTCCAGTGGTCAGATTCTTGTGAGAAGAGTTTTTAGGAGTTGAAGACTCGACTCACTACAACCCCAGTTTTGACTTTATTAGATGGTTTAGAGGGGTTTGTGGTATATTTTGATGCTTACAAAGTCAGTTTTGGGTATGTTTTGATGTAGAGAGGTAAGGCCATAGCCTATGCCTCTAGACAGTTTAAGCCTCATGAAAAGAATCACCCCACTCATGATCTTGAGTTGGCAGTTGTAGTGTTTGCCTTAAAGATTTGGAGACACTATTTGTATGGGGTGCATATTGATGTGTTCACAGACCATAAAAGCCTGTAGTGTGTATTTTCTCAGAAAGACCTGAATCTGCATTAAAGAAGGTGGTTAGAGTTGTTGAAAAACTATGACATGAGTGTTTTGTATCATCTGGGAAAAGCCAATGTAGTAGCAATGCTCTCAGTAAGATGTCTATAGGTAGTGTTGCCCACGTGAAGAATGGTAAGAAGAATTTAGTTCAGGAAGTTCATTAGCTTGCCCAACTAGGTGTCCGCTTAGTCGATTAAGTAGATGGTAGAGTATGGGTGCAGAATAGTTTGGAATCCTCTTTGGTTTTCGAGGTAAAAGAAAAGTAGAACAAAGATCCCAGTTTAGTTAAACTAAAAGATTCAGTCAAAGATCATAAAGTAGAGATTTTCTCCTAAAGGGGAGATAGTGTGTTGCGTTGCTAGGGAAGACTATGTGTGCCATATGTAGATGGCGTGAGATAGCAAATTCTTGTAGAAGTACATGGTGCATGCTACTCGATTCACCTAGGGGCCACCAATATGTACCGTAATTTATGGGAGGTCTATTGGTGGAGTGGAATAAAGAGAGACATTGCAGAGTTTGTGGATAAATTCTCTACATGTCAGCAGGTCAAGATTGAGCATTAGGAGCCTAATGGACCTATGCAGAAGATCAGTATTCCCACATGGAAGTGGGAAGAGGTGAACATGGATTTTTTGATAGGTTTTCCCCATACTCATTGCCAGCATGATTTAATTTGGGCCATTATGGATAGGATGACCAAATTAGCTCACTTCTTACTAGTTTATACCTTTTATTCAACCGAGGATTATGCCAAGCTCTATGTTAGAGAGTTGGTCAGATTGTACGGAGTTCCATTGTCTATCATTTTAGATAGAGGTACGCAGTTCACCTCTCATTTCTAGAAAGTCTTCTAAAAGGGTCTTGGTACCCAAGTTCACCTTAGTACAGTCTTTCATCCTCAGACAAATAGTCAATCAGAAAGGACCATTCAAAATTTAGAAGATATGTTAAGAGAATGTGCCATTGACTTTAAGGGTAGTTGGGATGACCACTTGCCCTTGATTGAGTTCGCGTATAATAACAGCTAGCATTCCAATATTCAGATGGCTCCATTTGAGGTACTTTATGAGAGGAGATATAGATCTCCCATTGGTTGGTTTGAATCGGGTAAAGTTGCAGTAGTAGGTCTTGAATTGGTATTTGATACCTTAGAAAAGTTTTAGTTGATCAGGAAAAGGCTTAAGACATCTCAAAGCTGATAGAAATTGTATGCAGATGTGTGAAGAAAGGATCTAAAGTTTGAGATTGATGATTATATGTATTTGAAAATCTCTCCTACGAAGGGAGTGAAGATATTTGGCAAGAAGGGGAAACTCAGTCTTCGATATGTCGGTCCTTATCGAATTCCCAGCCATTTCGAAAAGGTAGCTTACGAGCTTGTGTTGCCTTCAGACTTAGCTTCAGTGCACCCAGTGTTTCATGTCTCTTTGCTAAAAAAGTGCATAGGTGACCTAATAGTTGTAGTCCTGATAGATGGCATTGATGTCTAGAACAACCTCTCTTATGAGGAAATTCCAGTCAAAATTCTTGATGATCAGGTTCGTAGACTAAGGAACAAAGAAGTTCCTCTAGTCAAAGCTCTTTGGAAAAATCAGTCCATTGAGGAAGATACTTGGAAAGCGGAAGCAGATATTTTAACCAAGTATCCTCACATCTTCTCCGCAAACTCAGACTCAGCTTAAGGTAAGAGTTTTCCTTAAATACAATCAGTGTCATGCTCAGATTACCTTTATAACTCTGCATCGGTTCATTTGTATAGCATTCTTATATCATGCATACTTTCCTAAAATAGCTCATTCACATGTCATGTAATCATAATTCATTCATGCTTCAGTTATGCATCTCCAATATGAAAACTTAGTATGTTAGTAGTCTCAGTCATGCAATCATGTTTCAGTCGTGCGTGATTAAATATGTAAACCTAGTCTATAAGTATTCTCAGTTTAGCCAGTCTCATTCGAGGACGAATATTCTCAAGGGGGAGATATTATAAGACCATATCAAATTTCAAGCCTAGCTCAGTCCCTTATAGCATGAGAAGAGGTCCCGAACTTGGAAAATTTTAAGCTAAGTATTGACACTTAGACTTATTTTGTCCTCTACATTTCCATGAACTTATTAATGACCCTTATGATCTTAAAATGTCAATTTTTAGGTTGAATCATGATCAGGTGTGTCAACAGGTCACTTCAGGCGAATTTCAGATTTTTCAGACCTTGTTTAAAACGTGTTCGGGTGACCAAAATAGTGGATCGATGCGATCTCGACGTGCCACATCGCCTATTGCATCGATAGATATTTTCCCCAGTTCCCAATGAAAATTCTAGTGAGCTGACATGATCTCAACGTGTCGCATCATCCATTGTGTTGACCCCATCAACGCGATGCATAGGTCTACGCATCACTGGGCACGTTTTCAGTAATTTAAAAGTTCGCGTCCAGAGGGGTACTTGGGTCATTTTTCCACCCTTAATTATTCTAAAAACACACAAGATTAACCTACTCTAAGGGCAAAATCCCTCATTATCTTTCAAATTTACTCAAGAACAAACCCTAGGGCATTCAAATATCAAGATCAATCTTCAAGAACACACCATCAATCTTCACGAATTTAATTACCAAGGTATGTTAGGTGTTCATTCATGGGTTCCTTTCTCTCATGAAGTCCAAGAACCTTTTTTAAAACTACAAGTTTATGATTTCATGATTTACATGTTGGAATTGAATTGTGTTCATGTGTGAATTGATGCTTGGGATTTAATTCCATGATTTATTACAAGTTTCATGAAAACTAGATAATTATGGGTTGATTTATGTGATCTTCGTATTGAACTCTTGAACTACAAGTTGAATGTAGTAGACATGATATTATTATATGTTTATTAATATATGAAATAGCCATGCTCCCCAAGTTTTTGTTAAAATACTTATGTGAATTGACTAGTGAAAGCATGACATGTTATTATGTGATTCCATTCATGCACAAGCTCATGCATATCAAGTGTTTCACAAAATATCTAAATAAATGTATTGTTAGTAAACAAGTATTATTATGCTTTTAGGGTTATACTATGTTTTTCTTTCCATGTTATCGATTCCTAGGGTTATTCAATACCTGAATCTAGCTATTGACTTAGATCTACAGCAGTTACAGAATAGTCTCAGAGATATCATGATCAGTAGTATTCAGTCAGATATCAAAACTCAGTGAACTCAGTTCAGTTCAGTCATTTAATCGATCAATAACAGTTCAGTCCAACCTAGTACAGTTTAGAAATTAGTTCAGTGTCTATTCAATTTGGAGTAGATTCAGCATCGACTAAACCCAAGGATGAGGACTCACCTTCCAGTAGAGGATGTGATCCTTAGAAGCAGTCTTTGCAATCCTGAACTACGTAGCCAGTGTAGGTTGATATGTTAACCTGCCAGTTGAGGGTTGATGAGGTGTCTTACCTATCAGTTGAAGGTACAACCCTTCTTATTCAGAACTCCTGCCAGATAAGGGTGACTCAGCAACTTATCTTTACCCATAGCACAGTACTGACACCCTTCCAACTGGGTTTACAGGTTAGACCCCAATCATTTCAGAGAGGGGTATATCGGTTAGATGATTACGTCTCATAATTTTAGTTTCAGTCTCAATATAAAACTTAGTTCAGTTCTACAGAACCAGGAGTGTCAGACACAGTCACTCAGCTCAATATTGAACTCAAATCAATTCTAAAGAGTTACAACTATCAGAAATAGTCAACCAGCTAATAGTAATACAGTTATCAGTGAACTCAGATATCATCTATTCAGTTATCAGAACTCAGTACCCAGTGTTAATATGATCTTAGTTATTGTATACGTAGTTATATGCATAGTATTCTATAATCATTATTAACAGCAGTTTCATATATATATGTACTCTCATTTAGATATATTCATGTTACTCAGTCAGTTATTGTTCATGCATATGAACCCATTCATTCATCCTTACCTTGCTTAGCATACCAATGCATTCAAAGTACTGACGCATACCTTTCTTTTACGCTATGATGTCTTATATCATAGGTTTAGATGCACGGGTTCTTGATCGTACTTAGCATCCCATTTTATCAGCAAAAAACTTAGTGGTGAGTCTTTATAGTTCAAGGATAGAGTTTTTATTTCAGTATATTTTCAGTAATGAGAGTTAGTTGGGGGCTTGTCCCATCAACTCCACCTTCAGATAGATTGAGGCTTTCAGACTAGAATATTTCAGATAGATGCTTAGTTTTCAGTATTTATATACCAGTATTTGATTTTAGTTATGAACCTTATGGCAGATTCAGCCTAATTTTTACATTATTACAGTGTTATTACTCAGTTATTGCAACAGGTACCAATCATGGATTAGCTTATGGTCTTTTGGGATTATAAGTACCATGTGACATTCGGGGTGCAAACTCGGGGCGTTACATAGAGTCAACAGAGACTCTCAATTATGACTTACAGAGAATGAGCTTAGTCCATGTAACAATAATGATGTGGTACCCTATCCACTAACAGTGTCATTGTGACACCCGATTCATATACAGTGTTGGCGTGACACCCGATCCATGTATCATCTCAATATTATCTCAACACCAAATTTTCAATTCATGATAAGTCAATAATCATAAGTAATACCCAAAAGTAAATAACAAGCACCTTACTTACATATAAGCACAAAGTCAAGAAAGTATTTAATACTATTAATAACTCAGGAGTACCCCGAAGGCTAGTTAAGCGTTCACTAAATATATAAATATATAAATATATATTTGTCATGATCCTAAAATTGAGGTCACGATGGGACTTATCGTGGCTTAGCCTTGATAAGTAAAACAATTATCCAAAAAGGAAAGAAGATTCAAAATAAAAACACAACAAGAGAAGATGAGACTTTTAGAATAAAGTCAGGTCAACACATATGCAAAATTTAGCAAAATATGAACAAAATATAACAATTCTCAATATCTTCTATCATAAGTGCAGAGCATCTAATAAATGTATTTAAATATACTAAAAATACAATTAGCTGTCTTTGAAGACAAATAAACACATTAGAAATAGATAAGAGGAGGTCTGGAGTCGACTTTGAAAGCCTAGACCGGTCCAGTACCTCGAATCACCAACGCAATAGCATAAAATCAACCTTCACATGTCGTATGCTAGGATCTGCACCAAAAGGGCACAGTAGGAGTGAGTATGATTAACTTATACTTGATAGATATCATAGGTCAACTGAGTAAAGTAGAAAATAAAATAAGTAAAGAAAATACCATAAGCACATTACTTGTAAGCAAAACAATTCCCAAATGATAGCTCACTCCATCTCCACTAACAATTCTAATATATATGTATGAATATATGTATGTTTGTATGTATATATGTGTGTATCTATGTGTTTATGTATCAATGGACAAGCATTAACAAAAGTATAGATAATAGCTAAATGCACGACAAATATAATGAATGCGGAAGTGAATAGTTAAAAGTCTTTGTATAACATTCTATATGTAATCTCAATCAACTCGTACTACCCAAGATATACACACCATACAAGACCAACCAATACGATCAACTAGATCACCTTCATCCTAACAATGTTATCACTACTATGACCATAACTATACTTCCAACAAACAAGGGAGAGGGCCAAGCCCCCTTTAATTAACACAAGTGTAAAACAACACTAAAATATTTTTCAAATCAACCATCACATAAGAGTAATCTAATGCTACCTCGATTTATTGCAACACCTTATGAAATTCAAATAAAAAACCAATAACTCAAAATATGCAATAATTCATCACAATTATTACAATGTCAACTTAATTTTGTACACACAAGCTAAGGGAAATTATATTTGCCCAATAGACATGACCTGTAGAGGACATCCTTCGTCCAAGTACCATACTAACTCATGGTACATGTTCTATCACAATTAATCACATTAATAACTATATCCACTCTGGTATGGAACCTGATCCTCAGCAACGACATTATATATATTTTATGAAATAAGCAATCTTTTAGACTTTATTATGGTGTACTATGTTTAATAGCACATATTATAATCACAATTTAACCCATTCAAGTATCAACAATCAATTAACACCACATTATATCTAATGATTGTTATGTGTTATAACATTATGAAATTCAAAATTATCACTTTTTTAGCCAATTTATTAATCATCTGTTCCTATAAGGCATTACAAGCTTAACCTTAGTTACTACATTTACCCTCACTTATTTCCACCTCTTAGATAATGAATCCCTTGGAGTCTTCAATCTTCGGTACCATCTTCCCTTATTATGATCTAGCCATTAAAAAGTATTACGATAGAAAATTTTGAATGTCTATAGCAGCCGTACATCAAGTCCACCCTTCTTAAGGTAATTAAGTTGTTCTTATAACTGTACGATTAAGTCTTTCGTCTATCTTCACTCAACTAGCCTAGTTCATATAGTAACTCCTAAAGTTCATCAAGCAATTACATGAATCTCTCAAGGAACTTGCATTTAACACAATAAATGTTGTATATCTGATTTTGATTATCAAAAAAATATTGCAAAGGACCTGATCCATATTAAAAGGGACTTGGTTTATAATTTTCTAATCAAGGTTAAAGTCAACTTAGTACAACAATAAAGTTGTACTTTCATTGTAGCAGAGGTGTAACAAGCTTGCCCAACCTTGACTAATTGGATGATGCCTAGGTCTTGCTCTCTATTATATAAGATTTAGTTTTTGCAAAGCTCAAAAGATTTATCTTCAGAAGCAAATCCACTCTCAAAAGAAGAACATTGCTTATTTTCTTCTTTAGTCTTTGTTGTTTTATTGAGTTCTGTGTCTTTGGTTCTTATATTGGAAATCTATTCCTATACTATAAGTGATAGTATACATTGAACTTATCTATGTCTTTAGGTTGTGTCATTGAACTAGAGTTAAGTTATCTGCATCAACTAAAGTTTAGTCAATTTAGATCTTCACCATTCTCTTGGTGTTTCTATTGTATAAAGCTACCTAGAAGTGTCAACCAGAGTTGGTCGCCATAGGGTTGACGAGATCTGCATTGTATTCTATGCTCTTACCTAGATCAACTCCTAACTCGAGTATTTCTATCATGATAAGGGTAATCAATGTGCAATAAGGCCTATAATAACAATTCGATCCCTCACAGGGGCATATGTCTAGAATAAAGACATTTAAGGGCACAGACAAAATCAATGGTGCCAAACAAAGACCCCACATGGGTAATACACAATATCAGATATCACAAGTCAATGATACGAAAGTATAATCCCCCACTCAGGTATACAACAGTAATAATAATCTCGAAATATAAACCTCATAGTTATTTTTCCCAATCCATAGCATGTTTTACATATTTATTAATTACCCAACTTAATATGAAAGATGTTAAGCTATAACCTACCTCAAAATAATAAAATTTAATCCTAAGGTACTTCAACAAGGAGTTTTCCCCTTTTGAATGGCTCGGAATCAACTACAACATTCAAATCTGGCTCGGAATCAACTACAACATTCAAATCTAACATTTATGCATTAAAAAAAAGCTAATGATATCCATGTTGCCCATATTTTAGTTGGATCCAAAACAGATTCGAAAAATAAATTCGAAAATAAAAGGATAAACCAAAATTTTATTTTAAAAATATATTTTCCAAGGTTATATGAGTCTACAATTGAAAATCGATGAAAATTAGATTAAAAATGAGGTCCAAAATGAAGAAAAACTATTTTTATGCTTTACCAGTAAAAACCTGAAAATTCAATTTCAAAATTATGATTAATTGGTGTTTTTGATGATACCATTGATGTATAATAATTGGACAAGGATTTTGGAGCTTACCCAAGCTTAAATAGTGATGGAATCCTCAAAAATCACCCAAATTCAAAGCCCAAAGATCAAAAAATGGAGAAAAATGCAAAAATGAGCTATATATACAAACTAAGCATTGGCTGCTTAAGCGGTTAAATGACTGCTTAAGCGGCCATCGCTTAAGCGATGAGTTACTGCTAAAGCAGTTCGATATACGTGGCTAGCTCCGCTAAAGTGATATAGTACCAACTTTAGTGGTAGGCGATTGGTCAATTGGACGCTAAAGTGCCGCTAAAGTGGCTACACCAACTTCAGTTGCATCAGCAATTTTGATAAGTTGCAAAGTTGCTGATCGACCCCTCGAAATTCGTTTGGAATCTTGCGATCACAAACGAACTATGCAACCAGAAAATTTTTGATGTTCCGGACTCAATGGATCAGATTTTCAAAAAAAGATCATTTTCAATAAATTAACCCCCGGGACCCTTTTTTCACTATTCTTCAAATGTAGGGTCGAAATGCAAAATAAAAGTTTCGAACTCAAACCAACCACGCTTCTAATCTAAATTCAAAATTTCGGATCTAATGGAATTGTCCAAATTGCGATCCGTTACTCAAAATAATAAATATTTACTGAAGTCAATGATATGACTTTTAAAACCTCAAAAATCACAAACTCACCAAAATCATTCTCAATTGCATTAGAAACCATGGCAACCATTCCACACCCCAAAATCAACATGTAGTAAATATTGAGAAGGGCAAAATAGTCAAAATACATTAAAAACAAATATCACCAATCAGGTCATTACAAGCAATTAGTGTTTGATCATACTTTTAAAAGTATTTTAAGTGTATTTTTTAAAAGTTCTTTTTAAAAAAAAAAATGTTTTGGAGAGAAACTACATTTTTAGCTTATGAAAAAATATTTCTTCGATTTTCTTTCAAAAACTTAGCCAAACTACTCAATTTTTAAAAATACGTACCTTTTTAAAAAAGCACTCTTGAAAAAAAATTAATTTAGCCAAAAAGGCTAATAATACTAATATATCTTTAATTCTATCTTTGCACGTTTCAAGGGCATTTCACAAAGTAGGAAATAGTAAGCTATTCGTAATTTTATAAATTTTCTATGAATCTACTGTGTATTCAGTTCCTAATTGCTATTTGGGGTTCAAAATTAATAAATTTCCTAATGGCTATTTGTACAAATTTAATAAATTTTTAATGGCTATTTGGGGTTCTCTTTTAATAAATTTCCTAATGGCTATTTAGGTTCTAATTTAATAAATTTCTTAATGGCTATTTGGGGTTCTAATTTTAATAAATTTTCTAATGGCTATTTGGGTTATAATTTAATTAATTTCCTGATGGCTATTTGTGGTTCTAATTTAATAAATTTCGCTATTTGGGTTCTAATTTAATAAATTTCTTAATACATGCATAAAATTAAATTAAAGTAATTATGTCTGGATAAACTCATACTTTACAAGTATTATCGGATGCAAAGAACGTGGTGGATATGATACAAAGAAGAAGTGTTGCATCTTGGGAGATAGAAACAAGATATTTGGAAGTTGATGGATTTCTTTGAAACTGTAGACGTAATGCATATCCATAGATCTTGGAACAAAATAGCACATAGTTTAGCAAAGTTCTCTATTTCATTTTTACAAAATTTTGTTTGGTTTGCTAATTATCCGAGTTGGATTGTAAAAGATGTTATAGCATCTTTTAACACTCTGAAACTTACTATAAATTAATATAAATAGTATGTTGGTTGTTTAAAAAAAAAACTCATACTTTCACTAATTGTAGTTATTCATGTGGAAAATAAAAGGAAAATCTATTGAGATAGAGCCATTTCTTCAATCTCACATAGATTGGTAAAAATGGAAAAAAATTAAAAATATTAATAAATTCAATTATTGTGTAAGTTTGGCTACTACTAGTGCAAGTATATACGATGGGCAATTGACATAAGAAAATGTTACTTTTTTTTGTTATGGAACTTGGATTAGAACAACATTAGGGTTATTGCGGTTGTATATGTAGAATACAACTGACTTTTTAGGAAATCTCATCATTACAAATATAACTTTTTCTATTGAACTAATAATTCGTTAAACCAAAAATCATAACCACAATATTTTAATTTAAAAAAACTACTAATAACACAATTACTACCTATTACAAGATCTATCAGTGAAAGAATAAATAATAACAAAGGCAGTAACTAGCTATTCTTTAATATAATATTTTCATACTCTACAAACAATTTCTTGACAACAAACATACACTTCCAGATCAAATGATCAGAAAAAAGTAGAAAGGAATTATTTGGTGTACGTTTAAAATTTAAAAAGAAATTGATTACTATATTTTGGCCCAAAAATAATTTTTTGCAGATTTTGAAATTTGATTTCCAAAATATTTTTCAAAAACTAAATAATTAATGACCAAATAAATTTTGCCTAATAATTTCACTAGTTTCCAAAATATAAGATGGTCAATCCAACCTTTTTATGGGATTTGGATTGGAACAACATTTGGATTAGAACAATACATTAGGTGACTTCATCGTTATAAATACGTTTTCATTAGAGATTTTATCTTTGAGAAACCGTTGAATGTAAGTCACTTCGCCTTTTCTTATGGAACGAAAAGCTAACGAAGAATCAGATTTCACAGTAAGAAGGCTTATGCGTTTTCATTATCAGCAGTTCATTCATGACAGTGCATCCTTGTGAATGTGGCACCGGTTGTTCTGAAAATCAGTACACAATTGAGGATAAGAAGTGTTCTTCTGTTATTCCTTTTGCTCTGTCAAATCTACAGAACAAGAGGCACCATTAGGATTCATGCTTGTTTCTGCTACTCTTCAGTTTCTACCAAAAACTATAAAATACTTAAGAGACAGCATCTCTCTTCGTCTTTTCACTAAGTTTCAAGATTCTCAAGCTTTACAGCCACCGCCATGACCTACTGTTGTTGTTGAAATATCCCAAACTCATCGTATTGATTTTACTGATATAATTGATCTTAAGGTTTCCTCCAATGTCACAGGGTATTCTCCTGATATACCATTATAGTGCCGACTTAAGAGTGTAGTCAAGGAAAAGGAGGGGATCTTTCCTCCTTTATACTCTGAGAATGTCATTGAGTATCTTGATGTATTAAGGGAATATACGGGTGAAGGTGGAATTTATCCAACAAAGCCACCCATTATAATGGATGTAGCCAGAGGATTTGTGAAAGTCCAGCCATGTAATGGATCTTGGTGTCAAAGTCCAGTAAACAGACTCAACATTTTAAAAGATGAAACTTGTCTAGTTTGTGACAAAGAGTTTGCAGTTGCGAATGAAGTGATTACAACTTATTGTTCGCAGCTTACAGTTGCCCAAGTTGTCGAGCTGTCTATCCTTTTCATTATTCACCCTTTTTGGACCATCAACGTTGTAAGCGCAAACATAACAGGTTGGAGGCTAATATTTGAAATATGTGCTTTTTATGTTTTTTTCTATTTTCTAGAGTGAACTTATAATCAGATCTGGCAGAACTTGGAACGATATTGATCAAAGGATCGAAGATAAAATGATTCATCTTTTTTATATATTCTTTGGCTAATATTCGATCTCTTATTCTTGTAACCAGATTAACCCTAAATGTTTTACTTATTTTTTAATAAAAGTTTTGCTTATTTTTTTTAGCATAAAGCAGGGATATGACAGAGGAAATATTGTGGCAGTCCTTAAGAAAAACAAAACATATTCCTCTTTTTCCTCCTATTTTTGCTTTACCTTCTATTTTCTTTATTATACAAAAAATATAAAAGAAAAATTCAGAATGGTCCTTAATGTATGTATCAAGGATCAAAATAATCCAACTCCCATACATTAAGGTTAAGTATAGGGTTAAGGATCAAAATGATAACATGTTACATATATTAAGGACTATATATCCATTAAGTAGTATATATCAAAGACCTTCTATTTTCCGTTAACTTTAACATAGAATGGTTATTCTGTTAAAACTGTTAGTGGAGACGTACGGTTGAACTACCATTTGAAAACCTTTTTGCTTGCAGGTTGTCTGCTCAAAGTATTTTTTTTACTTGTATTATTTTTTGATTTGCTCAGTCAGCCTATAATACCTATTGAGTATAAATGGACCATACTCACTCCTAATGTGCCTTTTTGATGCAGATCCTAGTATGAGTGTGACACTCAGTGGCTGAGTTTGTGCTTGATTCTTGGATATCTCGAGGTACTATCATGCTCTAAGCTTTCAGAGTTGGTTTCAAGCTTCATCTTATCTATCTTTTATCTTTATTTATTTCAAAGACAGACTTATGTAGTATTTCAGATTCAGATATAATCTTTTAGATGTTCTTGTACGTATGATACCAGGTTTTGGGATGGTTATGTATTTTATTCAGAATTTCATATTTATTTATATTATGGTCTGACAAATACAAAGAGGTACAAACATACACAATCATTTCTAAGAATCACAATTATACACCCAATCGCTTTTTCCAATTAGAAAGAAAAAATTCCTTATAGATCATCGATGTCCAAAAAACAAAATAAGATATCAAAATAAAAAATTAGGCCATTCATTTTCAATCAACTATTCTGCCAGAGTTGGAGATGAAAATCTCAAATCAAGATACGATTGATATGCAATATTCAATAGTGTAATGAAATCTTAGGAAACTTTCTCTCTCTTATGCTCCTTCTCTCTAACTAACGTATCTTTCAACGTCTTCTTTAACTTGACCGTTCCATCGCCGGTGAAGCAGATGCCAGCGACAGGTAAGTACGTTGCTCCATCTCTCTCTTGGTCTCTCCCTCCCCCTGCTTTCTCTTTAATGTGACTGGTCAGTCTCTGTAAAGTAGACGCCGGCGATGAAATAACACCGGAGATAGGTAGGCACACTTCTCTCTCTTTCTCTCTTTCTTGGTCTCCCTCTCTCTCCTCCTCTCTTTCTTCCCTCTCTCTTCCTTTCTTCCCTCTCCACTATCAGCAAATTTGTAAAGATAGCAACTTGCTAGTTACTGGTCAGCGATCGAATTCAGCAAACTGGTTTGATGGACATCGGTGGTGAAGGCGGCAGAGCCAGAAAAAGCAGGTGGAGGTCTCTACCAAATATTGCAACTACTGTCCATATTTAAGCTGGTGACTTTCCGACGAAGTGATTCCGACGACCCAATTTGCCGGGTTCCAGCACAACAAACAAGAGCAGATTACATAATATACGTATCTCAGTGACTTTTAACCCTTGAACTTTATTTTATCGCACAATTGGTATTTTTGTTGCCTATAATTTGCATGGAATTTCTTGTCTATTATTTGGATTTCTAGTAGTTGTTGTTCTTAAAATTTGGATATAATGTGTGCTTTGAGGGTGTCTTTATTGTCTTGCTATTTTTGAACCTCTTCTGTTGCTTCTGTTGAGTAGTGTCTTGGGTGGTAATGATGTAATAGGATCATGTCCTGGGGTGCCTGAGGGGCTAGGAGTGGAGTCGGGGTCAGGTGTTGGGTTAAAGTTGAGATGCAGAGGAGGGGTTTTTAGGAGAGGAGAGGAAAAAGTTGGTAAGTTGAGGGTAGGGTCATGGAACATAGGGACCCTTCAGGGTAAGTCGATAGAGCTAGTTAAGATTCTTAGGAAGAGAAAGATTAATATTGCGTGTGTCCAAGAGACTAAATGGGTAGGTTCTAAGGCTAGGGATGTGGATGGGTATAAGTTATGGTACTCAGGTAGTAAGACGCATAGAAATGGGGTATCTTAGTGCATGAAGGGCTTAGGGGGCAGGTAGTGGAGGCTAATAGGGTTAATAATAGGGTAATGACTATTAAGTTGGTCATTGGGGGGTTTACGGTGCATGTCTATAGTGCCTACGCGCCTCAGGTGGGCCTAGGCGAGGAGGAGAAGAGGAGATTTGAGGAGGTTTTGGACGAGGTGATTCGAGGCGTGCCTAGTTTGAAAAAGATTTTCATAGGAGGGGACTTCAATGAGCACATCGGGGTTTTGCTGATAGGGTACGATGATGTGTATGGAGGCTTTGTTTTTGGGGATAGGAATGATGAGGGAGCAGCTCTTTTGGACTTTGCAAGGGCCTTTGGGTTGGTGGTAGTGAATTCCAGCTTCCCGAAGAAAGAAGAGCATCTGGTTACTTTCCATAGTAGGATAGCCAAGACTCAGATTGACTTTTTGCTACTTAAAAAGGGGGATAGAGCTTTGTGTAAGTATTGTAAGATTTTTTCAAATGAGAATCTTGCGACCTAACATAGACTTCTGGTGATGGATTTGATTATAAAGATGGGCAAGAAGAGCAAGGTAGGAAGGGTAGACCTAGAGTTAGGTGGGGTGTATTGACTCCGATCAGTGCATTAGCAATAGAGGCAAAGTTGGAGGGGATAGAGGCGTGGGAGTGTCGGGGGACGTGGATAGTATGTGGGATAGGGGTGCGAATTACATTAAGGAAACTCCTAGATAGGTTTTGGGTGTCTCAAAGGGCTGGTCTGGCCAGCATCCGGGGGGATTGGTGGTGGAATGAAGAAGTTAAGAAGAAGGTGGAGACAAAGAAGATGGCTTACGTTAAGTTGGTTGGGAGTAAGGATGACGAGAAAAAGCGGGTGAGCAGGGAGGAGTACAAGTTAGCTAAGAAAAAGTCTAAGTTAGCAGTTATGACTGCTAAGATAACAGTATTTGAGAGACTATATTCGATTTTAGAAGAGAGAGACGAGGAAAAAAGGTTGTATAGGCTTGCCAAAACTTGGGACCGTAAGGGTCGGGATCTGGACCAAGTGAAGTGCATTAAGGGGGAGGATGGCAGAGTTTTGGTGGAGGATGTTCTAATTAAGAAAAGATGGCGGTCATATTTTCATAAGCTCTTGAATGATGAGGGGGACAGAGGTATGGTGTTAGGAGAGTTGGACCGCACTGAGAAATCTTGTGATTTTGGATACTATCGGCATTTTAAGGTAGAGGAAATCTGTGAGGCTATTCGCAAGATGTGAAGGGGCAGGGCGACGGGGCTCAATGAGATTCCAGTAAATTTTTGGAAGTTTACTAGCGGGGCAGGATTGAGGTGGCTAGCCTATTTGTTTAGAAATATTTTTAGGACCGCTAAGACGCCTGAGGCGTGGAGATGGAGCACGATGATCCCTTTATATAAGAACAAAGGGGACATTCAGAGTTGCAATAACTACCGTGGTATTAAGTTTTTGAGTCACATGATGAAGATTTAGGAAAGGGTCGTGGAGCGGAGGTTGAGAAAGATAGTGCCTATTTCAAAGAATCAATTTGGGTTTATACCTGGTCGCTCGACGACGACTGAGGAAATTCACCTAGTGCGGAGGCTGGTAGAAAAGTATAGAGAGAGGAAGAGGGATCTACACATGGTGTTTATTAACTTGGAGAAGGCATATGACAAGGTCCTTAGAGAAGTTCTTTGGAAAGGCTTGGAGGCGAGAGGGGTCCCAGTGGCGTATATTCGTTCGATTAAAGACATGTACGAGGGGGCAAAGACTCAGGTATGGATGGTAGGAGGGGACTCTGGGCATTTCCCGATCTTGATAGGGTTGCACCAGGGATCGACTCTTAGTTTATTTTTATTTGCCTTGGTGATGGATGTGTTGACATGGAATATACGAGAGGAGATACCTTGGTGTATGCTTTTTGCGCATGATGTAGTTTAGATTGATGAGTCACGCCGAGGTGTCAATGATATGTTGGAGGTTTGGAGACAAACCCTGAAATCTAAAGGATTTAGGTTGAGTAGGACCAAGACGGAGTACTTGGAGTGCAAGTTTAGTTTCTCGAGGAAAGAGAATGACGTGGTAGTGAAGCTGGAGTCGCAAGCGGTTTGTAAAAAGTATTTAGGGTCTATGATCCAGGGTAATTCAGAGATTGATAAGGATGTCTCTCACTGTATTGGGGCAGGTTGGATGAAATAGAGGCTAGCCTTGGGAATTTTATGTGATAAGAAAATCCCTCTCAAGCTTAAGGGTAAATTCTATAGAGCTGTGGTCCGGCCGGCCATGTTATATGCGGCAGAGTATTGGCCTATTAAGAATTCTCACGTCCAAAAGTTGAAGGTTGGCAGAAATAAGAATGTTGCATTGGATGTGCGGATTTACGAGGGCTGACAGGGTCAGGAATGAGATTATTTTGGAGAAGGTGGGAGTGGCTTCGGTGGAGGATAAGTTGCGGGAAGTGAGGTTGAGATGGTTTGGCGATGTAATGAGAAGGGGCATGGATTCCTCGGTTCGTAGGTGTAAGAGGTTGGCCTTGGAGGGTTTTAAGTGGGGTAGGGGTAGACCGAAGATATACTGGGGAGGAGTGATTACACGTGACATGGAGAAGTTATAGCTTACTCAGGACACGACCCTCAATAGAAAGGTTTGGAGGAAGAGTGTTAAGTTAGAGGGCTAAGGTGTGTGGTCGAGTCGTAGTCTGTAAAAAGGAGGGTTAGGCGTAGCTTGGTTGGTAGTTCTAGATTTGGGGGAGGGGGGTCTTTGGTTGGGTAATTGCACTTTTTTTTTTGTGGATAATGATTCTATGTTATTTTATCATTTTGCTCACCTTTTGGTCTACGGTCCTTCATCTTGAGCTGGGGGTCTATCGAAAATAGCCTCTCTTCTCCCTCGAGGTAGTGGTATGGACTGCGTACATTTTACCCTCCCCAGACCCCACTATGTGGGAATATTCTGGGTTTGTTGTTGTTGTTGTTGTAATGAAATCTCACTTTTTAAGGGCTAGTTGGATCAACCCTTTTTGGATTTCTTCTTTTATGGACCTCTTTTCTTATGAAAGATGGTATCTTACATTCGAAAGAGAGTCTCGATGGTGTACACCTAGCTTCATAACAGGAATAGTCACTAGCTATAGGACAGCTAACCTACCCGAGATCTCGTAGGGAGTCATGAGTTGTGTTCAATTGAAATTTTCTTATATTCATATTTACTATGTTAATAAAAAAAATTAAAATTGAGGTATTCTACAAAACAACAAATTAAAGTGATGAAAAGTCAACGTATTTTACAAAACAACCAATGTCTCTCCATGAAAAAATTCATGAGGGTTACTCTTTTTTATTATTGTGAAATTAATAATCTTTCAGATATTTAGTTTACTTTTGATATGTTGTTCATACATGTGTTTATTGGTTCTTTTATGTATAGTTTTTGCAGCTTCTTAGCAAACTTATGAAGATCAACAACAATTTTTTTGTTTTTGGTTGAAATTTTAAAAATATAATTATAATAGCAAAAGGACCAATATATAATTCAACATGAAGTTAAAGGAATATGAAATATACTTGATATACTTGAAGTTGAAGGATCAACACAGTTTTTTGTACTTGACTAAGATGCATGTTGAATAGACTCTAGATGAGGTCATGGCTCATGATTATGATAGACAGTCCTTAGTTTTGCAGTAAGGCTACTTTGGGCCAATGTTTTTCATTTTGAATAGATCAGACAAGGGCAGATGTAGTCGGATTTAGGTATTCATCCGCACAAAGTTTTAGCTCGGACCCTGCATATGTGCATAAAAATTTCACTAAACAAGTATAAATATTTGAGTTCAGACCGAGTAAATCAAATGAGTAGTGATAGAATATCAATCACGAACCTATAATGTTTAATCCTGGATCTGTCTATGCTATGATATATTTTGTTGCAGCTAATAAAACAATTGAAATCCAACTGCTGATATGCCTCGTTTCTGCTTTTCCGTATGCTGTGAAGTTGGCAGAGCAAAAATCAATAGAAAACAATGTTATTTTTTTCTAGCAGCAATCATATCTAAAAAACAGAAAAAACTCTAAAATTCTTGCCTAAAAATCCAAAAATTTTGTTGTATCAGTGCAAAATCCAAGTCATTGTCTCCTGCCCAGATGCCAATAAGGCATTTTCTATTTCAATCCATCGACTCTTGTAAGAAGTGATCCATCAACTCTTGTGAGAAGTTCGTCATCATTCGGCAATCAGAAGCAGTGGTGAATAAGATTTAAACGCTATGGATTCTAAATTAAGAGTAGATGTGGACTTTGAAATGTATATTGAACGTTATCTATACTTACATAAATGATTCAATTTCTAAGTTCCAAGTTCTATCGAATCTGGGAACACATTGTTGAGCCTCAAGTAATGAGAACAAGATTCAGGTTATGTTGATCATAATCAGTGTATTTGGAGCGTAACGTAAAGGTTAACAGTAGCCTAATAGTTGCTATCCAAACCCTGTACATATTAAGAATTTTTTTTGGGGTCCAACGAACACATTTTATTATCTCCATCAAAACCACAAGAGTATCTCTATTTTTGAGCAATACAATTAAGTAAAAAAAAACTCCCTAAACCTCGACCACTCAAACTCTATGTGAAAAAAGCTAAAGATCATTTTTTGGAATATCATGAATTTTTCTAGATTGTCCTAGTATAGATACTTAGGTAGTTATCTGGAAGAATTATCTAGATATTCTAGAGTATTGTAGAGGATAAAGTTTGCTAGAATATTCATGTATCCAGAAGAATTTCTAAAACCATTCATACACTAGTATAAATAGGAATAGGTCTTGTATATTTGTAATCAACCAAAAAACAAAACTAAAGCATATTCAAGTAGTGTTCTTCCAAATCCAAGTTCTCCCTTTCAATATTTTCCTTCACCTTTCTAGCTTCCTCTTTGTAGTTGATTTTTCTGATCTTAGTTAACGATCTTGGGCTAGCAGAAAGTTTCCTAAATATACCTTTCTTCTGCTTTTCTCTACATGGTATTGAAATTCAAGAGGGGGGTGAATTGAAAATTTCTTTTAGTTGGCTGTTGAGTCTTATCAGTCGACTTGCCTGCAAATCAATATACTTCGAAAACCAGATTAGTTTTAAATAAATAGATAAGTAAATAAACGAATGAAAGTAACAACACAAAGATTTATCTTGGTTCGGAATGCCGATGTGGTGTCTACTTCAAGTCCTCTTAGGTTTTAAAGTTTCCTTAGATCTTTCAAAGTCGGGCTCGAGTACAATGATTATAAATAAGTTTTGAAGACTTATTTGGTTCTTCAGATCTTGTGACACAATCTCAGTTTGTATTACAAATTTTACTCGATCCTATTCTTTGTATAACTATTATAAACTTAATAAGTACAAATCTTTGTAAGACTAAGATTCAGACACTTTGAGATTCTCTGTGAAGTTGTGCAGTGTTTTCTGTCCTTCATTTTGGATCTTATATCTTCTGCTGCATCTGCTTCTTTTCTTCATAAGGAAACCCAATGGATTTCTTCTCAATCAAGGATTTGGGTTGATTCCTTGATTGAGGGAGTTTGCATCTTATGGTATGTCCATACTTGGTGTGATCTTCTTTTCTCACAGCCATATATGTCCATATCAGATATGTCCATGTAGAGAATGTGATCTCTTTTTCTTTAATCTTGCCATAACTGGTTCTTATTGCCTTGTCCACCAACATCCTTAATTGATGTTCCTCTATATTTAGTGTGGTCCTCTTTGAGAGGATAATCCTTGTCTTTGTGCAAGATATACTCCCATCAATAGAGATCTTCAATATCCTTTGTAAGAGATATCTCTCCATCATTAGAGATCATTAATATCCGACAAATGTCCACTTATTAGTTTTTCATTACTAAAACATAAAACATAAATATAGGGGCTAACAATCTCCCCTTTTTTGATAAAAATAAGTATTAAACATCAGTTGACTTTCCTGTCAAAGTCGTCATAGTCGACTAGCTCCCCCTGACTTGCAAGCATTTCTGATGTTCCTCTATTCCTTGAGCATCAGTCGACTCTTATTCATTGATAGTCGACTTGCTCCGCCCTGACTTGCAGTTACTTCTGATGTTATTGTCTTTCTCTCTCTTTTGGCATAATAAAAAAGAACCACATAGCAGCAAAAAAGAGAAGTAGACAGAGTACAGAGAAACAGTCTAATTGATTACCAAAGGACTTGGCAAAAATAAAAAAGTGTGGCATATAGTGTGTTAAAAATCATCTTACAACCCAACAAAAACAAGGTACAAGACCCCTATTTGAATAAAAGTCACCATTTACCACTTAGCCAGATAGTATGTTAGGGTATTACACATGTTACGGCATGAATTTTCATAGGATTTTTCAATGTTATTAAAGAAGGAGGAATAGGAGTTCTGAACGAAAATTGCAAGATCATCATTTAAGAAGTGACTTGGGACTTGAGGGAGTCCATGCGAGTGAACAATTGAGTAAATAACTTGATTCCCTCTTGTTTAAACCCGTCGAGAGCCAGTCGGACCAAGCCTATGTCAGTGTCGGCGCTCTTCCCAAGGTTCAGTAGTTTGGAAGTCAAATCCTCCAGTAGTATCACACCTTTCTCAACAGCTTTTAAGTGATCTTTGATTTTCTCTAGTTCCTTCAGCATAAAATTCATGGGGTTAGAAATAGACTTACTTACCTTAGGGAGTTCAGTTTTTGCTCAGGCAAAATTCTTCTTGCACTATTCGTTATCAACCAAAACCTAGACCATATTGTCAAAATTTTTGGAGTCATAATTAGCAACAACTTTCATCGAGGGGTAAGCAGAGAGATCAATAGAGTAATACAGAAGAATCTGAGTGATGGGTAGACCATACGATAAACTGGCAGAGGCATGAACATCCATTGCACTCTCAATCATATACTCACAAATCGAGGTTGTCTAATTTATCTTATGCTTTTTCACCAGACAATACAAGACAAATACATCACGACAGGTAATATTGCTGAGGAATCCCTTCCATGGAATCAGTGTGATAGAAATTGTATGGGCCATGATGCATTACTTAAAACACAAGGACAGAGGACCAAAATTAGAAACGACTATTCTGGGTCAGAAAGGATCCATTTTTCTTCTTCAAAACTTAACTCAAAGTCTTCAGGCTAGGTGTCATTCATAAATGAAATCACACTAGAGAAATTTTTATCAAATACCTTCTTGAACATAAAATCATTCAGGATGATTCTTGTTTCTAGCACAAGAGTCTCAAGTTTGCCGTTGTCATGCGAGAGGCAGAGATTTGCATAAAATATTCAGACTGGATCCTCATAAACCTTGATTCCATAAAGAAGAAAAAGTAGGGACAAATCATAAAATTTAAAGAAGTGACAAACATTATAGAGAGAGTCTTTTAGTTAACAGATAATGATTTTGCGACCGCGTACAATAGAGTGGGTTTAAAGGTAGAGAATTTATCTTTCTGAGAACATGTCCAAAACTAGTGCATCTCCTCGAGAGGGAGAGAGTTAATGAAGTTTGTTTGAGGTTTCTTGGTGGAGGGGACTGGGATAATAGCAGGATATTTTCTAATAAGAGTTGACTATTGAGAATACGACAAACATTTGCCAGAGGATGTAGAGAAGAGAACAGGATCGTCGGGCAGAGCTTTAGGAAGGGATTTTGAAATAATGTCCATGGAGTGAGTTCTGGTCATGGGAGAAGAGTAGAACTAGATTTTAAAGAGCAGAGAAGAAGATAAAGTAATGGGAAAAAACCAAGCAAGATAGGGGGAATGTAACTAATGAGGTGACTGTTGGGAAAAAAGATTAGGGGGGGGGGGGGAAGATGAAGCATGGTGAATTGAAAGGTGTGACTAATGAAAGTGAAAGAACGGAAAAAGGAAGGAAAGTTGGGAAGGTAAAAGGGTGCAGTGGCGGCAGAGGTGGCATAAAAAATGTTGAGAGTAATGATGGTGCCTTTTTGAAAACCAATTTATGGTTTAAGAATTTGAAGAAAAATTTGGAATGAGTAAAAAGATATTTCCAAAAATAAAACTCATAAGTCGTTAATACTAAGAATCCCAATCCTTTTTCTAAGGTAACAAAATCTTTTTTCTAACAAAGGTTTAGTAAAAATATCTACCAAATGATTTTCAGAATCAACATACGTTAAAGAAAAATCTTTATTTTCTACATGACCTCAATAAAATGATGCTTAAATCAACGTGTTTATCTCTAGAGTGATGCATAGTATATTTAGACAAACTAATAGCATTGGTTTTATCACACATTATGGGGAAAAATTCAAAAGACAAATTAAAATAAAGTAGTTGATGCATAATTCATAAAATTTGAGTACCACAACTTCCAACGGCTATGTATTCAGCTTTAGTTGTTGAAAGAGCAACAAAAGTTTGCTTCTTGCTGTGCCATAAAATTCTACTCGTACTTTTTTCTATCACTTTTATCAACTGCAAAGTCAGCATCTGAATATCCAATTAAATTAAAATGAGAGGATCAAGGGTACCATAGTCTAGTATCTTGATTTCCTATGAGATATCAGATGATTCTTTTGACGGCAGTCAGATGAGACTCTTTGGGAGTCAACTTGAACCTTAAACACTTACATAGGCTGAACATAATATTTGGCTAACTAGGGGTCAAATATATTAGTGATCCAATCATTTCCTTTTATATCTTCTCATCAATATTTTTTCTAGATAAGTCTGAATCAAGACTTGTGAATGGGCTCATCAGAGTTCAATAGGTATTATTGTTTTCCATATCAAACTTTATGATAAGTTTCTTTGTATACTTAGCTTGACTGATGAAAGAAACTTTAGGTGTCTATTTGATTTATAATCCCAAGAAGAATGTGAGATCTCTCATGAGGCTCATTTCAAATTCTCCTTTTATCAGATTTGTAAAATTCTCACACAGAGAGATGTTAGAACTCTTTAAAAATTGTCATTCAGTAAGAAAGTACTCAATATCTCATACCAAGCCTTTGGAGCTTATTTGAGACCGTAGAGTGCTTTTGATAATTTGAAAATATTATTTGGCTAAGATGAATTTTCAAAATCGGGGGTTGTTTTATAAAAACTTCTTCTTGAATAAATCCCTTTAAGAAGGTGCTTTTGACGTCCATTGATACAACTTAAAGCATTTGTAGGCGGCAAAATCTAACAAAATGCAAATTAATTCTAACCTCGCTACAGGAGAAAAGGTTTCATCATAATCAATACTTTCATGTTAGGAGTATCCTTGAGCTACAAGTTTGGCCTTATTTTTGATAACCTTACCTTTCTCGTTCAACTTGTTTCTGTAAATCATCTAGTTTCGATCACTGAGCAGTTCTTGGATCTTTCAACTAGAGTTCACACCTGACTTTATTCAAATTGGTCTAGTTCTTCTTTTATAGACTTAACCCAAGATTCATCTTTGAGGGCCTCATCTGTCTTCTTTGGTTCAATTTGAGATATGAGGGCAACAGATGATTGCTTTTTAGTGAGGCTCTTGTTTGCATCCTGTTATTTGGATTTCCTATGATGAAATCATTTGGGTAGCTAGAATTGTACTTCCATTCTCTTGAAAAACTTGGTTTGACTACTTTCACCATGGCAGTCAACTCTGGAGGGGATGTAGTCGGCTCGTCTTGTGTTGATTTGGGAGTTGTACTAGCATTGGCTCTAGGTTGTGAATCACTTACCTATTCTTCATTAATACTTAAGCTCATTGAAGGGTGATTAGTTTCATTAAATACAATATGCATAGATTTCTCAACGCATAATGTTTTTTTATTGTAAGACCTATAAGAACGAATGGTGGGAGAGTATCCAAGAAAAATACCTTTGTCACTTCGTGGATTGAATTTTCCCAGGTAATTTTTACCATTATTGTAGATAAAATATTTTCATCCAAAAGGATGAAAGTAGCTGATATTTGGCTTTTTCCCTCTCCACAACTCATAGGGCGTCTTCTTTAGAATAGGTCTGATGAGGCATCTATTGATGATGTAACAAGTTGTGATTAGTGCTTCTGCCCAAAATTGATCTGGGAGATTGTGTTCTATCAGCCTGGTCCTTGTAGTTTTCTGGAGAGACCAATTTTTTCACTCCACCACACCATTTTATTGAGGAGATAAACGTGATGAGAAGTTCAAAGGGTATCCATTCTGAGCACGGTATTCCTTAAAAGCCTTATTTTTAAATTCTTCTTCATGATCGCTATGAAGATAAGTAATGAGGTGTCCACTTTCTCTCTATACTTTTCTACAAAAAATCTCAAAGTTTGTGAAAGTCTCTTGTTTATGAGCAAGAAATATTACCTAAGTAAAACGAGAATAATCATCAACAATAATGAAAATATATCTTTTTCCACCAATGCTTGCAATCTTGGTGGGGCCAAATAGATCCATGTGGATTGTTTGAAGGGGTTTTGTAGTAGAGAAAATGTCCTTAACTTTGAATGATATTCATGTCTATTTACCCAATTGGCAGGCATCATAGATGTGATCCTTTTCAAACTTAAGTTTTGGAAAACCTTTCACCAGTTCTAGTCTGGACAGTTTCTTAATGATATACATACTGGCATCCAAGCTTTTTGTACCATAACCAATTGTCATTGGTTTACATAGTGAGGTGGGTTAAGGTGGCAAAATTAAGACTATATAAGGCATAAATATTTTCAACACATTCATCGATGAGAGAGATATCTCTTTTATCATGTCTGATGGAACAACTTTCAACTTTAAAGGAGACTCCAAATCCACAGTGACATAGCTGGCTGATCCTGAGAAAGTTGTATTTGAGGCCATTTACAAGATATACTTTAATAAGTTCACATGAGGAGTTGAGATTATTGAGCCGACTCCTATGACATTTCTCTAGTATTATCAACAAATCTAACTGATCCTTTTTTATTTTCTTTAAAGCAAAAAAGTTTTCTTTCATTCGAGTCATATGTCTAAAATATCCACTATCAATGACCCACATTCCCTTTTTATAGTTATTGCGGACATCTTCTTGCAAAAGAAGAAAATTAATTTTGTTTAGGTACCCAAGTTGTCTTGGGTCCTTGCAAGTTAGATGTGCTTTCTTTAGGACTCCAAATCCACACACCTTTGGGCTTTTGCATGCAGTTGTGAGATTTATACCCTTTCAGTCCACAGGTATAGCAGACAGGTCCTTAGGAGAAAAAAAAAGGTCTTGGCTTATTTAAACAATCTTGATGAGGAAATTGAGTTAGTTTTAAAATAATTCGATCTCACAAAACTATGACTTGGTATTTTTTAATTCTATTCAATAGAATTTTTGTATCAACAAGATCTTCTTGAAGCAAGTCGATTTTAATTTGACATGCTTCAATTTAAAGTTGATAATTTTTTCATTCCACATTGAGTTTTCGTTTAAGTTGAGCTTCCTAATTTTTATTCTCTTGATCGAGTTTATTATATTCATCTATAACCTTTTAATGTTGGTGGTTATTGATACGTCCAAATTACAACTCTCGTTAGAAAGTGTAAGCGGTCGTTGTCAAATATATAACCCAACTAGGTTGGGGTCGAATCCCACATGGAATATGGTGTTAATTAAGTTGTATGCAGATTAGTTGACTTTTAATCATTTATTTCCGTAAAATAAATAGGGGGGATTTGATTCAGTTCATAAATTAATGGTTTCGGTTTAACAAGATGAAATACATGTAGTAGTATTAAAATTTAGAGAAATAGCAAGCTAGGGTTATATTCAGCTTGTAGTTTTCAATACTTTCTAACTATGGGCTTTATGAATTCATACATGCATCGTGCTTACAGAGAAACGTATTGTATTTAATAACATAATCCTAGTGTTTCTCAACCATCAAGGACTAATTCACTTTAGTTCTCTCAAATCAAAAGCGTTTACCAAAAACAATACGAAATCTCCAAGTAGTTAATCCTACTAAGGCATTAACATATGAAATAGGAGTTGGTAATCCTATTTTCTTGTCACTACTCTCTTTTCCGAACATCAACCTTTCTTTCGAACAAGTTGCGTTTTAAGGCATATCCTCTATGTTTGCAACCATGAGAATTCAAGATAAGTGAAGAGAGTATGATGTAAATAAATCAATGCATAATGAATTCAAAACCCAAAGTAATAGATTGTATGCTACAAGGCTTCCATAAACCTGACTAATAAACTTAGCTACTCATGAATAAAATAGAAATCACAATAGAAATATTCATCATACCAAAAACTAGAAGACGATCTTGGTGTGCGAATAGTGAAAATAAGAGAGAAGAAACGTTTTCTCTCTCTCTCCCCCCAAGCTAAGCTGCCACTCTCCTTTCAAAAACTAATACAGAATAATGAATAATGAATAAAAATTCAGCATTAAGCCTTTTAATAATCTTTTCTCTCATAATTTCCTTCTAAGTTCCTGAACTAATTATAAATGACAAACTAGTCTTGGACATAGTTGCTAGGCGCCACATTTGGTCCAGACTGATATTCTCTATTATGTCATATGCCATCCACATTCCATAGTCTCATTATGTCTTCATATATTTCATTAATACCTGAAATCATGCTAATCAGATTGGTTAGTGCAATTACAAAGAAGTAGAGTAAAAGCATAAGAAACTAGGCACTTTATTCTCTAAACTTAGCTAAACTATGGATAATTTATAGTGCTTAGTCATATAAATACACCATAGATCAGTTTTCATATCTAATCTAGATTTAATAATATTGCAATTATGATAGTCATGTGGTGTTACATCACTTGATTCAGCTTTAGCCATGAAGCACATGTTGGAAGCTTATGTTTCTTCTTCAGTTGCATCCTCATCGCTCCAGGCTCCAAAATTTTTATTCTTTTTAGACAATCTTCTTCTTAATTCTAGACAATTTTTTGTAAAGTGACCTATCCTTCCATAGTGATAGAAGCGATCATCTTTTCTAGTGGAATCGTAATTTCTAACTTTTTGGAATCTTAATTGTCTCTGTTTTATGATTTTCCTTACTCCTCAATTTATGAGGGCTATTCCTTCGTTATTGTCTTCTTCCAAAACCTCCTCTTCTTTAGGTAGTATATCGTTGAAGGCTACTGGTTTATTCTTTCCTTCCTTGTTGTACCTATTGATGTAACTTGGTTCATATGCAATGAGGTTACCTCGTACCTTGTCTTTTGTTATTTTGTAAAGGTCTCCATCTTTCAGAATGGCAGTCTTAGTTTCCTAAGATTTTGGGAGGCTTCTAACCAGCTTCTAGACTTGCAGGCTATGTGGATATATCATCCCTAGAGATCTTAACTCACATACAATTTGTCTAAATCTTGAAAACACTGTTTCAATGTTCTCATTATCTTTTATCTTGAGTAACTCTTATTCAATGACTAGGGCCGCAATCTTTGACTTTTTGACTTTGGTGGTTCCTTCGTAAGTTATTTCTAATTTATCCCACATCACTTTTGCGATCTTGCAGGTTGATATCTTGTCGTATTTTTCTCCACTAACTACACAAAGAAGTAAACTTATAGTTCATGTTCGTTTGGATTACATCTTTTTGTTCTTTGGTGGCCTTAAAGTTTTTGAGGTCTTCTATGTCAGTTCTTCTTGATTCTTTGTCTTTGTCCTTGTCCTTCTTCTTTTCCTTGACTCCTGGGATTGGCTCTGGTCCCTTATTGATGACAACACATTCTTAGAAGTCATTTTATTGGATGCAGATTCTAAATCTATTCTTCCAGTAGGAGTAGTGTTGTCCGTTGAAATATGGTGGACTTGTGGATGAGTGAACTTCATGAATAAGAGCGTCGGTAATTTATTTGTTTTCTATTTGATCTTTACTCACGTGTAGTTAAGCAACACTGTTGGTGCGATCTGCTCTGATACCAATTGAAATTCAAGATAGGGTGAATTGAAAATTTTTATGAGTCGACTACTGAGTCTTATCAGTAGACTTGCCTGCAAATCAATATACTTCACAAACTAGATTAGTTTTAATTAAATAAATAAGTAAATGAATGGAAATAACAACATAAAGATTTATCCTGGATCGGAACACTAATATGATGCCTAATTCCAGTCTCCTTGGGTTTTAAAATTTTCTTAGATCTTTCAAAGTTGGGCTTGAGTACAATGATATTAAACAAGTTTCAAAGACTAATTTATTCTCCAGACCTTGTTACATAACCTCTATTTGTATTACAAAGTTGAATCTATCATATTCTTTGTATCACTATTGTAATCATAAGAAGTACAAAGCTCTTTGAGACTAATATTGAGACACTTTAAGATTCCCTGTGAAGTTGCTTAGTCTCTTCTATCCTTCGTTTTGGCTCTTATAGTATTCTATTGTATCTGCTTCTTTTCTACAAAAAGAAACCCAAGGGATTTCTTCTTAATTAAGGATTTGGGTTGATTCCTTGATT
Organism: Capsicum annuum; assembly: GCF_002878395.1. NCBI lineage: Eukaryota > Viridiplantae > Streptophyta > Magnoliopsida > Solanales > Solanaceae > Capsicum > Capsicum annuum. The sequence goes on from NC_061119.1 coordinate 26,533,235, forward strand.
GAGGAAGTTTGCACCTTATGGTATGTCTATATCATATATGTCCATACTTGATGCGATCTTTCTTTCTTACAACCATACATGTCCATATAAGATATGTCCATGTAGAGGGCATGATCTCTTTTACTTTTGTCTTGCCATGGAATATTTGTAATCATCCTTTAATTTTCCTTATCCATCGAGATCTTCAGTGGATATGGTTCTTGCTGCCTTGTCCAGCGAGATCCTTAATTGATGTGCCTCCATATTTAGTGTTGTCCTATTTGAGAGTATATTACTTGTCTTTGTGCGAGATATCCTCCCATCAATATAGATCTTCAATATCCTTTGTGCGAGATATCCTTCAATCATTAAAGATCATCAATATCCTACAAATTTCCACTTATTAGTTTGTCATTATTAAAACATAAAACATAAATATAAGGGCTAACAGGTATCAAATCCAAAGTCGTAGATTGACTTGGGTTTATTTCAAGATTGGGTTTGTGGTCGATTCAACGGTTTATCGGAATGGATTTAAGCGGTCGCATTAATGGACTGGGAATGGAGTTGTTGAATCAGTCCAAATACAAGGTATGGAAGACTTAAATGGAATCATACCTTATGGGCTAGGATTTATGGGATGTTGTTAACGGGAGTAACATAAGTCCTTCGAAAGATGAAACAGAGAATAGTAGTGCATACAAAAAGTGGAAGCAGATTATTGTGAAGGCAGAGTTCATTCTGAAGAGGTCTATCTCCTCTAGTGTATTTAACCACATCATAAGGTGTAAATCAACTCATGAAATATGGAGGACGCTCGATCAGTTGTTCAATAAGAAAAATGAAGCCCAGCTATAAATATTGGAGAATGAATTGGTGAACACCACTCAAGATAATCTTTCTGTTGGTAAGTAATTTTTAAAGCTTATGAACTTATGTTATGAGATTTCCTTATTGGATACAGACGAGGCTAAATCTGAAGCACGAATGAGAAAAATTATCATTCGTGGTTTGAAACCAAAATATATTCCCTTTGCGACATCAATTCAGGGATGGGCTGAACAATCATCCCTGGAGGAATTTGAGAATTTGTTGTCATTGTTGGAGTTACTAGCCAAACAATTGGCTGGTGAATTTGTCAAATAAAGGGAAAGAAATGCTCTTGCAGTTGACAAGAGGAACATTAAAGGAAAAGCAAGATATATGCCTTACTCTCGATTCTTAGGTGGTTCAAGTTTGTTTGGAAAGAAGGAAGAGTCTGTTAAAAATTATACTAAGAAGCCTTTTAGATGTTATCGGTATGGCAAAGTAGGACATATAATAAGATATTTTCATGACACGGAGAGCAACATGGCTCATACTGAAAAAGTTATTGAAGAAGAAGAAGGTTAGGAAAGATGCTTAGAAGCTGAGAGTCAAGCAATAAATGCCTTGGCTTCCATAAATTTAGAAAGAGATTGGATCGTATATAATAAAAATACAATCCATCATGAGGAGAAGGAAGACCCTGATAAAAATACAGAGGATACTAAAGACATTCAGACTGGAGACGTGGTAGCTGTTATAGAGTAAATTAAAAAAGTAGATCCTAAAATTATCAATAAAAGTCCGAACGTGAAAGATGTTGAGATAGAAATTGAGCAGGCATTTTCTAAAACTTTACATACTAGTGGTGACCTTTTTGAAGAAAACATTAAGGGAGAGGATAAAGAGCAAATAAATGAAGAAGTTAACCAAGTAGACTCCATTTCAGATAGAGAAATGAATGATGAAGAGGTTGATACACATGAAATTTCCTTGTATTTTAGAGTTGTATCTGACTGTGAGGGCTCTAAAATATTGAACCTTGGAGTTTCAAACTTTCCCAGGACAAATGATTCTCCAAAGAATATAGTTGTTGAGGAGTTCAGAGAAAGTTGGAGCTTGGAAACTCATCAACATAAAACTCTATTAGGAGATGACTCATTTGTTTCGTGAAGGCCAAAAGAAAATATCGCGAAGCCCGTATATTACAAAGATAAAACTTTTGTTGGTACATATACACATATCTTTGCAGGATCAATTGACCACAGAAAAACTTCACTATTTGAAGATGTAAGAGGAGTCGAGAAAAAACTGCAAGGATTTCTATTAAGGCATGGTTCAAACCTTCGTTTGAGTTCTTCCATGACAAGCTTGGTGTAGTTTCCAAAATATCACTTTAAGGGGGAGTGTGAGAAAAGCTAAAGATGTTTTTTTTGGAATAGCATGGATTTTTCTAGAATGTCCTAGTATAGATACTTAGGTAATTATCTTGAAGAATTATCTAGATATTCTAGAGTATTTTAGAGGATAAAGTTTTCTAGAATATTCTTATAGATGTATCTAGAAGAATTTCTAGAATCATCCATAACTAGTATAAATAGGGATAGGTCTTGTATATTTGTAATCAACTAAAAAACAAAACTAATCCAAAAACAAATTCAATACAAAGCATATTCAAGTAGTCTTCTTCCAAATTCAAGTTCTCCCTTTCAATATTTTCCTTAACCTTTCTAGCTTTCTCTTCTTAGTTGAATCTTTCAATCTTAGCTAACGATCTTGGGCTAGCAGAAGGTTTCCTAAATATACCTTTCTTCTGCTATTCTCTACACTCTATACTTGAGTTCTGTTTCTATACATTTGTCCTTATTAAGTATAATTTTTCCATCCACTATGTATCTCTACAACTTATTCTTCTATGCATATGCTCAAAAATTCTATATTTGCTTTCTTGTTGCATCTTCTTGATCACATTGGAGGGTCTTAGGACTACATTGTTCTAAAATGCTTAACTACGTGCATGGAATATGTGGTAGAATAATGCTACTACAATAGACCATATTATGTACGTGCTAATCTTGTCGGCTGCCCTTCATGCCAACAACAACAACATATTCAGTGTATTCCCACAAAGTGGGGTCTGTGGAGGGTAAAGTGTCTGCAATTCATATTGCCCTTCGTGCCCGTCTTTTCCAAATACCTTGTAGCTCCCTAATGTGTAAGTTGATCTGGATTCATTTCAGTATTCGCTTTTAGCATAAGCTACAAAAAGTACACTCAAAGAAAAAATGCTCAGTTGATTCCGGAGAATGTCACACATCAAGCACATTTCATTTTGGCAAATTCCATGTCTTACAGCCTTCTATGAATTCCCAGCCAACTTTTAAAACGGTGATTAGGTACATTCAAATTTTTCCACACACCCCTCTTCAGTACTAGGCCCTTTCTTCCAACAATATCCACTATGTATAGTGTATTTACCACCTGCAAACCAATGATTTTGTGTATATCCAGCCATAAACCTCCCGTTGATTGCACATATTATCTTCCAATATTAACAGAATCTTGAGGTAGTTGACTTTTCCACCAACTCATCTCTTTTAGATAGACATGATCCACCCACTTGACCCACAAATTAGCTGTTTTACTAGCCAGATTCCACACATATTTTTCTATTGCAACTTTATTCCATACTACACAATCAACAATGCCCAATCCTCCCTTTTTTCTGGATCTGCATACCATATCCCAAGCCACCAAATGGGATATATTTGTGTATACTTGCCCACTCCACAAGAAATTATGGCAAACATGTGGATAAATTTACTAAACAACAATAAATATTTTATTGTGAACACAATTAGTATTATGTATTGACTTAAGATAGACACGGGAATCCATAAACTTCTATTAGTTACTAATTAAAGCAAGCGCACAAATTTTTTTAACATGTTATATTCGCAAGAAGCATAACATCAATAATGAAGTAGAAAATGTGTCACTCTCCCCTGCTCTCCCACTATTCTGGGGCAGTTTGCAGGGTGTAATCTGCAAAAGTGATGTACATCATAATGAAACAATAAGTTAAATCACCTATCCTTTTTACTCAACTTCGTCAAGTACAGATTTAGATAATAATAACAATTTCAATTTCCGTCCATGATGTGCAAATCCTTGCTCATACTTCCTTACACTTAGGTGGCAATGATGAAACCCCTTGCTCATTTTTCATCACAACCTGTTCTGAATGTAACATATTCCCAGGTGGCCACATCCCAATGATATTTGTATTACGATGATTTATCATGAATTAACAAGTTTTATGTTGGCAGCAAGATTTCCCCAACCCTCCTCCTTCATTCGGGGTTAAGATCAACAATAGGCAAAGTCATAACAAAATTTAAAAAAAAAAGAATTTCAATCAAACGAGGGACAAAATAATTTGACTTTTATCCTGGGATTATAATCCCTTGTTCTTGCAAATCTAACAGCCCCTAAACATATAAAAATTCACCATTGTCAATCATAAAAATTACTATATATATATATATAGACACACACACATGATGCATATAATATTTTGATTTATTTGAGGTCATTGGGAAAAGTTCTCCTTCATAGGGAGGTTGAATTTTAACGGAATGAGGATTACCTTGGTTGTGCATAAAATACAACTATATTTTAAAATTTTAGGAGACTTTAAGGTTTATCAATATTTTGCCATTGGAGGTTACCTCTGTATTATGATATTTTTGGCACTTCAAGCAAAACCAAAATATATTCAATTCAATGGAAAAAGATCAAGAAAGCACTATCTACATTGCGGTGCACCTTTTTTTATGAAACAAGAAGCTAACGAAAAATCAGATTTCACCATCCGAAGGCTTATGCTTGTGCCTAATTTGGAGCACCAAGGATCCAAAAGGAACCAAGGAAGAATTAATGTCGCAATGCGCCCCAGACCGAGCGAAAAAGGGCAAATGGATGAAGGCCTTGCGCCACTATTGCAAAGCAAGTAGTGGCATGACTTTTACTTGTTCTCAGGAAAGTTACAGCTTGCACCACACCCCCCTAAAGAAAGGAGTCATGCAAGAAATGATACCATTCTGGAATTTTACTTGTCCTCCGCGCAACAGTTCTGCTTTGAACCTCTCCTAACCCGATTAGGATTGATTTTTGACATTGTAAGGGTTCCTAAACTCTGTATAAAGCTCCCTCCCACATTTTTTGTCATTAACACTGATTTGGGGAAGTCAAAATCAAGGGCAAAGATCAAGAACAAAGTTTAAATTTTATCTTCTTATTTTATTTTTGATTTCTTAATTTCTAGGGTTGTGGTTGAACATGAAAGTTGTAGGTTGATAATCATATTATCTATTTAGATTTTCATCTATTGAGTTATTTTTTTCTTTTTTCTTTCAACTATTTTTTTGATAGATCACCCTACGAATATTATGTAGGGATTGTTTGTTGGACTTTAAAAATGGAATGACGAGTGAAAAAAGAGAAAATAGGACTAGTTTGTGAATCTTGTAGGGGAAGAGAATCAATTCTTCACTGAGGATAGAAATATATTGTGTGACCTAGCTTAGTTGATACGGATGATATCTTTATGCACTTCACTATTAACCTACGACCATAGAAATATAGGCATTATGGGTAGTCGAGTAGGTTTAGAGTTATTGGAAAACACTCAATATAACTAATTAACCTACAACTAGTAACTCAACAGTAACAACAACAACAACATACCTAGTAGATTCCCATCTTGTGGGGTTTGGGAAGGATAAATAGCACATAATCCATACCACTACCTCCAAAGAGGTAGAGCTTGCAACTAGTAACTCAGGAAATCAAATTAGGTGTATGATTGGATAGCTCAACTGGATTGTCAAAAATACTGCAACCCTAGATCTTTTCTCAATTCTAAATTGCAAAACAACTAATCCATGGCTTCTTTATAATTGTTATTGTTTACTTTCAAAACACACACATCACTCTATATCATTGATCACCTATTGAATAGCTCGTATAAGAATCCAAACTAGAAATCAATTCGTCAGATTCCTGTGGGTATGATATCTGGTTTACATCCCTTATACTTGAACGACCACGTACGCTTACATGTGAGAAAGAATGCAATAAGTTTTGGGTGTCATTTTTGGGGATTTGATTTGAAATTGATACTATTTTTAGTTTGTTGAATTATTTATATTTTACATTTGTTTGTTGTTTTTGTTTCTTTCAGGGTACATGTTAGTTTTTGCTAAATACTTGGAGTCAAGGAAACAACTTGATTCCAATTAACCAAGAGCTTGAATGTGCTTTAAGAGGTTTGAGAGCGATGCATGATAACTTGTCATGACCCGAACCAGGCCTAGGCCGTGATGGGCATCTCAAGCCAACCAAGGCTGGGAATGACCCCTTAAGTCTTACCTCAAGAGCACAACAATAATAGTAAATTACAAAAGCTAATCAATAGAATGAAAGATATATAAAAATCAAAAGAGTAAGTTTGAGAGTCTAAAACCAAATCCACGAAGAAATTTCCAACACTGTCCATAAAGCCTCTAAACAAAGAAGTACTAACCAAGTTGGGACATGACCCAGACTATGACAGAAGAAAACCAAAAGAAAGTACTTAGATCATAAAAGACAAAAATAAATTAGGCCTTACAAATGAAGGAGTGCTCACCACTTCAACAATAGTCCAACAAGAGTGCCAAACCACCTAGATCTACACAGGATCACAAGAAAAGCCCTTGGAACCTACATCTTGAAATGATGTAGCATTCGAGGATGCTTAGTAAAGTGAATACTGATATGAAACCCAAGGAATATGATAAAATATACAAGTACTAAACCAGTAATAAAACACATGAATAAAATACATATTTACCAAAAACCATCCATAAAAACATATGCTCATCAACCATCAAGATAGTAGGTTGCCGGGATAGGGGACAAGGAACATGATACATGACTATTTAAAAATTTAATCTTGAACTATGTAGCTCATACCGACCTAAAGGCATCCACGGGCTATATGGATCCGGCTCACTCTGCCGGAAAGGCCCCAATCCATGTTAGCCGCATAAATCAAGGAAATTGGCTAGAGAAATCAAAGCGATAGCCTACCAAAATATACTATGTAAAGCGAACACAGTGGTCATAGACCCCTAACGTTGGCAAACATGGTTTCCAGTGTTAGTCCCCCCGGGACTACACATTCTCAGTGAGCTACACAATTTTCATTAAGCCCAATTAAAATATTTTTCACATACAATTATCCATGGAGTCATTTGTTTAGGCATTCTCAACCTGTTATCATCATACCAATAGACTTGCAAGTCATTCCAATTATTCCATACCATAACCATAATCCATTTAACCATTTATACTCCAATTTTTATTTAAAAAGATCTATAACCAAAGCCCCCAAGGGCATTTCCAAAACTTTATTACCATTTAATGTTATGCAATTTTCCAATGAACAATTTAGACATTATGAAATTCTTGTTTATAATCCAAATTATGATGTGGGTTGAGGTTTATGTTATTATAATAATGCAAAAATCCATAAATATTATGAAAACATATTGCCAAATTTCCACCATTACCATGAGATCCAAATTCAATTCATAATCCACCATTTAAACCATGAGGAAAAACAACCAAAACCCTCAACACTAGTTTGAATTAATCAACCACGAAATATGTAAATAACAATAATTGTGAACAATAATATAATTAGGTAAAATAAAGACTGTCCCACATGCCTTTTGATGGAGTGAATTCAAGAAAAGCTTGAGTTTCGGGCCCTGAGAATTGAGTCCTTGAGAAAACTCTTAGTTTCTCATTTGGAGAGTTGAAAAGGGGGATGAACAATGATAAAAATTTGATACTTTATGGATAATAGGAATTTTAGAATGTTTAAAGTCGTTTTAAAGTAAAAAGGACCAAAATTTTCCCACCCCAAGTTATAAAAATGGATCTAGGTGATTTGTGCCTAGTGGTGTGGCATGCCGCTATTGCAGCATGCATGTGGCATGTCACTCCCTTATCGTGGCATATACATAGCATGGTATACCACTATTATAGACCCTCACCGGTTTAGGGTCCCAAAATGACCCCAAACCCTTTTCAAATATTCCAAGACTGTCATAAATCATTTTGTTAACATCCATTATCATAATATAAGTCAAAAATTATCATTAAACATAAGGGAGGGTCCAAAATAAATTAGTCAAAATTTATGGGGTCTTATAGAACTTGTACAATCCAATTCTTCAAGATCCACCAAATAATGCAAAGGATAGAGATGAACTCCATCTCACTCCTGCACCACATGTTCCTATATTGAATTTTGTGAGGCTGAATAAGAAAAATGCCTCCAGAGCTACTGTGAAGCCGAATATAACTGGAATTTTTAAATTAAATAGGTCACAGTACGACTAGTGCAGACCACTTGTTAATATAAGGATAAACCACATGAAGACAAACACAAGAATTTTCTAGAGTTTACTAAATTGAGTTACAACTCCATTACAAAAATATTTCAGATGAATATGTGAATTCGACATTGTACCCTTCTTACTGATTAGGGATACGAAGCAAAAGCTTCCAAATGAACTTCAGGATAGGTCACATCTTAAGATGTTTTTTCTGAAAATTTTCTTAGCAAGCTCTTCTCATCTACAAGAAAAAAAAAGTCCAGAGGTAGGATTTTTGGATTTATTCAAAAATATATTGAATCTCTTCCCCAAGCTTGAGAGAGATACAAAACGTAAGATATTACCTGTATCACCATCAACCCAAAGAGATTGTCGAGCATAATTTTATTGAAAGATTGAGGCTAGACTCTAATTTTTATTAGATGCTACTGCTCAAGGGAAAATTTTATCCAATATTATGATAAAAGAGGTTTTGTTCAACCCTATGTCTGCAAGTCATCAAGACTACTCAAAGCCTAGTAAATGTTCACTTCTACATAGAAAACGTCAGTCAAGTTAGAGCTGGATGATGTGCCATCCATTCAGGAAGATATTGGGTAGTTGCATGCCTTAATGAACCAAAGTTTATTTGCCTCAAGTGCAGGTAAAGTACAATATGTTGAGGTGGCCGCTTTATTTTGTGAAAAGTGTGGTGAAAATCATACCTACTTAGGATGCCCTTTAAATCTAGAATCTATATATTATGTGAGGCAAAAAAAATATAGAAACTATCCAAACTTCTCTTAGGAAGGAATTCAGCTGGCCTAAAAATATACACATCAAGATTCACAAGTGAGCAATTCTTTAAAAGAAATAATAAAGCGGTTTATGGGACAACAAAAATTGTGGTTGAAATACAAGAGTTCATTCATGAACTTGAGCGTCAAGTTGGCGAACTAGCTTCATCACAACATGCAATACTTACAGGTGCACTATCGAGTGAGGCAGAGAATAATCTAAAGCAAGTAATGGAAATTCCACTTAAGAATGAAAGAGATCTGGTTGACGCTCTTCCTAAATAGAGAAGTCAAGATGTAAGTGTAGAGTTTCTAGATATAGAACCTCCAAAGAGGAGAGTAATTAATTGGGAAAACTACAAGCATCCATCTCTTTTTGGACAAAGATTGATCTCACAACCAACTCTAGAGACACTACATATGCAAGAGGATATAAAAGAAAAAAAAGGTTGTAGAGGAACCAGAGATTGCAATAATAAGACCTTCACCACCATTTCCACATAGACTCTGAAAAAGTAGGAAGGAAGCAAATTTTAAGTAACTTGATTGATATCTTCAAGCAACTTCACATCAATATCCTCTTGATTGATGCTCTGAAGGACCTTCCCAAAAATGGCCAAATACCTGAGAGAAGTGGTTGCTGAAAAGAGAAGACATATAGAATTTGAGACTGTTTAACTCACCAAAGAGTATAGTTTGAAAGTGTTGAGAAAGCTTCCTAAAATACTCAAAGATCCAGGAAGCTTCACCCTTCTCATACAAATTAGTGAAATAAGGTTGGAGATATATTGTGTGATCTTGGGAAAAGTATAAACTTAATTCCCTTATATGTTTTCAAAACACTTTGTTTGGGAGAGCCACGCCCAATTACTATCACTCTACAATTTGTAGACTGCTCTTGTGTGCAATCGAAAGGAGCAATTGAAGATGTTCTCATCAAGGTAGGTAAGTTTATGATTCCTACCAACTTTATTATTTAATATTTTGAGGAATGTTGAGTTTAGGAGATTATATAGACGTTTGTTTGATTAGCTTATTTTTATCCTTTGTTTTACTAACCTACAATGGATGATTCTAGTTATCCCCTTTGATCCTTTAGCCTATTCTTTGGTATCTACATATTAAACTTAATTTTTTTCTTTCAATAGACCATTAATTTAATGCAAAACTCCCATGCACTTTAATTAACAAATAAGAGTTAAAAGGAGTGTGGATTGAGAAAAGAAAGATAGTTGTGGTGAGAAGCTTGTAGAAAAATCTAGTGGTGAAAGTGATTAAAAAATCCATATTCTATTGATAGGGAGTGTAAAAATAACAAAAGAAAATAACAAAATTGATAATTGAGTACCCCTTACTAGTGGTATGTGAAATTGCTTAAAGAGATGGAAAAATAAAGAAATCTATAGGTGACAAGAGTAGAAGAAAGAGTTGATTGGGTGAAGAGCATGCAAATGATGACAATTTTGTAATGGATTAAAGTGCTTAAAAAAGTTAGTCACTATCTGAGCCAAAATAGTTGTTACCTATCCCTTAGCCTCCGTTACAACCCAAAAAATCCTACTTGATCTTAGCCTTGACGTTATGATATTAATAGAGTAGTACACTAAAGGAAAGATTATGGTTAATCATATTTTGTATGTAAATTTTTTTTTGAGAGTGAGCATAATTCTGTTCTTATCCCATTCTTGTGTTAAAATTCATAATTTTGGGTGAATATATATAAGTATTATGTTGTCAAGGCACATGGTTGACAAAAGATATGTGAAAAATATGATCTGTTAGTTGGGTGAATTGTATGAGTTTGCAAATATCATAGAGTCAGTTCTTGATGCTAGGAGGTCTTAGAGTAATTATTTAAATGTATGGTTTAAATGAAGCATATTTAATAGCAACTTGCTATCTATTATAGTCATTATAGTCTTAGCTTGAATAATTTTATTTCAATTGGTATAGATGTAGTATATTCTAAGTCATGAGTGTGCAACTTACTCGAGGACGAGTAAGAGTTTAAGTGTGGGGTGTTGATGCAATGCTAAAAACTACATTATTTTACTATTTTGCGCCTCACATTTGTTTTTTTTTTTTGGTGTCATCTTGAGCTTAAATGATGTGATTTTGTACTTATGTTTCATGATTTGCTTATATGGGAGTGTATTGAGGTATCTGGAGCATAAATAAGAATAAAAATAGCAACAAGTAACCAAAAGGAATCAAGAAAGAATTAACATCACAACGCAACACAAAACAAGTGAAAAATGGCAAATGAAAGGAGGCCTATTCTTTGAAAAATTGCAGCTTGTGCCACTACCCCTAAAGCAAGGAGTGGCACAAAATGATACCATTTTGAAATTTTAGTTTTCCTCCATGCCACAGTTTTACTTTTGGGTTATGTCACAAGTCGAGGCCTCTCCTAAATCGATTAGGCTTTGTTCTTGACATTCTAGGATTCCTAAACTCTATATAAAACATCCTCCAATATTTTTTTATCATTAATAACTAATTTTGGGAATCCACAATCTAGGTAAAAGCTCAAGAACAAGATTTAATTTTATCTTCTTAATTTATTTATGCTTTCTACCTTATAAACTCATGAGTAGCTACACCTTTTAATTTCTAGGATTGTGGTTGAGTATGAAAATTGTTGGTTGATAATCATACTATCTATTTTGATTTGCACCTATTGAGTTATTTATTTCTTCGTGTTTGCAATTACTTTTTTGATTGATTACCTTATGAATATTATCTAGGTCTTGTTTGTTGGACTTGAAAATGGGAATGACAAGTGTAAAAAGAGGCCATTGGGCTAGTTTGTGAATCTTATTGGAAAAGGGAATCAATTCTTCAATGAGGATATTGTCACGACCCAAAATAGGATCATGACCAGCACTAAGGAGGTTTGAACTCCAAAGAAATCCTTCTCAGTGTTCTACAGAAAATCGAGTAGAGTTTCACCTGTTTTTGGACCTATCAACAAAAAATTATGTCTCAATTCAACAACACAACACACCAAAACCACCAACAATGCACTAATATCATAACCAATTCGCCAATACCACCAAATAACAATATGAAATTCATCTCCAAAATATGAGGGGAAGTCAAATACTCCACAAGTCCAAATTAATGAAAGAATACTCCAACTCTAAAGACTCAATGAAGCGACTCTAAGAGTTTTCAAGTAAAAGAATATATAAAATAAATAAAATCCTGCCCACGCAAACAAGTGTGGGGCTCAGCAGAAATATACCAACTTGAATCCTCTAGTTAACAAAATTCTCACCAATGTTCATTCTCTGTGAAAATAAAAGCAAGGAGTGAGACGCTAGCTCAGTGAGTAATAACACTTAACCACAGTTTTTATAGGCACAAGTCATAAAACATCATGAAATAAATATGCTTTTAGAAAATAGTAATGATAAATAGTATTATTTGTTTCATGTAAGCAAGATGAACTAATAGTTCATTAATAAACTCAATAAGCATTACATCATATCAAATCATACATATTTGGGAGGTTTTCAAGAATGAATCATGTAATTAGTGTGACTTTCTCCTTCAAGAAAAGTCAATAACTATGGACCCCATATAAATGAGTCAAATAATCATATCAGTAGGTCCCTACTTGAGGGAGATCATAACAGTATGCTTATTCTACCTTCCCACTAGAGAGGAATGTAACAGTAATTAGTAAATACAAGGTGCACCAGATCTAACAAACCCACGTTAGCTATGAAATTCAAATCAACATCTGCTCTCATTTATACTTTTTTTGTAAACAGTAGGCACTCATATGAAAGCAATTTCAAGATAGTCCATGGCATTTAAGTTCATATCAAATCATATTGCATATAAATTTGAATGAAACATATGTCAAAATACTTATGTCTCAAGTAAATGAAATAACCTTCACAATAATAGTATCATATCTCAAATAACCATTTCAATATCATATCAAGTAAAATACTTTCCCCACCTGCAATTTTAAAGCATTCAGTAACTTGTTTCATCAAAATCATGTATAAATATGCAAATTAAAAAAACACAAATTATGGTAAGGTTACTACTCACGGTACACTTGTCGGAATACCAAATTTGTAACCTCAAACAATTGGTATGACTTCCTTCAATTGAATCTATAAACACATTATATCAATCTCATGTTAATATCTTTATTTTGGCTAAAACATAACTACTTTAAATTAGCCAACTCTAGAAATGTCAATTTATACTAAATTTGCTTCAATCCATGGGAACATACTTATAGTTGATTTTTCTCAATATCTTAAAGCACAATAACCTTGTTGTCTATATACTATTCTTTTGTTAAGAAGAAAGTATAAAAGTTGCAATCAAATCATTTAATATTCTTATTTTATTCATGAGAATTTAAGGATTTCTCTATCACTTTAACCCTTGATTCTTAAAATCTCAACCCCAAGTTTATAGTCATAAATTTTACGAATCAAATTTATGGACCAAGTAAAGAAATTTACCTCATTTTTTACTTAATTTAGCTATCTTATCGATGGTTGGATCCTCTTTGTTCTCCCTCTCAAAGAACGCCAAAAAAATGAAACCATTTATGCTTCCTTGTTCCAAAAATGTTTTGCAGGGTGAGAACCTTTTTTTTCTTAATTCCCTCAAGAAGACTAGAACTCCTAATTCCCCTAATCCCTTTTTTCTTATAACTTCCGTAGAAGTGCAGAAGGGCATAAAGCCCATTCTTATTTTCTTCCCTTTTAGTGTGTTAGGCAGATGGGCTTTGGCCCACTTTTTATTTCTTTTTTTTTCCTTTTGCCACTAGTATGGGCTATTACATTCTCCCAAACTTAAGAAATTCAGTCCTTTAATATAAAAAAGTGCATACATGTAGACTAAAACAAATAAGGATACTGAACTCGCTTGTCCTTTTCAGACTCCCAAGTAGCTTCTTCAACAATATGGTTTTTCCATCTTACTTTTATGAACACAAACTCTTTTGATCGAATATTTCTTACTTTTCAATCAATAAATGCTACCTATTCCTCTTCATACATTAAATTCTCATCAAGATGCAAGGTCTATGCTTCGAGCATGCGAGAAGAACCTAATATACACTTTCTTAGTATAGAGACATGGAACACTGGATGAACAAAATACATCTCAGGAGTGAGTGCCAAATGATATGCCACTCCTCCTATACACTCAAGTATATCGAAAGGTCCAATATATGTCGAGTTTAATTTACTACTTTTTCTGAATCGTATCACACCTTTCATTGGAGAGATTCATAGGAAAACCTAATCCCCAACTATGAATACTAAATCTTTTCTCCTCTTGTCTGCATAGGGCTTTTGTCTTCTTTGAGATATGAGAAACTTTTGTCTTATAAATTGGATCTTGTCCATAGCTTCCTGTACCAAGTTTGGTCCTAAAACTTTAGCCTCTCCAACTTTAAACTAACCGATAGGAGAACGACATAGCCTACCATACAAGGCTTCATATGGAGCCATCTAAATACTTGACTTAAAACTATTATTGTAAGCAAATTTACCTAGGGTAAGTAAGTATCCCAACTACCTCCAAAATCAAGAATGCAAGCTCTTAACATATCCTCCAAGATTTTTATAGTACACTCAGACTATCCATCCGTCTGTGGATGAAATGTAGCACTTAGATCTACTCGGGTACACAATGCTTCTTGAAAATATCTCAAAAAGCGTGAAATGAATTATGATCCTCTATAATAAATGATAGACAATGGAACTCCATGAAGTCTGAAAATTTCATCCATTAATAACTAAGCATATTTCATTCCACTATATGAAGTCTTTACTGGGAAAAAATGGATTGATTTAGTAAGTCGGTCTACAATTACCCATATAGAGTAATAGCCTCTAATGGTTCGCGGTAGCCCGATTACAAAATTCATGGTAACTTCTTTCCATTTCCAATCTAGAATCCTAATCTATTGAAATAATTCTATTGGTCACTGATGCTCCGCTTTAACTTGTTGACAAGTCAAATCACTAGAAACAAAGTTAGTATTATCTTTCTTCATATCTTTCTAGAAGTACAATTACTTCAGGTTATGATACATCTTAGTAGAGCCAGGGTGAATGATGTATCTGGAGTTGTGAGCTTTCTTAAGAATTAGCTCGTCTTAGCCTATTTGCATCTAGTACACATAATCAGTCATCCAATCGGAGAATACCATTACATTCAACACTCATCGTCTTATTTTGACCAGCTAGTACCCTACATGGGTATTTGCACAACTGCATATCATTATATTGAGTTTCCTTTATACGCTCTCCTAAAGAAGATTTAGCTTGTACATAAGCCGAAATACCCCTGACTCCCCAACACCAAAACTGACACCTTTGCCTTCAAGTTACTATATACCTTTCTCTAATTGCCTCTTTCCTAGAGCTATATATGTCAAACTACCCATATATTTCCTGATCAAAGCAACAACCACAACATTATCTTTTTCAGGATGATACAAGATAGCACAATCATAATCCTTGAGTATTTCCATCCACCGACACTACCGAAGATTTAGATCTCTGTTGAAAGATGTTTTTCAAACTCTTATGATCATTATAAATCTCAAAAGTTTCACCAGATAAGTAATGCCTTCAAATCTTAAGAGTAAATACCACTGCATCCATCTCTAAATCATGCATAGGATAGTTCAGGTCGTGTTTTTTAAACTGTCTCAAAGCATAAGCTATAATATGATCATTTTGCATGAGAACACATCCTAATCCAACTGTCAAAGCATCATAAAATACCTTGAATCCTCCAATACCTAATGGTAAGGATAATACTGGTGGAGTGGTCAAACATGTTTTGAGTTTCTGAAAGCTCTTCTCATATTCTTCCATCCACTGGAACTTCATATTTTTCTGTGTCAACTTGGTCAATGGAGCTACTATTTTAGAGAAATCCTGCATGCCAATAGTAATTTTCCAAACCTATAAAGCTATGAATCTGTGTAAGTGAAGTAGGTCTAGGCCATTTCTTTACTACTTCTATCTTTTTAAAATCCACCGTGATACCATCTTTGGAGACAACATGCCCCAAAAATGATACTAAATCAAGCCAAAAGTTGCACTTTGAGAACTTAGCATAGAACTTACATTCCCACAATGTCTGCAATACAATCATCAGATGATTCTTATGTTCTTCCTGGCTACAAAAATATATCAAAATATCATTATTAAATACTATCACAAATTTGTTTGAAAATGGCTTGAACACCCTATTCATCAAGTCCATGAATGCAGCTGGAGCATTAGTTAACCCGAAAGGCATCACAAGGAACTCATGATCCCCATATCAAGTTCTAAATATAGTCTTAGAAATATCTTTCTCCCTGATTCTAAGCTGATAATAACCCAATAGAAGATTAATCTTTGAAAGATGGACAGCTCCTTGTAATTGATCAAATGGTCCTCTATATGAGGCAACGAATACTTATTATGTATCATTACCTAATTGTCACGACCCAAACTAGGGCCTGGTCATGATGGTTATCTCAAGCCCACCGTGAGCCAGAGACTACCCCCTTAGCTAAACATCCAAAACATAATAAAAGAATAAAGTAGAAAGACAACCAGACATGATTATAAGAAGAATAGATAAACTAAATGTGAACAAAGAGTCAAAACAAGCAACCAATCCCACACTTGTCCGCAAAAGACTTTAAAACCAGAATACTAAACTAGGTCGGGACATGCCCCCGACCATGACAAAGAAAACTTACAATTCCTAAAATTTGAAAAGAAACCTAATGAAATGGCATAGCTTTCCAAGAGATAGAGGCTCTTCACTTCACAACAAATTAAATGATGAACCACGCTACCTATCGCTGCACAAGAGTAATAGAAAAACCCTCAGACCCTACATCATGAAATGATCCAATGTCCAGGGAGGGTAAATGGGGAGAGCACTAGCATGTAACTTAAGGGACATGGATAACATAATGCAATTATAAAAATCCAATCATAGAACATATGCACCACATTCATATACATATAGATAGGATTTTGGGAAAGGGACAGGGGTCATGAACATGAGATTTTAAATTATTATTATCCTAAACTATATAGCCCGCTCCATCCTAAAGGCACCTATGGGCTATATGAGTCCATCTCCCCCTACTGAAAGGGCCACAGTATGTCTTCTCCATATAAAACAAGGAAAAATCAAGCAAAAGCTAAAGATATCAATGTTATGGCCCTCCCAAAATATAGTCAAGCACACAGTCACATAGACCCCCAATGCCGGCAAACATAGTTTCTAGTGTTGATCCCCCGGGACCTATACCTTCATGATGAGAAACACAATTTCCATTAAGCCCAAATTAAAATAGTTATAAATAAACCAACTAGTAATCCAAAAGTCATTTATTAAGGCATTCACCCCTTGTTATTATCATACCAATATGAGTGCAAGCTAATAAAATTATGCCAAATCAATTCCTATTTCCATAAAACTCTCAAGTTCCATTTAAAACCAAGAGATGGCCACCAAGGCCATCCAAATCCATATTTATCCATTTACTCTTTAATGCAATGCAAAGTGTTAAAAACACATGTTAAAACATGCAAATATCCACATTCAAAAATCAAGTTTACAAAGTGTATTGAGGTTAATTCCATTATCAAGCTAAAATTCCATCATTTTGGGAAACCCATGATCCCCATTCAAATAATTATAACCATGCTCCCATTCAGCCCCAAAAACCATCAATTAAAGTATACATAACAAATTTAAATCATGGGAAAGACAATCCAAATAATAACCATTAAAAGCCCTCAACCTAATTTGAAACCCATAATTAAAATCACATGAATAATTATTTAATAAATGTCATTATATAAAAATACAAGTTAGGGATGAGAAACATGCCTGAAATATACAAGGAATTGAAGAGGACTCAAGTTTTGGAGCCTAAAAGTTTAATCCCTTGTGAAACCCTAGTATCTCTTGCCTTGGGAATTAAAATGAACAAGTGATGTTTGATTTTTGATAACTGATGTTAAAGGGTCATTAGAGTGTTTTCAATTCATGGGAAAAGTGTAAAGAAAGGGAATAGATCAAAAAGACCCCAATTAAAATATGCAAGAAAATACTGAGTACAGTCGTCACGACCTGCGTAATGACTCATGGGGCTTAACCATGGGTCATGGCCTAGAGCCATTATCTGAAGATCAAAAATTTGATCCCTCGCTGTTATGACATTGAATCTTATGTAACGACTCATTTTCTGACATAACAATTCATCACGATGACTCGTGATCGGAGGATGAATTCCTGGGTAACCTACTATTAAGACAATGAGGCCCTCCTAATGACTCGTTACATCTCATAACGAGTCACACATTGGACTCGTTGTAAAGAGACCAAAACTTAGGCAAACTCACTGCCGTGGGAAGGAGTTATTCCCATGGCTTATTATGTGACATTATGACTTGTGCCCTGGACTATTTTCACTGGAAATTTTGACATTATTTTAGAAACTTGGCTAATTCAATTACTCAAATCTTGGACTGTTTAAAGCTAAAAAGCATGAGGTATCACATTACCCTCCCCCCAGGATCATTCATCCCCGAATAAAGAGTTAGGTCACCCTTTGCACGATAACAGGAAAGAATCCAAATAGAATCCAAAGACAAATTCAAAAAGTGATAAGATGGGAAACGAAGCTCATACCATAAGTATTTCCATCCATCGCTGGAAACAAAGATGGTTACTTAGTTGTCATATCTTCCTCAGCTTCCCATGTAGCTTCTTCCATCTTTTGATTTCTCTAAAGCACCTTTATAAAGATACATCCTTAGGTTTTATTCTATGAACTTTCCTATTCAATATCTCAACCGGGACTTCCTTATAAGAAAAAAAGTCTGAAACACCAGTATCCTTGATAGTCACTATCATAGAAGGGTAACATATACACCTCTATGACATAGACATGTGGAAAATAGGATGAACCATTGGCCAATCCAACTCATAAAAGACTTTCTAATTTTCCTCAAAATCTGATACGGACCAATGAAATGGGAACTGAGTTTCCCCTTCTTCCCAAATCTCATGACTCCTTTCATAGGAGACACCTTTAAGAACACTTAATCACTTACTTCAAATTCCAACTCTCTTCGCCTCATATCCGCATAATACTTTTGGCGAATTTGAGTAGAATTTACTCTTTCTCTAATCACCTTTACCTTATTCATGGCATGGTGAACCAAGTCAGGGCCAAACAACCTAGTCTCACCTACCTCAAACCACCCAATAGGAGATCCATACCTCCTACCATAAAGAGCCTCAAAAGAAGTCATTTGAATGATAGAATGGTAACTATTATTGTATGTGAACTCAATAAGAGGAAAATGGTCAACCCAACTACCTTTAAAATCAATTACATAGGCCCTTAGCATATCCTCCAAAGGCTGAATAGTTTGTTACTTTTATCCATCCGTTTGAGGGTGGAAAAGAATGTTAAGGTTCACCTGAGTACCCAAACCTTTCTGAAATGAATGCTAGAAGTGAGAAGAAAATACCTCAGTCTGAAATGATGGAAATCGGCACCATATAAAATTTTACTACCTCTTAAATGAACAACTTAGCATAACCCTCTCTTGAGTAGTTAGTACTCATAGGAAAGAAGTAGCAGACTTAATCCTTCTATCCATAATAGCCCAAATAGAATCATACTAACTGCGAGACCAAAGAAGACCTCTAATGAAAAAATATTAATCATCTTCCACTTCCACATAGGCAACTCTATCTCTTGAGACATGCCACCAGGCCTTAAATATTCAACCTTAACTTGCTAACAAATCATACATTTAGCCACAAAATTTGCCATATTCCTCTTCATATTATTTGACCAGTAGATTTGCTTTAAGTCATGGTATATTTTAGTTGAACCCGAATGAATTATATATCTAGACTCATGGGCCTCATTCAAAAGCCTTTCTTATTGTCCATATACATTAGGAACACATAACCTTTCTTGAAATTTCAATATGTTATATCACCCAATCTCGAAAGCCATAATCTTTTGATGAACCATATCCTCTTTAATTTGCATGAGTATGGGATCCAAAGTCTGTTTCTCCTTCACCTCAGCAAAAAAGGATGATTTAACCACTTCTTAAATAATCACTCTCCCATTCATAGAGTCCAATAGATGGGCCCTAAGTTAGCCAACCTATGAATATCCTTTACCAACCCTTTTTGATCATCATCTAAATGAGAAAAGTTCCCCATAGACAACCTACTAAGAACCTCAGCAACAATATTTTA
Source organism: Capsicum annuum (assembly GCF_002878395.1). NCBI lineage: Eukaryota > Viridiplantae > Streptophyta > Magnoliopsida > Solanales > Solanaceae > Capsicum > Capsicum annuum. The sequence continues at coordinate 26,553,543 of NC_061119.1, forward strand.
CTTGGATAGTAGTAAAGACTCATGTTGTAATCCTTAAGTAATTTGAGCCACTGCCTCTGCCTGAGACAACTCCTTCTATGTAAACACATACTTCAAGATCTTATGGTTTTAATAAATATCCACATGTACCTCATATAAGTAATGGCGCCAAATCTATAAAGAAAAACCATAGCCACCAACTCTAGAATGTGAGTCGGGTAATTTTTCCCATGAAACTTAAGCTATTCAGAAGCATAGGCTACAACCTTACCTCTAGAATGTGAGTCGGGTAATTTCTCTCATGAACCTTAAACTGTCCGGAAGCATAGGCTACAACCTTACCGCATAGCATCAAAACACAACCTAGTCCTGTGTGGGATGTATCACAATACACAATAAACCCATTAGTACCCTCGGGAAGGATTAAAACTGGCACAGAAGTCAACTTATCCTTCAACTTCTAAAAGCTACCCTCACAAGAATCAAACCACAAAAACTTAACCTTTTTTCTGAGTTAACTTTGTCAATGGAAACATGCAGGAAATCTAATCTAAGTAACGACTCACGAGGCCCAGGAAATCTAAGTTAACTTAGTCATTAAAATATGCAGGAAAATATTAAGTACAGTCATCATGACCTAGGTAACTACTCATGAGTCCTGACCATAAGTCGTGGCCTAGAGTCGTTGCCTAAAAATTAGAAATTTGATCCCTCACAATTATGAAAATGAGTCTCTAGTAACGACTCATTCTCTAACATAAGGAGTCATCATGATAACTCGTGATCAAAGGCTGAATTCTTTGGTAACCTACTATTGAGACAACGAGTCCCTCCTAACGATTCATTATATTTCATAATGAGTCGTACCTTGGACTCATTGTCAAGGGACCAAATCCTAGGAAAACTCACTATCGTGTTAATGAGTCATTCCTACGACTTGTTACGTGACATCATGACTCTTTCCCTGGACCATTTTCACTGGTATTTTTGACATTATTTTAGAAACTTAGTTAATTCAATTACTCAACTTTTGGAGGGTTTAAAGCTCAAAATCTTAGGGTATCAAACTTGTTTAGCTGCCTAAAGTTAATACATATTCTAAGAGACTCATCCTTCTTTTTACAAATAATACTAGTGCACCTAAGGTGAAACACTATCTTCATTAATACATATATTTTCATATCATGTTAGAGCTCTTCTTAGGAATAATCTTTCCCTATTATATGTTATAGATAATTGTGTATGTTCTATATTGTATGGTTTTTCTTGTTCTAGCCATTTAATCCCTAATATTATGTCTGCTTTTTGCATTTCTTCCTTTATTTCAAATTCTATTTTCATTTTTCTAACTCCTATTATTATTTCTTTTTCTGCTATATTTTTAGTGTTTATTAAGCTTCTTGGTAGATCTGGGCATATATTATTATCAGATTTTATTTCCTCATTTTTTCTAGATATTTTGCTATATAATTTTCTTCTTGTCCTGTATTTAAGAGTATTAAATATTCTTTTTCATTTATTATTCATGTTATATAATATTGATTTAAATTAACTATTGAACTTGTTTCATAACTTGTTCTTTTTGATGAATTTGATGATTCTGGTTTTTCATAAGCTATTCTTTTTGTTGTACTTATTCTATCATTTATTATTTCTAAATCTTCTTCTATGTCTATATTTCTGTAACTATAATCATTATTATCAATTGTTTTTATGAATTGTTCAAAAGGACTTTCTATTTGTATTTTATTAATTTTATTTTGTCCCGTTATTTTATGTTTTGTTGTTAATACATATAGATTTTTACATCTTGCTGTAAATATTTTACTTCCTGGGGTTAATTCTATTCCTGATATTTTCCAATATAATACTAATGATTTATCTATATTTTTATCTGTCATTGCTACTGAATAATTTGCACTTATTATAAATTTAAATTTTGGTATATTAAATTTCCTTTAATTGCAGTTATTATGCTTTTTTCTATAAGTCTTATAATCCTATCATCTGCTAAATATAATTCTATTGGTGTATCTATTCCTTCTCTAAAACATGCTTTTATTAATATCTCTGTACCTCCAAGGTGTACATATTTAATTGGGTCTCCTCTATTTTTTATATCGTTTATTTCTTTATTAATTAATCTTATTTTGTTACTAGTGGTATACTAGCTTTACCTTTTGCATATTTGCAGTCTATTACATGTTCCTTTTGACTTACTACGTAATATTCTTCCTTTTTTCTAGTAAATATATTTTTTATTGTTGGTATTTTAAATATTTTTTCTACACTTAAGTCTAACTCTTTTCCTTTTATTTCATCAAATACATTGTTATCAAATATTATTTTTTGATCTGTTCCTTCGTCATTTAAATATTCTTCTTTTGTTGTTATTTTTATATCTTCTTCAGTCATTTGGTTTATTTGTATATCTTCTTCAATCATTTAATTCGTCTAATTCACTATCTATTTCATTATCTGTTGCATTCTCTGAAATTTCCTTATATATGACTTAGATTTTTTAGCTTCAATTCCTTCCCCCTCGATGTGTTTTAGATCTTTTATCTTGTTAAGGCCTTATTTTTTCATCTGCAAGATTATCACAAAATTTGACATAATCAATATTTTGGTATCATTTGTCAAAAATTACATTCCAAATTTATTTTCTTCTCATGGGTCTGAATTTACTGTTATAATAACAACTTCAAACTCTACAAAAAATATTGGTATTGTCACAATAACTCAAAACTAGAGAAATCAATTCTCAACATAAAGTGATTGATCAATTCACTTTTTCACTAGTTGAATCTAAAATAATTAGTTAAACCTTCACAATAGTATTAACAAATAATAATTTATTTTTTTTATTTCAATAAATAACACCAAGTTTTTTTTAGTGCATCAAAAATACCTTAGAAAAATATCTTTTTTTTATAAAACAAGTCTCAAACTTTTGTATCAAGTAAATGAGCCTGATTTGCTTGTATCTGCTAAGTACTTTTAGTGCATACATGTTCTCATGCCAAGTGCGCATAAGTCACATAACTCATATATTTTATTGGGGTAGCAAACTCCTTTTTTTATTTGTCACACCACTTTCACATATTTGAATCAAAAGGAGTTGCATGACTCTTACTATCAATAAAAATATATTTCACAAATTTTCATTATAATGTGACTTGTCAAGAAAATTTATCACACGTGTTAAGGTATTTCTTTCATTTCAAGAATGAAATTTATCTCACCCATTTTTTCATGTCAAAATGGCTACTCAATTTTTTCATTTCTTTGATAACATGCATGTTAGAGCCAAACACATCAACTCATATATAAATAGTAATATGTGATTTATTCTAAGACTAATATACGAACTTCTTTTTTTTATATTTTTCAGAGCATTCTCCAAAATGTAAAAATCACATTTTTATGTTGACTTTTTCCCCATTTCATTAGTCCCCACTATTCTGAGAATTTAACAAACACAAATTTTTATGAAGAATAGTATCATTTAATTTTTTCTTTACCTTTTCTGTGCAACAAGTAGAAAATTCTTTTATCTTTCCTCCCCTTGAGTTAAGCAAGAAGAAAGACATTTTACTTGTATATGATCTCTTCCTTTCCATCTCTTGAAGAGATTAGTAATGTTGAGATCTCTTATCTTGATATCCACAATTTTTTCAAACTGTAGCAAAATCATGAATCTCCTTAAAATTATTGGTATAGTATGCCACAAATTACAATAATAATAATTGAAATAATAAAATGAACATAAAATGAAGAAAATAGGATAATCTTCTTCTTGGCTGAAACACGGATATCTCACTCTCTTTAAGGAGATTCAAGTCTACTGCGGCATAATCTACACCGATCCAGCAGTATATCTCTTGACTTTTCTCTTTCAGGATACAACAACCCATCAACGATGATGTAAAACTCAAGAAACTCCATATTAGTTGAAAAGTCCAAAACTCTACCATAAAAACACCTTCCTTCAACATTTAAAACTCTCTTTTGTATAGTGAATATTGTTATAGACTTATAATATTTTCTTTGTCTCAACTCTCTCTTTCACTAATATACTTACTCTCTATTGTATAGTAAATATAGTTGAAGACTTCGAATATTTTTATGTCTCAGCTCTCTCTTTCTCTACTGCATATAATAATATTTTTCCACACTCACCATCTTTTTCTTATCATACAACAAAGGAAGAAACACTATTATATATAGGTGAGACATTTATCCTTGCATTGAATAGGAAGAAAGTGGGTAGTAAAATTGGTAGATAAGTGGCCTTTAGGTTACAAGAAACTAATGTCATGAGAGTTACAAGAAACTAATGGTCATATGAGCTACAAGACATTATGTGTCTCATAATGGGCAAATAAAGTGTTAGAAGTTACATAAGCTATCAAAACATAATGACACCACTTTCTCCATTTTATGCCCATATATTATCATGCAAATTAGGATGTTAATTTCAATATTAAAATGCATAATAACACCAACAATCAGTTTAGCATTAACTTATATAAATCGAGAAATCAAACTAAACCAAACTAAAACTGACAAGAAGCAAATCGATGATTTTTATTATATTTGGTTTTAGAATGTTAAAAACCAACTTAATTGATTTGATTGTGATTTTAATCAAAAATCAATCCAAACTAAACCATGAACACCCCTACATATGATCTCGATTGGTAAATATTTTGTTCAATCAAATTTTGTTCGTCACCTTCCATATGTGCCGCAAAATTGAGAAAATGTGATAAAACTAAGTTGAGAGAATAGTATAGTGCATCCAGCAAAATTGAGCAAATAAATACCACGAAATTGAGCAAATAAATACAATGTATTTGAGCAAACTGATACCGCAAAATTGAGCAAAAAGATATAACGAATCCGAGTATCATATACAACGAATTTCAATGAACAGATACAACTAAAAAAAATTGTTATGAATCGTATAGCTATAATTATGACCTAAAGTATAGAAATTTATGAAATTTCCTCAAAGATTAACAGAAAATAAACGTTGTATTTTTTTTTTATAATAAGCTTTGCTAAATTGGTATATGGACCCATCAAAGCTCCATTGATTTCATTGAAAAAATTCATTTTGCTTTTACTTTTTGGAATATTCATATTAGGGCCTTCTTTCAACTCATGTCTGTTTTATAGTTTTACTTGTTGGAAAATATACGCACAAAGAAAGTATTCCAAAAACATATTATTTACATGAATAATAGATAACACATATATTTATGCTAGAATACATACAATCATGCAAGAATACATAAATTTGCTGAAATTAAATTTGATAAATATCTCTTGAAGAGTGAACATATATCATCAAGCAAGTCTTTGTGAACATGTATCATCAAGTAAGTCTGATTTTGGATCAAGCAAGTTTAGTTTCGGTTTTTCAATCTTCTACAGATCTCAAATTTATAACCAAACTTTCTCAATACTTGGGTGGACAAATATTGAATAGAAAACTGATTCACTTTGTAGGTCAGGAGAGTTCCTACTTATAGAGATTTTTTTTCTAGTCCAGAAAGGAGAACGAAAATCTGTTTGTGACCACGGATTTTCTTTCTTTTTTCTAGAAAATTGAATTTCGAGTTTTAGTTAAATATGGACACCACATGGAACATAGAATAAATTAATGAGGCTTCCTATTGTGGAAATAATTCAAAATTCTGATTTGAATTATTCTTACTATAGTAAATTATAAATTATTTCACTAGAAATTCGTAATTGCATTCCTCTATTTATATTGTGAAATTTTCCGTCAAACACTTGTTTAATTTTCCATGTTGAAACTAAAGATACTAGTCAATAAATTAAATTACTAATGAATTCAATCTAATGATTAATTTCCTTTAGAGCACTGCTTAACTTATTTCATGTGTCAGATTCATAAACTCCATTTGCAAGATTTGACACAATGAAAACTTATAAGTTTCTCAAAAAGGCATATCATCAATCTCTATATCGAGACAGGGATTCTATCAACTTACTTATTATTTTATTAATATATATTATTATCATTCAATCTACCAGACATATTGTCCCATCTCAGGATCTCGCCTTTTAATAACTCAAAACTACAATTAATATGTACAAATCATAATAGTTATATCAAGATTGAGAAATAGTTTAGAAAATATGTTGTTGACAGTTAGTCTAAAATATTTATCTCTACTCGATTTTGTTCAATGCATACAAAATGCACTACCACAAGAAGCCGAAACTACACCATTTTCATATATTAAAATAAATTACAGTTAATCTTGTGCTACAATCATACTGATGGCGTGTCCAATTTTCATCCTTGATTGTGAATAAAAATCTTTAGATTTATAAGAATCAATAATTTAATCTTTTGTATATAAGATAAAACTCTGTACACTAGATCAACCACTATATAAGTAAACGGACACATAAACGAATATATGATCTATTAAATTTTTTTATTAAAATTGATTTAACAATTGTTCTATAATCACTACTATATCTAAACACATGGCCAACATTCTAAATAAACTCATATTTAAAAAATAAAATTAATATGTTATAAAAGAACAACCATCAATTTATCAAAGCAATACCAAATCCATATAATACCTTTTTAATTTTTTTGCATGTATGTCTGAATTGATCCTATGTTAAAATTGGCTAGCTTTTAGTTGTGCGCCTGAGTTGCTTTTGCCTTAACAATAATAATTTTATCTTCTAAGTTTAACATTTAAATGTGTTCTAAATAAAGCTCAAATTTGAAACATAAATTCTATGTATCGTAAAGAACAAATCTCAATAATCAATTATCAAAATAACAACAAATCTTACAAACTCATATAACACTAATTTTTCATGTATTCATGCACTCAGCAATACATAACAGAAACACATGTTAAAATTGACTAAAATTTCATATGCAAGATAAAAATTTCAGTAATGTGCATTTGCAATTTTTTTTTAACTTTCTTTTTCAAATTCAACACCCAAATCTACTCTAAACAAATTTAATTCTGAGCATAAATTTCACGTATCATAAAAAATTAAATTAATCACGGTTATCAATTTTGTCAAAACAACAACAAACTCATTGTGCATCCTTCTAAGCTTTTCCATATATGTCCGTACTCATACATGAGTTAAACACATAAAAATTAGCTGAAATTCCAATTATATAGCTCACTAAGTATTGAAGAAGAAACAGAAGAAGAAAAAAAGAAACTTACACTTTTGCCTGAAAATTACCTAATGACTTTTGTCTGCTTCTTTTGAGTGAATTTTATTTGTTTTTTTTTTTTTAAGAAACAGACTTGTTATGTACTTTCTTAATTTGATTTTTTCTGAGTTTTTACATGGATTTTGCTACAAGTAGCTCGATTTTTATCCACCTAATTTTTATTTAAGAATATTTAATTTGTTTATCTTTTTACATTTCTTGGTCGTGGGTTGCTTTGCCTGGTTCTTTGAAGGTTTCTTAGTTTGTTTGTGTATTACTAAGTAGTTGAGTTTTCTTCATGAATAACAACATTTGGTTTTATGTAAATTGGTGATAATTTAATTATTCTTTTATTTAGAAGTAACTAGTTTAGAATACGTGCATTGCACTTGTATCAAGCATTTATTAATAAAAATAATGATAATATGTATTTTGATATTTAAATTAATGAGTTATAGTACAAACAACAACGAACAACAACACACAATGTAATCCCAACACTTGCACACTTTTGACAAAGTGATTTTTCTCATAAGAGATACGCAATAAACACTCTTAATAACATATACAGTACCAATATGAATGACAATAAAATTTAGAAAAAGTAGGTCTTTAAATTCACTTTTAATAGGCCTAGCGTCTCAATCACACCCACCACATGAATCTTCCTTCACTTGCACAAGAATACTGAAGAATTATTCAATAAAGATAGATTACACATATCATTATATGTGTCTCAAATTTCTCTGTTGATTTTGATTAAAATATTCAAAATCGATTGACCAAATTCAATACGGACCGACCCCAAACTCACAGCCTGTATTGACACGACGCGAATGCGACATCAAAAAGTGAAGAGTACTAGAAACCTAGATTCTAGTTATAATACTAAATTTGGTGAGAAGAAATCAGTCTTTTTGTTTTACATACATTATACCTTCATAGGGTTCTCCAGTCATCACACAAGCACAAAATGGGAAGCATTTCAACTCATACTAAAAATCAAGAAAAATAAGGGGAGGTATTATATTGTATTCAACTTCATTATCAACACTATTTTCTCCTACGATATTCACAATTTCTAAGCTATGAACATGCATCATTTTCACTCGGGTAATCCTATTGGTTATTGACATTCATTTAATTACGGTAATTAAAATCATTAATCATGACATAAAGTTCATGAATGTCGTATTCACAAGTTCATAAATTAATAAGATACTCAAAATCACTCTTGTATCTTGAATCTTGAAAGCATTTTTTAATGTAATAAATATTAGTTTATTGATTAAATAATATCTCTATAAAATAATAATATTTCACGGTCCCAATAATATTAATTAGAAAGGTTTTACTGTATAGTGCTATAATTCATAGGCAAATGGTGCAATTAGAAATAACATATAAGAATTCAATAACTAACTTGAAGGAGATTCATCTTCATCCAATTCAATCTTAATTACTTTGGAATCCCAAAAAAATAGTAGAACTATTCTATTTCCTATATGGAATGACCTGGAGTTGGAACTTTTCTTGTTATGATGAAATTTGTGCATTATACAGTCGAATTTAAAAAAACATCAAATCAGCAAGCTAACTTCAATAGAAGAAGAGAAAATGCAGTATTGTTATCACTCTCAACTATAAATAAAATTGTTGAGATACAGTCCAATTTAAAGGGGTCCTATTACCCCTTGGACTAATTAAAATTATATTTTTTGACAACCTTAGTGTCTACGTGACACACTGCGTGAATCAACACACTGAAGGTCCACGTAAGCACATGTATGTACCACGTATGCGTACATATGTGCCACGTAAGGGTGTTAAGTGGGCCGGGGTGGGTCAACCCGGAACCGGCCCATTAACTTTAGCCGGGTTGTGGGCCGGGTCCGGGTTGTGGTTAAGTGAGCCGGGCCGGGGCCGGGTTCAACAGTAAATTTTTTAAAAATAATCCTAACCCGACCCACTTAATCCAACCCGGTCAAAACCACCTAAACCCGGTTAAAAATCCGGTCAAACCAAATCAAAAAAAAAAAAAAAGTTTTTTTCAATATACACTATATATATCCACCTATATACATTTCAAATACGCTAAACAATATATATATATATATATATATTTATATATATATATATAGTATATACTACATTGGAATTTTAAAAATATATACACAATTACACATATATACGTAACATTCAATAAATACGACTATACGTACAACTTTAAATAAAACATATACTACAATATATATATACTACAATATATATAATTATATATATAGTTATATACTAATTACTAATTTATAAAACATATACACATGTATACGTTAAATATATAAGTCTATAGAAGATATATACATATATATACGCACCACATCTACACATGTATACATTAAATATACACATCTATAGAAGATATATACACAAATATACAAAACATATGCTACTTAATATAATAAATTAATAATACTTGATAGTAAATTAATAATATATTAAAAGTAAGTTGTTAATTTAAACTAGAAATTCAATTTAAATTATTAAATAAAAAAATTACAAAGTAAAGACTAAGGAGTGAATAAATGTTGAATTTTATTGATTGTGAAATGATCCAAAATTTATAATTTACATGAATGAAAAATCTACAGATTATGCATCATTTTTTCCAACTCCTTCATGTTAATATTAACGGGAACTTGCATAGGATAGTCAAAGTCAACGGGGGCAAAACCATGCATTGGACTTGATTCTGTTGAGTTCTCACGTGAAGACATAATTTCTTCAAGTTTTTGTTCGTCATTCGGCTCCGGTTCCATTCCTTGATTTCTTATTTCCGCTCTAATCCAATCTCTGAGCAAACTAGAACATTCATTGCATTACTTCCAAAGGAGTGTCGGTTGTCTCCAAGTTGTTGTCGTCCTTGACTAAAAGCGCTCTTTGATGCAAAGGTTGACATTGGAACATTCAAGATATCTCTAGCTAATCTTGAAAGTACAGGATATTGTGTTTCATTACTCATCCACCAATCCAACATGTTGATTCATCATCTGCGATCCTATGGCGGCGATCGAAGATAATATTTAAGCTCTTCCCGATAAGTTGATATGTAAGCTCTCTCATCAACACTGTCCAATAAGGTAAATCATAAAAAGAATCAGAAAAACCACTATGTGCTGGCCTTTTAGAAGATGATCGCTCCTCGAGAGGATGAGGATCGACAGTTGAAGTGATATTTGTAGGTACGGCTAAATCAATTAAACTAGCATAGTGATTATATAATTTTTCTATGTATTCATTCGTATCACTCATAGCCGTCCACAAATCAGGTTGTACTTGTTCAGAATCATTGTTAGTATTAATTTCTAAGTTAGCATAAATAATAGTACTAAAGTGGCACATAGTATTATATTTCATGCACGGATTTAGCATAGCACCAACCAAGTAAATAGGAAAATCGAGAAAAATAAACATGGCACCAACAACTTCTTTATAACCTTCTTTATTTTTATATTTTTTTAGCAAACCAGAAATATCGGCTATATATACCAAAATATTACAAACAGTAGGATAATAAGCAACAAAAAATTCAACCGTAGCTATATAAAATTTTTCTAAAAACTTAACAAGATTATTAATTACAACCCAATCAGAATCATATAGCATGCAATCAGCAGAATCAGCAAATGAACCACAATATTTATTAAAAGCTAGTGTAATAGAAACTTTATATTTATAACAAGTTTTTAAAAAATCATACGTAGAATTTCATCTAATATCAATTTTCTTAGGCATCAATATCGGTGCAAGTCCATTTTCTTGACATTTAAATTATATATATGACATGCACACTTAATATGAAAAATTTCAGGTAAAGGCGAAGATAGCTTAGATTTTAACTTTGTTATAGCAGTCTTGTTGTTAGAAACATTATCAAAAGCAATACATAAGATTTTATTTTAGATACCATAAAATTCTGCAACTTTAACAATCGAATCAGCAATAAAATCTCTAGTACGTTTACGATGTTCAACATATAAAAAACAAGAATACGTTTTTTCATCACAAAATTACTATACATCCAGTGACAAGTAACGGTTAAATAATCATTTTCATTTACATCACGACCAAGATCAGAAGTTAGGGACAATCTATATTGAATATTTTTTAACAATGTTGATAAATAAAAATAATATTCTGAATGAAGTCTAAAAATATCATACCGACAAGTACTTCTAGGAATACCATTAAACACAGGATTATAAATTGCTTGAATATAATAAATAAAGGCATCAGAAGAAGGAAAACTAAAAGGAAAACAACCCACAGCTACCATTTTAGCTATTTCTACCCGGTCCCTCAATTTATTATACTTGTTCATCCCCTGGTCGGTTGCTGGGTCCATTCTAGTTTGCGTTGGCCCACCAACATCCGCACCACCTCGTGCAATATTTAACTCTCTTTCGTGAGCATCACCTATATGTCTCATTAACGTACCCGTAACCGCTTGCTTGCCTCTGTTTTTATGCTTATATATTTGTTGACAAATATTGCATTGCACCTCAATATCTAATATACGTTCAAAAAAAAGGCATGCAATACTAGTTGTTTTACGAGCTCTTGGGGCACAGGGAGGACAAGGAGGGAGATTAACCAATTCATATCTAATGTTAGCATTTCCTACTGCGGGTATCTCACCAATATTTTCATCATCTTCGTTTAAATTAACTGCATCTACTTTATTTTATTCTTCTATACCGTAATTTTCCTAAGCTTCTACATAATCCATATCGTGGGCACCAACACCTAAAGGTACGCCTACTTCTTCCTCAAAAGGTTGACTAAGCGGTGTCGGAGGCATACGGGTATATCTACTACTTGAAGTACTTCTACCGCTAGTAATTCATTTTTTACTATCACTACCACTTTCGGGACAAAAAATTTTAACACCTTTAGTAGCGAGGTTTCTTAATTTATCCATAATATAAATTAAACTAAAAAAATTCAAAATACACAAATATAATAAAATTAAATATTCAACAATTAATACACTAAATAAAAATTAAATGTAAGAGATGAATGACAATACCAAATTTTGGAAGTAGACAAAGGTTGCGACTTTAGAAACTTTCACTCATACTTTGTAATCGCAAAATTAAAAATTAAAGTGAGCACTTTAGGAAATTAAATATATAGAATGTTTGAGAATTGAGATTTGAGAGAGAATGAGAATTTAGATAATGAAAAATTGTGTGGGAAACAATTTGAAAGTGTAGGGTATTTATAGAAATCTTTTTGGGGTTAAAAAATATTTTTAAAAGTAAAAAAAAAAAATTTTTAATAAAAAATCACAAACTAGCCGTTTGGACCCAAAAACAACTATATAGCCGTTGGGCCAACGGCTAGTTTGGACTTTGAGCCCAACATGCCACTTTTTAAAAATAAAAAATAAAAAATTCTGGGCCGGTTAACCGGCGGGCTCGGATCGGGTTTGGTTCGGACCGGGTTAATCGGGCCCAACCAAAAAAATAAATTGGCCCGGGACCTGGTACCCTACATCCCATGGGTTGACCAGGTCGGATCAAACTGGATCGATTTTCTTAAACGGGTCGGTTCGGGCTGGGTTGTTTGACAAGCTTAGTGCCACGTAGGTATTAAGGTTGTCAAAAATATGATTTTAATTGGTCCAGGGGGTAATAGGACCCCCTTTAAGTTTGGGTGTATTTCAGCAATTTCGTTTATAATTCAAGGTGGAAATAGTGCATTTACTCATGGAAGAAACTCAATTAAAATCCTTTGAAATTGCAATTGATGAGAAAACAATTGGCGATGGACAATCTGACTTTAGGAAGGTTTTTTTTCTGTGTTGTTGAAATTCTTTAATAATACACAGATATAAAAAACTCTGGTAGGATTTGAATTCTTCATGTCTTGATTAGGAATAGGTGTATTTAAAAAGAAAGATGTGCAAGAGGTTTACCGAGAGTTATTTCTTTCGACTCTTTTTACATGTAATTGGTATTGGTATATACCCTGATTTCGTTTTTTAATTAGCAATTGACAAGGTCGAAGTTATTCTATAACTTTTCACTCCAACCCTAAGTACTCTCTGAACTCAATCTGTTTAACGTAGACCCTTCGTCATAGAATAAAATTGTATAATTATAGAATGCGTTTTATTAATGCACTTCTAACCAAGTGATAATAGTAGCCGATGTTGCTTAGATATCAAAATTCAAAGGTTAAGTATTTACTTAGAGCTCTATTTGATTAGTTATCCTAATCATATGAATTTGCTCAACTTTAACTCAAAGCAATGTAAAACTCTAAAAAGCTTTAAAGAGAAAATACGAAAAATTATTAAAAAAGAATTCACTATCAATTATTAATTATGTAGAATTCATATATAATCTTTAAAAGAAAGAGATAAACGTTTTACTTTAATAGACTTTCACTCGAACAACAAGCTTGTACTACTACTATTTACATAGTTTCTGAATTTAACGTCAAAATTAAAAAATTTGACTTCCAAAATTTGAATTGAATCATACAAATTGAAACAAATGTTATGAGGTATTACTATTCCATATGTAGTGTGATATAAAGTAATTTCATACCTACTTATCTAACCCGATGAACCAAACGATCCCTTATATGGGTACTAATAGGTTGTAGAAAGAAATGTCGAGTTTTGAATAAATTATTTAAGTGAACTTTTTAGCATAGATATACTTATATGATTTGAACCAACATTAACAGATTATGTCACTGTAATTGATCTGCGAACCAACTGAACCTTAGGGACCCTTCGGTATGGTCTATTATTAGAAGAAATAATCATGGTACAAATGTAAAAAATAATTATTGTTAATAAATAATGATCGACGTCATTACAATTTTGAGTATTTCTTTATTCTTTTCTCCAATTGTTTTCTAAATTTTTTGGTTTGAGAAGAATATTTCTCAATATAAAATAATGTTCACCTCCTTCTAATATGTCTAATCTCCAAAAAATTCTAAATGTCTAATAATACTTTCGATTGATCACAAGAAACGAATTCCTTTGATCCTTCCTTCTTGTTTTGTTGATCGAAAATCGAAGTTACATATCTCCGAATACCTTCTGAGTACAGGTTGTCGCGGATCTTCTTTAAGTAAATGATGGTCAAGAATGGTTTTGAAGCTTTTCAATATTTTGAGTTGATCACAAAGAACTCTATTAATTACTTCTTCCTTTTTTGAGCTATATGTGGTGATACCTTCGTGAACTTCTGAATGACTTCTCTCAATTTTCAATGATCCCAAAGGCAAAGCCAAGGCACAACATTTTATGAATAATCAACCTGCAAGAGAAAGAGAGGAAATACTGATAAAACCTTGAGTGAAATATAAAACAGAAATGTATGTGGATGTGAGAGAACAGGACAATCAAAGAACAGAGAGGAAATACTGATAAAACCTTGAGTGTACAGACATTCGGCCATTGCATAATTAGCTCGGAGCAAAGCCCAGTGCACCTGAGTGATACAGGCACACCCACGAAGATGGATGAGTGAGAGAGTGTGTTAACCCGAGACTTAGAGTGTACAAGTGAGGTGTGAAGAAGGACGTTGCACACCCCAAAACCTACACTCAGGGCACCTAGTTCTTGACTTTCATTAAGGGCAAGAAGGACTTTTACACTTCAAGACATTACACTCAAGAGGCTCCTCAACTTACGCATCATTAAAGGCATTGTGGTCTTTTGATGCCCCTCTTTTATACTCCATAGGAGCACCCTTCATTAAGGATATTTTAGTTTTTGAATGTAATAACTATAAATAGACAATTAGACTTCTATTTTTCATTAGCTTTTGATGAATAGTGAAGATTTCTTCTCTCTTTGAGAGTGTATCTCGTTTAGTGTAGGGCTTGAGAAAGCCACAATTGAAATTAGGGTTAGCTTGAGTGTGGATTCACTTGAGTTGAAAATTTGGTTTAGAAAGGTTGGTGCTTGAGGTGACTTGAGTCCCTTTTGTGTCAACCTAAGAGTGTGGTGTTCCAATTTCAAGCTTAAGTGGGCTTTGGTGTTTAATATATACCTTAGTTCCTTAGGTATTGTAATTATTATGTCTCACTATCTAGCTTTACATTTAATGGCAGTTTTGTGTTTTTATTCTTGAATCAGTTTGTCCTTTGCTTCTTCAGTGATTGTTTCTACTTCATCTCTTTTAGGTTTCCATAGCAATGTTTAGAGTTGTTCCTACAACTCTAAGTCTTGGATTATTGATTACCTGAAGAAAATCAACAAAAAAGAGTGTAGAAAATCGAAAATCTCACAAAAAATTGCTAACGCTTTTTGTGTTTTGATAGATTTTTTAGACTTAGATCTACTTTATTTTTATTTTTTTTGTGAGTTTCTAGTGCTAGATCCTTGTTCCCTAGCACTTATAGATTCTAGTTCTAAGATTTGAGATAAATCGAAGGTGTTTTGAATCATCCACCATTGTTGAGCTTGTGTTTGAAGCTATTTGAAGGTGGGTCACATTTTGGGCTATTGTGGTTGTGACATTTTGGACTGATTTTGTGATATTTGTGTTTGGGTTGGCAAAGCGACCGTAGATCTTCAAGAAAATTTAAATTTGGAGGTCATTTGCCATGTGGTCAAGTTGGTCAACACTTGAATGTTCTTGGTGTTCTTTCTCATCTTCATATCTTGTTGAGGAAGAATATTCAAAAGTGGGTGTTAGATCTTGAAAAAGAAGAAAAGAGAGTGTAGTACTTTTTCAAGGAAATTTTCAAACACTTTTCTAGTCATCCAAAAAAAGAAAACAACAAAAGGGAAGGAATAATCAAGTACAAGTGCAAGTACAAGGGGGGACCAATTCAATTCAAATTTATTTGAAGCTTGAAAAGGCTCCAAAAACCTTGCAATTCCCCCCTAAAATCGAATTACACTCTTGGGATTGAAGATTGGCCTAAACTCAGAGTGAAGAACATAAAAAAATTTGTAAATTATCGTCCAATCACAAGCTGCTACATCATCACTTTGCACACCCATATTTTTAGCTCAAATTTTTGGATTCTTAGTTACTGTTCTTGTTTCTTAGTTTCAATTTTGTTGATTCTATTACTAATTAGCAAACTAGTAACCATCTACTAGGTTGAGAATTATTTTTAGTGTCCCTTTCTTTCGTGTTATCGTTCTTTGTGTGCTTTTTTCATTTTGTAATTCGTTGTATTTTGTTGGTTCAAGTCTGAATGATATTTCCTTGAGTCATTCAAGCAAAAATCTATTCCGGACAAAAGTAGACTCATCCTTCAATCACTCACCAAGTATAAGCCAAATTTTTAACACATGTGAATCCAAGTGTGAGGTATAATCGAGAGTGAGAGTTGGTGAGGTTATTTGAACTAACATTGTTTGTTTGTTTTGTTAGTGTCTTTTTTTAGGTACCATGGTTTCCAATAATTTCAATGCCCTATTTGATCGCTTCAATGACCATTGTGATAACTTCATTGCCAATTGTGAAGATATCAAATGACACATTGAAAAGATACGCCAATATCTACCCAAACTTTTCTCATAAAATCCAATTCCTCTTGTCCAAACACCTTGTGATAAGAGCTTCTCAAAGGATAAAGTGGGCTTCCATGATCTGAACCAAGGTAAAGAAGAATGTGCTCAAGAACTTCAAGGTAAAATAGCTAACTCTTACACTTTTGTGCATGTGAATGATGATTGTGTGGCTAGTATAGCCAATTGAGTGTGAGTAGTAGCTTACCTATATGTGAGTCTATTAATTCTTTACCTCTTATTGATGATGTACATATTGTGAGTATGAATACACTAATTTATCCTATTAATGACCGAATTGACTCTTTCTGTAAAAATAATTTATGTCCACCTAGTGTTGAATCCATTGTGTTGAATGATAGTACATCTATTGATTTTTTTGCCTCTTGTTGATGATGTACACATTCTCTAAGTGTGTATACACTAGATGATCCTATTGATGATCGAATTGACTCTTCTTGTAAGAGCAATTTATGTCCACCTAGTGTTAAAGCCATTGTGTTAAAAAAAAGTACATCATCTTATGAAAATTGTGTTGATAACTTATGTGCGGAATTTGTTCACCACTTGAGGATGTGTGTGAAGTGTTTAATGGGTCTCAAGTGAGTGATGATGTTTAAAATATTGATCAAATGATTAAGAGTGAACCCACGAGCTTGCCTTTTGGTGAAGGAGACCCTACGGGTTGTCTTGCTCATTGGGATGATTATGTGTTTGAAACTTCTTTGGGACTTGATGGTTGTCCTTTAGAGAGTGAACTTGTGTGTTCTAAATATGCCCCGAGGGTATATCCTACTCTCTTTAGGTATAAATTTTATTTGAAAATGATATAGTCACTCCTAATGAGACTAGTAGTGAGAATGATATTGAAGGTATAGCTTGTCTTGAAGGCTATAATATATATGCTAACCCACTATGGTGTGAAAACATTCTTCCTAAAGATGGAAATATCTTCTTGAAGATGAGAGTACTCTTAAGGAAAAGGAATGCAAGGTATTGGAAAGGGATAATCAATTGGGTGATGATAATTTTGATTTGCTTGAATCCTTAAAAAACCCAATAAGTGCTTGTTCCTTGAAAATTGATTGTGGTTATGATCCTTTGTATGAAACTTCGTAAATGTTTGATGACTATGAGGATGGATTGCTTGCTTCTTATAAAGACTTAAGTAACAATTCCTTTGATTTTAGTGGTGGTATGTGTCTACTTAAGAGTACTTCTATAGAAAGGAAAGGTGTCCATTGTTTGGAGATTACTTCTTCTACTATATGTGACCTTATCGTTGAGAGTACTCATGGTGATGATGTTGCAACTAGTAGTGAGTACATACATGAGGACACCTTAGTTGAAGTTAACTTGAATGATGCCTTTCTCCACTCTTTATTTTCTTTTGATGATATGTATACTATTGTAGAGAGTATATCTTGTAGTTTGGATGAAGACTACGAGAAAGGGGAGTGTTGTTTAGACCCGTGTCTATGACCACTCTTCCCATTTGATCCCGGTGCAATCTTAGGATGGGTAAGAGTTACGCTCGGCTTAGGTGCATTCCTTCTTGATGTTTGTCATAACCAAGTCCTTGGTACATTTGTCAATGGCTTCCTAATGTGTAATACGAAGGACTCTTGGTTATATGTCAAGTATGAACTGTCTTGGGATATCGATGTTATGTATTTTGCTAACTCTAATCCTCATCCCATGAGGATATGTGCTTGTTGTCTTCTATTGATTTTGCAAGGTATGGATTTGAGGTCGAATCCTTTTCAAGAAGGGGAGGATGATACGGGCACGACCACAAAGATGGATGAGTGAGAGAGTGTGTTGACCCAAGACTTGGAGTGTACAAGTGAGGTATGAAGAAGGACGTTGGACACCCAAAAACCTAAACTCCGAGGGCACCTAGTTCTTGACTTTCATTAAGGGCAAGAGGACTTTTACACTTCAAGACATTACGCTTACGAGGCACCTCAACTTAAGCATTATTAAGGGCAATGTGGTCTTTTGATGCCTCTCTTTTACACTCCATAGGAGCACCCTTCATTAAGGGTATTTTGTTCTTTGAATGTAATAACTATAAATAGACAATTAGACTTCTATTTTTCATTAGCTTTTGATGAATATTGAAGATTTCTTCTCTCTTTGAGAGTGTGTCTCCTTTAGTGTAGGGCTTGGAAAAGCCACAATTGAAATTAGGGTTAGCTTGAGTGTGGATTCAATTGAGTTGACAATCTGGATTAGAAAGGTTGGTGCTTGAGGTGGTTTGAGTCCCTTTTGTGTCAACCTAAGAGTGTGGTGTTGCAATTTCAAGCTTGAGTGGGTTTTGGTGTTTAATATACACCTTAGTTCCTTAGATATTATAATTGTTATGTCTCACTATCTATCTTACATTTAATGCAAGTTTTGTGTTTTTATTCTTGAATCAGTTTGTCCTTTGCTTCTTCTGTGATTGTTTCTACTTCATCTCTTTCCTTTAGGTTTCCATTTCGTTTTTATCTTGTTTTCCCTTATCATTGAGCTTCCTGGAATTTGCCAAAAAATAAGAACAAAAAGGGAGTCCAAAGTAGGTGAAAGAAAAATACATTCAAATCATAAGAAAAATCATGTAAAGTATCGAGGGTTCATAGATCAGAAAGGCTAAAAAGTATTGACCCATATATGTGAAAATACAAAAGATGGAACTTCCTTTCTTGAACGCATAAAGGATATCTAATTACTTGAAAGTCTAAGGCAGAGAAGAGTGCAACATCACAAACAATAACCCCAGGTAGGAACAGTTTACGATTACACATGTTCTATACTTGCATTAAACGAAAAAAATTTCTATTACACCTGCGAGTTGTATGTATTCCATCGTTACACAAAGAATAAAATATAATTATCTATTAAATAAATCACATCAAATTGATTATTACCCAAATTGACACTTTTCGTCGTTAGGTAAAGATGAATTTAACAATACGGTACAATAATTTTTAAATAAGAATCAAAATATTGTATTTAAACTTAAAAGACCATATAATACAACATGTAACAACCATCAAAACAAACTGATAGGATCATTAATCTAAATCTATGTAAGCAATTACTCAATAATATTGAATAAATTTATTAAAAGAGAGATTTGATAAGAAAATTAGTCTTAGCCATATTGAATTTCAAGAAAAGTTGGATCTTGGAGGGGAATTTAAGTGCATGAAAAAACCCTGTTGAGTTTTCTTTTATATGTAAAGGATCACCGGCTTTTTTGTTTTTATACGTATTCTTGGAGAATAAGGTTTTCTAGACTCAAAACTAAAATTGCATGTTCAGTGGGTTTTATTTGTTTTCCTTTTCTTGATAATTTTTCCCCTGAAAAGTTGGGTAGAATCCTTTTAGGTATGAGATTCCTCCATAATTTATAATTTAATGATAATTATCTTAAGAAAAATAGTGAAAAGACGATTTTGTTTATTGCAAATTATTTTAATGAAAGACAAAAAATTCAAATCACTTTTCTAAGGTTTTCACACTTTTAATATATTATTATTATTATAGATATAGATATAGATTATAGATTATAGATATAGATATAGATTATAGATTATAAATTATAAATTATAGATAGATATAGATCGTAGATAAATAAATTATAGATATAGATATAGATTATAAATATAAATTATAGATATATTTATTTAGTCTTGTGAAACCGAAGGCTCGAGAGAAAAGGTGAAAAAAAGCTTAGTAGGTAGCACAAAAAATCAGCAAAACTAACAGGTAAAAGCATATATTATTCTTGAATACTCAACTTCTTTGATATTCAACTTTCCATTTAGAGGCATAAGTAGTGCTTTCCAAATTGTACTACGAGAAGATAATATATTGAAAAAACCTCACAGCATAGAAAAAGGATACCATAATTATATTTTATGATTAATATTTAAAATAATTACTTGACATTATCATAAGTTAGTTTAATTACCAATTTTTATGCGGGAGGCATATGCAAATAGATTAGCTTATATAACTTTTTTTTAGACAAAAAGACAAAAATGACCAGACGATCTAAAGAATTCACCAACTGGCCATTGGTTTGCCCGTTTTATGCTTTTTGTCCTATTGGCTTCTTGTTTTTTCCTTTTTCTGAATATCATTATTCCACTTTATTTTTTTTAAAAAAAAAATCGCTATTTCATTTTTTTTTCATTTTGCTGGTCATTTTCTATTTTTGCTGCCTCATTCTGTTTACTAAAAGATCGTTGTTTTTTTGTGTTTTTTTCACTGCTTTTTCATACATTTTTTTTGAAGCTCTTTTGTTTTTCTTAAAAACTATTCTTTTAATTGTATTACAATGGAACAATACAACACAATACATAACTACATATATATATATATATATATATATATATATATATATATATATATATATAATATAATACAATAGTGATATAAATATTTTTATATAACAATGATATAGTTTCTATGCACATCTTGTATGTTTATTGTATAACAATGATATAATTCATATACACATCATAACAAAAAAACAAATATTATACCATATTGATACAATCATTATACCATATTAATACAGTCCCTATAACCATATTGATATAGTCCTTATAACATATTGATACAATCCCTATATCATACTGATACAGTCCCTAGACCACATTAGTTGTTATATATATATATATATATATATACATATATACATACACACACACACACACAACAATCATACAGTTTTTATATATATCTTATACATGTACAAGTTCTATATAACAACTATACAGTTTCTATACATGTTTTATACAACCGTTAACTACAACCATTGTTTAAATACATATTCCCTTTATGTATAAGCCAACAACAAAGGACTATCACTACAGTATAAAATTGTACCAGAGGCATTATATAATGGTACCATTGAGCCTTGGACTATTAGAGCATAACATCATTGTACGTCATGCTTCATAAATTATACTAGGGAGTTTTAAAATTTATTGATTTTTTATGGCTCTTTCTAATTGATGCTTAGGCACTTGGAATCTATGTGTTCACGATCAAATGTTTGCTACTCCTATATATAAAGGGAATACGAAAATGCAGACAAAGCTTCTCCCACATTGTATATATCGATTTCTCCCTTTCAGTGTCCTTAGTTGAAACTTTGAAATTCGTTGGGACTCCATCACTTTGAACGTTTTATTTGGTTTTACTGTGCTCACACTATTTGTATGTGTTTTCCTCTTCCTCTATCTATAGAATTCCTCAATTCTTGATTTCACAATTTACTTACTACAAATCTTCTACCCGCAGTTGTGTTTGTTTTTTGTTATTTCAAAAATTTCGACATGCATGACTATAATTTTGTTTTAATTAGATATTGTTTTTTGGAAATCAATCCTTAGGTGCACCATTTGTTTTTTTTTTTTTATTTTGATTTTGTAAATTGATATGTATAGAGTAAAATAATCATTGCAAGGTTCAAGTTGGAGATGAGATCAACAAATTTTCCAATTTTCCTCGGTTTGTTTTAGTCCAATTCCCCCCTATATGTAACTTGATAAAGTTAACAGATTTAAGAAAATAAACATGCCACGGTACATCCGGTCCTCTTCTCTGTACTAATGTGCGGCTGTCTAACTCTTCTTGCATAAATTGTTGTGCGACCACCTTTGCAGTACACATGCCTGAAAATCCAACATTGACCAGATAACAACGAACACTCCTAACTAGACATGCAAAGTCCAGATTTTTGATATGAGTAGAGAGAGAAAAAGTCTTGAGAAGCAAATCTGATTTCAAAATCTTATTTTAGAGGATGAACAGGTACTGTCACCTATATAGTCTTTATCTATATTATCCTACACATGGTTATATTATTTACCTACATCTTTCGGTGAAGTACAATTTTACACGACCAACAAATTAGGGAGGTTGTGTATGGCGATGTCATTGTATACTATGTAGACAAGTTAGCACTCTTCAACACCTACCTTATCTCGGCTGCATGGGTAACGCTATTACAAAATTCATATGGTCGGCCAATACATACGTTTTATTGGATACTAGATAAGGAAACAATAGTTGAACATATCAACCTAAATAATGAGCTTGAGAACCCTTTCCACCATCGACGAAGTTGAATATCACAACTTTAGCTAATGTTGCTCAGATCACCTGTACATCCTCTACAGAAATTGGTATATTATTTTCCCCACATTTTTTGATTGAAATTTAAATTTCCATAAATATACATGCTAGATATATTGTCTTATTCTTTACTATCAGCTATTCTAGGAGTTGTTATCCGCTGCGGTCCAATGAAATATGCAGGTCACACAAAAAATAGGTGTTGAGAAATTATCGTGGCCGATGATCAGTAAGTATAGCCTTCCGCATACAATATCAGACTTTGTACTTTGAAATTACCCATATTTTTGTACTGTATTTTGGGAGAAATAATAATTACTTCTTACTGCTTTCAGGAACATTCAATTTCTCCTCACTTTATGGGATGATTTCGGAGAAATTGAAGAGTCTAAATTGCTGGCTAAATTGGAAAAGGAAGAGTACCCAGTCTTCCTCGGAAGGAACATAACAATTACTTCTTATCATGGTATAAACGTAAAAAGCTGACCCAATTAAAAGTGTTTGGAAAAAACTTAACATTACATAATCATTCTACGTATACAGTTTATCATTGCAAACCAAGTTCAACACATCAATACGGATTGATCCTTCTTACTCACAGGCATTAGAGCTCCTCAATTGGTACAAAGTTCCCATAATTATTCTGGAGCTTCAACATGTCATTAAAGAGCACAAAGGCTAACTTATTTGGTTTGGTGTGTAATACCCCATACTATTCTTAGCTTAGTTTAGCTTCTAGTCGCATGCAAAGGGGGATTAAGGCCTAAAAATTTCATCAAGTGTTGGGGACTTAGTCATTTTTGTAATTCTTCTAAACTTGGAGGAGTTTTAACTTGGTCTTTCCAACCCCGAGATATTGGTTTTTAAGTTAATTCATGTTCAGGGATGTAAGAAGCATGTCTCGGAGAAGTTTTAGATTTTTCAAATGGTGTTTGGGTCATGTTTGGATCACAGAACCAGAGGGTCACCGTGATAAGGTCGTGGTGCGGCATTAGTATCAAACTCATGCTCACCGCATTATGGTGAGGGAATTCAACAACCACAATTAGACCATGTCATGGTGTCGTTATTTCATCCAGTTTTCTATTAAAAGACTGAGGGGAAATTGAGTTTTTTCCACCTCATCCCAATCACTCATAACATGACTTGGGCATCAGTTAGGGTATAATTTTGCCCTTCTTCTCCAATTATCCTCCCAATTAAATCATTCCCTTTCCCCAAAAACAAAAATTCAATTCCTTTATCCCTAAGAAATCAAGAATTCAAGTTCTCTAAGTTCAAGAACCTTCAAGAAAGCATCAAGATTGGTATTTCTCTCTCAAGTTAAAAGTTGAAGGTATGTGGGGTGTTCATTCATGGGTTCCTTTCACCCATGAAGCCCAAAACCTTCTTCAATTAAAGGATAGATGTTTCTATTATTATGGTATTTTATATTGGTTAAGATGGGTTTAATTCATGTTTCCATGGTGATTTTGATTCAATTCAGCCCATCTATGTTCCATGCAAGATTTTGAATTCCTCATGCTATAAATTTGAGTTTTCCCATGCTTTATTCTAGTGAATTCCATGTTAAATCCGCAACTTTATGATTTCAGTCATGTAATCATGTTGTTTTCCCCTATTTAAAGCATTCCCATGTTTAAATTCATGATCCCCACATATTTGATGGAATTTCTATGCTTATAGTTTTGAACCATGATCCTTAACTACTATTTTTCAGCTTGTTATTGCATTTAAAGTTTGTTTAGTGCGGTGGGTTATGAATACCCGATACCTACGTGTTTTACATAATTTTCAAATTTTCAAGTATGATTTAGTTAACCCATGATTATTCTTATCTATTCAATTATTATGACCATAACGAGCTCTATCAGTCGTGAAATCATGTTCACTTAAACTCAATCCAGTTTCGATTTCAGTGTCAGTTTAGTTAGGAGTAGGATTTAGCACCGAGCGAACCTAGATATAGGGGCTCACCTACCAATAGAGGGTGTGACCCTTAGTAGCAATCCCCGAGTTCCTGAACTACATAGCTAGTATAGTTTAGAGATGTCTACCTGCCAGTTAAGAGTTGACAAGGTGTTTACCTACCAGTTGAGGGTGACATATATATCATTAGAGCAGCTGCCAGTTGAGGGTAACTCATTAGTTCAGGAAATCAGTTTAGTGGATCCACACAACCAGTGTTAGTACCCGTTTCACGGTAATGACACCCTTCCAACTAGGGTTATAGGTTGGACCCTGATTAGCTTAGATTGGGGTATGTCGGTTACATGATACCTCCCATAGTATTAGTACAATATTCAGTTTATATTCAGTTCAGGTTTGCTTGACCAAAGCATAGAGATTCACAATTATTCAGTTATACAAATTTCAGTTTTTCTATTTACTGATTATTTCAAAATTTGTATATGCTTGGTCTCGTATTCTCAGATATTATAGTTTTCATGAATTCATGCTCACTTATTTTATGCTGTTTAGTTAGACCACATCTCATGTGCATAGTACCCCATGTATTTTAGATAGACCTTATCTCATTACCAGTACATTCAAAGTACTGGCTACATACTCTTCTTTGCTCTATGATATCTTATATCATAGGGTCATAGGCTCAGTTTCCCAACCGCATTTAGACTGCCAACAATACTCAGCAGCCTAGTAGTGAGTCTGCATCCATCGAGGACAATTATCTCCTATTTAGTACTTCAGTATTTCATTATGTTCAGTCAGTCAAAGTTAGTTGGGGGCTTATCCCATCAATTCCTCAGTAAGTCAGTTAGAGGCTTTTCAGACAATCAGATAATTAGACAGTCAGATAGACAATTTTTAGCTTATCAGTCTTTTTAGTATTATTAGTTGTTTTAAATTGACAAGTTAGATTTTTAGTATTTTATCAAATGTTTCAGACTTGTGTTTGAACCACATTTTTAGTATTTTGACTAGTATTATATTTAGCAGTTTATCTTCAGCATACGTGTACTATTATTACTTTATTTAATGTTCAAAGTAGGTACCAGCTCATGGGTTATCTTTTGGTAACTTATGACCGTAAGCACCGTTGTCGTAACTAGGGGGCAGCCTCAGGTCGTGACAAAACTTAGTATCAGAGCCAAAGGTTTTATAGTGTCCTAGGGTGTCGAAAAGCCGCGTTGAGTAGAGCCTTATGCATGGGTGTGAAGCACACCACACTTACAGGCAAGAGGTTACGAGATATTTTAGGAAAAGTTTCCCTTCTTTTATAGTCATGTCCAGTGAATAAGCATGAGCTTTATTCAACCAGTGAATAAGCATGAGCTTTATTCAAACTCTTTTTTTAATTCATCCTTCATTCCGTTTACAGACTATGTCTTCTAGAAGAAATAATGGAAAAAGGAACGGGGACCATCCCACAACTCCGTCTGTTCAGGAAGATCCCCTGAATAAACATGTCTCCCACACAGAGTTCAGAGCTGCTTTTACTACTTTAGCCTATTTAGTAGTTGCTCAGAACAATCAATAAGCAGTTGCCCCAGTCAATCCAATGGAAAATACAGTAGCAACTAGGATTTGGGATTTCACCCAAATAAATCCCCCTTTGTCTTTGGGATCCAAGCTTGAAGAGGATCCATAGGAGTTTCTTGATATGGTTTAGAAGGTGACAAATATTATGGGCATCAATTTGAGTGAGAGTGAAGTTTTGTATATCAGTTACAGGATATAGCTCACACCTTGTTTAAGTAGTGAAAGAAGGACCATAGTGTTCATGCTGGGCCGATTGAGTGGGAAGAATTTACCACAACTTTTCTAGATAGGTTCTTCCTATAGAATTGAGGAAAGATAAGATTTAGGAGTTTATTAATTTGAAGTAGGTTAGCATCAGTATGAAGGAGTACTCGCTTAAGTTTACTCAGTTGGCGAGGTATTCTCCTAATGTGGTTGCAGACAATAGGTCTAGAATGGATAAGTTCGTGTTTAGTATAACTGATAGTATGGTTAAAGAGTGTAGAATTGCCATGTTGATTAAGGAAATGGACTTATATAGACTTATGGTTCATGCTCAGCAGATTGAGGAGGAGAAACTTAACGAGAAAGAGAATAAGAGGGCCAAGACCGGTAGTTTAACTTTTGTCATCCAAGGTTGGAAGGTTGTAACCGTTCTCAGCTCCATCAGAAGTTCTTAGCCCTATCTCCATCTTCAACTAGTACGCTAGTTCCTAAGTTCAGGCAAGACAACTAGGATAGGGCGCTAGGCTCTAAGTCCCAGAGTAGTATGAATAGTGGTCGTACTAATCTGCTCTGTAGGAAATGTAGAAGGCATCATCAGGGTCTGTGTAGATATGTGTTTTGGATTTAGAAAGCCAGGCTATAGAGTTAGATAATGCCCAAAGGTTAGTCAGCAGGGTCAGTCTAATCATCCTCCAGTTCCAGTCGGTCGCCTGACTCAGCAGGGTGTCGCTTCCAGCACAACCAGAGGGAAATATTAGAACAGGTTGTATGCCCTTCAGACCCGACATGATTAGAAAAGTTCTCTTGATATAGTTACAAGTATGTTACACGTCTTTCATCGCTATGTTTATGCTTTATTAGACCCCGAGGCTTTATTCTCCTTTGTAACCCCCTATATAGTAGCCAACTTTGGTGTCAATCTCGAATCTTTAGCAGAACCTTTCTCAGTTTCTACCCCAATGGCTAAATATATTATAGCCAGATGGGTATATAGAAATTGCCAGGTCATAGTATCTCAGAAAATTATCTCAGTTGATCTTGTGGAGTTAGAGATGACTAATTTTGATGTCATTCTTGACATGGATTGGCTCCACTCATGCTATGACTTGGTCGATTGTAAAAATAGAGTCGTTCAGTTTCGATTCCCATGAACCAGTCATTGAATAAAGGGGCAGTACCTCTGTGCTTAGGGGTCAGATTGTTTCTTACCTTAAGGCAAGAAAAATGATATCTAAAGGGTGTGTTTACCATCTTGTTTGAGTCAAGGACTCTAGTTCTGATACTCCAAGTCTCAAGTCAGTTTCAATAGTAAGGGAATTTCTAGATGTGTTTCCTGAAGACTTTTTTGAAGTTCCTCTCAAAAGGGAAATTGACTTTGGAATAAATATCTTTCCAGATACCTAGCCTATCTCTATTATGACTTACAAAATGGCTCCAGTTGAGCTTAGGGAATTAAAAATACAATTGAATGATCTCTTAGATAAGGGATTCATCAGGCATAATGTTTCTTCATAGGGCGCTCCAGTCTTGTTCGTGCGTAAGAAAGAGGTTCTCTTAGAATGTGCATCGATTATCATCAATTGAATAAAGTCACCATCAAGAATAAGTATCCATTCCACAGGATTGATGACTTTTTTGACAAACTTTAGGGTGCTAGTTATTTCTCTAAGATAGACCTCAGATCCGACTATCATTAGCTCAGGGTCAGAGAATGTGACATTCTGAAGATAGCTTTTAGAACTTGATATGGTCACTTCAAATTCCTAGTTATGTCTTTTGGACTAACAAATGCCCCTGCAGCTTTCATGGACTTGACAAACATAGTGTTCAAGCAGTACTTGGACATGTTCGTCATAGTCTTCATTGATGATATTCTTGTCTATTCCCATAATGAAAATGATCATGTAGACCATCTGAGAATTGTATTGCAGACCCTTAGAACTTATCAGTAGTTCACCAAGTTTAGTAAGTGTGAGGTTTGTATAAGATTAATAGCTTTTCTAAGCTATATTATTTTCAGTGATGGCATTTGAGTTGACTCTTAAAAGGTTGAAGCAGTGAGAAACTAGCCCAAACCCATTTCTCCAATAAATATTAGTAGTTTATTAGGTTTGGCCGACTATTACAAATGATTTTTTAAAGGGTTTTCTCCTATTGCAACCCCTACATCTCGATTCACTTAGAAAAAAGTCAAATTTCAGTGGTCAGATTCTTGTGAGAAGAGTTTTCAAGAGTTGAAGACTCGACTCACTTCAGCCCCAGTCTAGACTTTTCTAGACTGTTCAAATAGTTTGTAGTTTTACTATGATGCTTCCAGAGTTGTTCTTGGTTGTGTATTAATGCTATGAATTAGAGTTTTTCCATGCTTTATTTAAGTGAATTCCATGTTCCATCCGCAGCTTTATGATTTTAGTCGTGTGATCATGTTGTTTTCCCTTATTTAAAGCATTCCCATGTTTAAATTCATGATCCCCACATGTTTAGTGGAATATTTTTAACCATGATCCTTTATTACTATTTTTTAGTTTGTTATTGCATTTAGTGATCATTCAGTGATGGTGGGTAATGAATACCGAGTAGCTACGTATTTTACATAATTTTCATATTTTCAAGTATGATCTAGTTAAACCATGATTATTCCTATCTATTTAGTTATTATGATCATAATGAGTACAATCAGTCATGAAATTATGTTTAGTTAAACTCAGTCCAGTTTCAGTTCCTATGTCTGTTTAGTTGGGAGTAGGATTTAGCATCGAGCGAACCCTGGGATAGGGACTCACCTGCCAGTAGAGGGTGTGACCCTTAGTATCAATCCCTGAATTTCAGAACTATATAGCCAGGTAGGTTAGAGATGCCTGCCTTCTAGTTGAGGGTGGACAAAGTGTTTATCTACTACTTAAGGGTGACACATATCTTATTAAAGAACCTACAAGTTGAGGGTGAATCATTAGTCCTTTGGACACTAGTTTAGTAGATCCACACAACCAGTGTTAGTACCCGTGGCACGATACTGACACCCTTTCAACTGAGGTTCCAGATTAGACCATAATTAGCTCAGATTGGGGCATATTATTTACATGATACCTCCCACAGTCTCAGTATAGTATTTAGTGTATATTTAGTTCAGGTTTGATTGATCAAATCATACAGATTCATAGTTATTTAGTTATACGGATTTCAGTGTTTCAGTTTACAGATCATTTCAAAAATTTGTATATACTTGGTCAACATTCTCTGATATTTCAGTTTTCGTGCATTCTTATTTCATGATGTTCAGTATTCATGAAATACTGGAGTGGTAACTATTATTATTGGCAGACTCAAAAAGATTTCTCAGTTAAGGGATACTCAGAGTATGTTAATGCTTTAGTCTTGATAAAGATTAGGTAGTGACCATAATGATAGAGGAGCTTGATAAGGTTGATTATTTTCATAAAAATTTGTGTGGATTAGTGTTTCATGATTTCTATCTAGTAGTACTAAGTTAGTATAGTTCATTAAAAATTTTGGGATATCCATGTTAAGTGTTAGAATCCAAGTTTGAATTGTGGATGATTAAACTAATAGAAAGAAGATTTTTATATTCTAGATGGTGTGAACTCAGGGTATGCTGATACTCTTGAACATTTTAAGTTAGTAAGTGTTTAATTTATTATATGATGACTATTGGGGCTATAGAAAGTTCAGAGTTATATCTCAAAAAGAAGTACTAGCAACGAGTTTTACACTTTAACATATAGTCTTTCAGGGTGAATTTATTAGTTATGTTTATTATTATATCTCAGACTCTAGAGTAGAGTGGTTACATTTTAGTTTAGAGTTTATTAAAGGGGTCTGGAGACTTACAATGGCTTAAATATAAGGGGGGATGATAGAATAAGGAACCAAGTCATGTTTTTAGATTCTAGTAGTGATGCTAGTGAGTTCTAGAACAACTGCAGGGGAGGAAGGTACTCGACTCATTCCAATCTTGGTACAATTTCTTTTGTACTTCATTCATTACAACATCTGTCCATTACTTAAAAGCCATCTTTATGATCATAGCTCATATTCATGTACTTTATATAGAATCATGTATGCTCCTAGTTCCTAATATAAGCAGTTTTGGTTCACTCAAAATTATGAATAATATTCCATGAATTTATGAACCCCAAAACTCAAGTCATGAAGCTCATGACTCATGTACTCATGCTTTCCAGTATGCTCAGTTCCCATAACTCATGGTGCACCCTTAATGACCAGTGAAAATTTGCATTTTATTATGCATATTCTCCAATTATATTTCTTTAATGAATTATAATACCCCAAAAAATCCAACTCAATATTAGCTCCATGTTCTAAGCTCATGCATAGTACATCATGGTTCCTTGGTAGTTTCATGATCAAGGTTGATGTGAATTAAGGTCTCAAATATGTCCTAGCTTTTGTGTGAATAAAAACATTCCTTACCGATTGAATTCTTGAGAAGGATATTGGTATTGTCAACTTCAAATGAGCATCTCTCATTATACTATGAATTTATGATCCCATGACCTACCAACAGATAGATAATTTAATAAACTTTCATCGATACCAAATTCTCCTAAAACGGACACCCGGTGAAAAAGTTAAGGCTATTTTAAGTTTCTGCTGTAAGATGAATGCCATTTCAGTGCATGGCGCGTCCTGCCGGAGGCCAAAATGGAACTCATCAATTTCCAAAAATCCTCCATAATAGCCCCGTTTCGTGCCAAGCTTCCAGGTCAAAATAATAGGCATTTTACCAAGCTCCGCGTTGCGCCGGGGCCCTAAATTGGGATAAATTTTGCGTAGTTTTTAGTTTTCATTTTAAACTCCTCAAGGGCAATATGGTAACTTCCTAAAACCCTATATATACTATTTAAACACAGGATTGAAGCCCCAAAGAATCCCTTTACATTAATTTTATCAAAATTCACTCAAGAACAGTCAAGAACAAGTCAAGGGTTTCCATTGGGGTTTTAAGCTTCAAGCAAATTCAACAGTAGATTCCACGAATTCTTAATCTAAGGTATGCGTAGTGTTCATGTATGGATCCAATCCATTCATAGAGCTTAAGAAGCATGTTTTTAAATGTTATTTTGTAAATTTTTTATGGTGACATAAGCATGTACATGTTGATGATTGTTGTTTAAGTTTCAAAATGATATCTAAAGATGTTTTCATGAAATATAGGTGGTTGTTAGTTGAAAAACATGAACTTTAGGTGGTTTGATGTGATGCAAGTATGAAATCCACCTATGCTTTAAATAATGCATGCAAGGTGTTTGATAAAATGCCTAGGATTCTAGAAACCCATAATTATATGATTCCATGATATCTAAATGACAAGTCCATATTAGCTATACACTTCAATATGAATTTCTATGCTATTTATGTGTTGTTGTTGTTGTGGAATGAAGCATGTGTGATAATGGAAATACGAAATGTATCCATGCTCTTCCTACCATGTTGAGATGTGAATAAATACATGAAGTATACTATCCCATACTTATAATATTGTGATTTATGGACTCTAATCTTGTGATCAAGTCATGTCATGTGTGCCAGTTTCCTTCTATCGAGTCCTGAGAGTATTCATACCCAAAAAATATAGCTGAGTTCCTAGAGCCATGTCATGTTCCACGATAAATCTCAGTCAAGCTATACTCTATAGAACTCAGTTAGTCATATGACTCAGGAAACATCAGAAATCTTATGATCTCAGTTAACTCTCAGATAATAGTACTACTCCATCAGTCAACGGATGTCAGTTATTTAGTTTATGTACTGCCAGTTAAATCATGTTTAGTCCCTTCAGGTGGGAGTAGAAGTTAGTATCGAGTGAACCCAAGGATGGGAACTCTCCTGCTAGTTCAAGGTGTGATTCTTAGTAGTCATCCTTATATTCTAGAACTACGTAGCCACCATAGGTTGAGACATCTTAACCTATCAGATTGGGTTGATGAGGTGGATTAACCTGTCAGTCTAGGGTCCCACCATTCTCACTTTGAGTACCTGTCAGATAAGGGTCACTCATAACTGTCCTTACCAGTGTCGCGGTATTGACACCTTTCCATTCGGGGCAGAGATTGGACCCTAGCTTAGCCATAATGCTATACATGGGGCATGTCCGTTAAACAAATACCTCCCACAGTTTCATTATCAGTCTCAGTAAAAGAACTCAGATAGTTCTTCAGATATCAGTATACCAGGACTGTTAGATACAGTCAAAATTTAGTTATAGCACGGGACTCAGAGAGTTCTACTAGATTCAGGACTGTCAGACACAGTCACTCATGTTATCAGAACTACAGTTCTGGTCATGTATTAGCATAAAGATTTAGCTACCACGTACTCACGATCTCAGTTACTATGTATGTATGTTTGTACTCTTATGTTCATATCAGTCAGTCAGTTAGCATTATTCATGCATGTAAACCCTTTGCATTAGCCTACCTCACTCATATACTTGGTACTCTAGTTGTACTGATGTATTTATGCTATGGTGCTTTCTTTTTATGTTACACCATAGGTCCAGAGTCACGAGTTTCAGACTAGCAGTAGCTTTCCAGTCGCAGTGTTGTAGTGAGTCCTCATCCATTCGAGGATAATATAATATAATTTATTTATTTATTACTTCAGTTCAGTTTTACGGAGTTAGTTGGAGACATGTTCCTGTAACCCTTATTCAGAAAATACTTAGAGGCTTTTAGATTTAGCTATTAGATTCAGTATTTAGTTTTATATTCAGTTATTTTGGGTATTATATGTGTATTATGTAGTGTACAGGTACAGATATCAGTCATGGGTTAACTTATGGTCCCTCGGGGTGATGAGCACCGTGTAGCATTTCGATTCAGAAAATCAAGACGTTAAAAACTTGGTATCAGAGCCTAGGGTTCAATAGAGTCTTAGGAATTCTGAAAGCCGCATCTAGTAGAGTCTTGTGCATGGGTGTGTTGCGCACCACATTTATGTATAGGAGGCTATAAGATGTTTTAGGAACAGTTTCCCTTCTTTCAGATTTCATGTCATGCTAGTGAGCATAATCTCAAGTTAAACTACCTGTCTAATCTGTTCTTCTTTTGTTTTAGAATATGTCCCCAAAGAGAAGAAACCAGCCAGCTCCTCAGACCGAAGATCCTTTGGGCGAACATGTTTCTCATGCGGAGTTTAGAGTCGTATTCACCATACTTGCTCAGTCTTCGACTACCTAAAATGAAAGGCCACCATCTATTCTGGCCAATCCAGTGAAAAATTCTGCAGCAGCTAGGATTTAGGACTTCACCCGAATGAACCCTCCATCTTTCCATGGGTCTAAGTCTGATGAATACCCTCAGGAGTTCATTGACCAAGTTCAGAAGGTCATTGACATCATGGGTGTTACT
Source organism: Capsicum annuum (assembly GCF_002878395.1). NCBI lineage: Eukaryota > Viridiplantae > Streptophyta > Magnoliopsida > Solanales > Solanaceae > Capsicum > Capsicum annuum. Next base: position 26,587,549 of record NC_061119.1, read on the forward strand.
TCTATTAAAAGTGTGGAGTTATCTGCATATCAGTTGCAAGATGTGGCTCACACTTGGTACAAATAGTAGAAGTCTGAGAGGGTAGATGGCGTAGGTCCCATTGGGTAGGAGGAATTTGTCATGGCTTTCTTAGACAGATTCTTTCCCCAAGATCTGAGGGAAGCTATAGTTCTTGAGTTCATCAACCTCTAGCAGGGAAATATGATGGTTAGGGAGTATTCTCTCAAATTTACTCAGCTAGACAGGTATGCCCCTTATGTGGTTGCACATCATAGGGCTAAGATGAGCAAGTTCGTGTTAGGGGCGAACAATAGCATGGTGAATGAGTGTAGATCTACGATGCTGAATAATGATATGACCTTAGATAGACTTATGAACCATGCTCAGCAGATAGAAGAGCAGAAGGTTAGGACTAGAGAGAGGCAGAACAAGAGAACAAAATCAGGCAATTTCAATTTTGCTCAGCCCAAGTTAGAGAGAGAGAATAGTTCCTAGTTTCATCCCAAGTCAGCAGCTCCGGCTCCTTTCTCCGCTAGTGCCCCAGTTCTAAAATTCAGAGATGGTAACAGATATAAGCGCCAGGCTCTAAATCTCAGGGTAGTGTTAGCAGTGTTTGAAAAAATCTCCTTTGTCAGGCTTGTGGTAAGAACCACAAGGGTATTTGCAGAGCCGATAGTGATGTCTATTTTGGTTGTAGCAAGCAGCCACAGGATTGGAGAGTGTCCACAGTCAGGTCTTCAGTGTTAGAAAATTCATTCCGCAGCTCAGTCCGGTCACCCAAACTAGCAGGGTGCCACTTCCAATGCTACTAGTGGGCAACGCCCAAATAGATTGCATGCTCTTCAGACCCAACAGGATCAGGAAAATTCTCCTGATATCGTTACTGGTATGTTATAAATTTTCCATGTTCATGTTTATGCTTTGCTAGACCTAGGTGCATCCTTGTCTTTTGTTACTCCATACATAGCAGGTGATTTCAGAATCAGTCCCGGGATTTTAGTAGAGCCCTTTTCAGTCTCTACCCCAGTGGGAAAGACCATCATAGCCTAGCGGATATACAGGAACTGCCCAATTATGATATTTCAGAAATCCATGTTAGCAAATTTAGTCGAGTTAGAGATGATGGACTTTGATGTCATTCTTGGTATGGATTGGTTTCATTCCTGCTATGGCATAATCGACAGTGAAAATAGGATAGTTCAGTTTCAGTTCTCGAATGAGCCTTCCTTAGAGTGAAAGGGTAGTGTTTCAGCGTTCAGGGGTTAGCTTGTTTCCTACCTATGGGCAAGCAAAATGATTTCTAAGGGGTGTGTGTATCATCTCGTGCATGTTAAGGATTTTAGTTCCAAATCTCCAAATCTCGAATCAGTCCTAGTGTTTAGTGAATATTCAGATATCTTTCTCGAAGATTTTCTAGGCATTCCTCCTGAAAAAGAAATAGACTTCGGCATAAACCTTCTCCCAGATACTCAGTCTATCTCTATTCCTCCATACAGAATGGCACCAGCAGAACTTAAGGAACTGAAAGATCAGTTGAAGGATCTCTTAAATAAGGGATTCATCAGTCCTAGTGTATCCCCATGGGGTGCGCCAGTCTTCTTCGTGCGTAAGAAAGACGGTTCTCTCAGGATATGTATTGATTACCGTCAGCTCAACAAAGTTACGATCAAGAATAGGTATCCACTTCCCAGAATAGATGATCTATTCGACCAACTTTAGGGTGCCAGTTATTTCTCCAAGATAAACCTCAGATCACTCTATCATCAGCTCAAAGTTAGAGAATGTGACATCCCAAAGATAGCTTTTTGTACTCGGTATGGTCATTATGAATTTTTAGTTATGTCTTTTGGTCTAACGAATACTGCTAAATCTTTCATGGAATTAATAAACCGTTCGTTCAAAGTACTTGTACATGTTCGTTATAGTCTTTATAGATGATATTCTGGTCTATTCTCGCACTGAGCGTGATCATTTAGACCATCTCAGAATTATTCTTCAGACCCTTAGAAATCATCAGTTATTCACCAAGTTCAGTAAGTGCAAGTTTTGGATAAGATCAGTAGCATTCCTTGGACATATTATTTCTGGTGAGGGCATTAGAGTAGATCCTCAAAAAACCAAAGCAGTAAGAAACTGGCCCAGACCCGTATCTCCAACAGATATCACGAGTTTCTTAGGTTTAGCTGGCTATTACAGATGGTTTGTTGAGGGATTTTCTTCTATTGCATCTCCTATGTCCAGATTTAATTAGAAAAAGGTCAAGTTTCAATGGTCAGATTCATGCGAGAAGAGTTTTCAGGAATTGAAGACTCGACTCACTACAGCTCCAGTTCTAGCTCTTCCAGATGGTTCAGATGGGTTCGTAGTATATTGTGATACATCCAGAGTGGGTTTTGGTTGTGTCCTTATGCAGTATGATAAGGTCATAGCCTACGCCTCCAGACAATTAATGCCCCATAAGAAGAATTATTCTACTCATAATCTTGATTTAGCAGTCATAGTTTTTGCCTTGAAGATTTGGAGGCATTATCTACGGAGTTCATGTAGACGTCTTCACAGATCATAAGAGTCTCCAGTATGTCTTTTCTAAAAAAGATCTCAATATTCATCAGAGAAAATGGTTAGAGCTCTTGAAGAACTATGACATGAGTGTCCTTTATCATCCGAGCAAGGCCAATATTATGGCCGATGCTCTCAGTAGACTCTTCATAGGCAGTATTTCTCACATTAAGGATAGCAAGAAAAAGATAGATTAGGAAATCCATCAGCTTGCCAGACTAGGCGTTCACTTAGTCGACTCTTCAAAGGGTGGTGTATGTGTTTATAGTAGTTCAGAGTCATCTCTAGTTTCCAAGGTGAAAGAAAAGAAAGACATGGATCCTAGCCTTGTCAAGATGAAAAAGTCAGTTTAGAATCAGAAAGTTCAGGTTTTTTGCCAAGGGGGAGATGGTGTTATTCGTTGTTAGGGTCATTTGTGCGTTCCAGATATAGATGACTTGAGGCAATGAATTCTTGTAGATACAGGGGCCACTAAGATGTACTGCAATTTATGGGAGATCTATTGGCGGAGTGGGATGAAGAGTGATATTGCAGAGTTTGTGGCTAAGTGCTCTACATGTCAGCAGGTTAAGATAAAGCATCAGAAACCTAGTGGTTCCATACAGGAGTTCACCATTCCTACTTGGAAGTGGGAAGAAGTGAACATGGACTTCGTGATAGGTTTGCCTAGAACTCATCATCAACATGATTCAGTTTGGGTCATTGTAGATAGAATGACCAAGTCAGCCCATTTTTTTCCAGTTCGTACCTCCTATTCAGCCGAGGATTATGCCAAACTCTACATCAGGGAGTTGGTCAGATTTCATGGTGTTCCCTCATCTATCATCTCAAACAGAGGTACCCAGTTCACCTCTTACTTCTGGAAAGCATTCCAAATGGGTCTCGGTACCTAAGTTCATCTCAGTACAGTGTTTCATCCTTAGACAGATGGTCAAGCAGAAAGGACCATTCAGACTCTTGAAGATATGCTAAAGGCATGTGCAATTAATTTCAAGGGAAGTTGGGATGATCACTTGGCCTTGATTGAGTTTGCGTACAACAATAGCTATCATTCTAGTATTCAAATGGCTCCATTTGAATCTCTCTATGGTAGTATATGTAGATCTCCGATCGGTTGGTTCGAAGTTAGTGAGGCCTCAGTCATAGGTCCTGACTTAGTATTCAAAGCCTTCGAGAAAGTTCAATTGATTAGAGAGAGACTCTGGGCTATTTAGAATCGACAGAAGTCTTATGCAGATGTTCGTAGGAAGGATCTTGAGTTCGAGGTCAATGACTTGTCAATTTCCAGAAAGCCTCATCGATAGCTCCGCATCGCTCCGGGGCCCTAAATTGGGATAAATTTTGCGTGGTTTTTAGTTTTCATTTTAAACTCCTCAAGGACAATATGGTAACTTCCCTAAACCCTATATATACTCTTTAAACATGGGATTGAAGACCCAAAGCAGTCCTTTACATTAATTTTATCAAAATTCACTCAAGAACAGTCAAGAACAAGTCTAGGGTTTCCATTGGGGTTTCAAGCTTCAAGTAAATTCAACTGTAGATTCCATGAATTCTTCATCTAAGGTATGCGTAGTGTTCATCTATGGATCCAATCCATTCATAGAGCTCAAGAACCATGTTTTAAATGTTATTTTGTAAACTCTTTGTGGTGATATAAGCATGTACATGTTGATGATTTTTGTTTAAATTTCAAAATGATATCTAAAGATGTTTTCATGAAATATATGTGGTTGTTAGTTGAAAAATATGAACTTTGGGTGTTTTGATGTGATGCAAGTATGAAATCCACCTATGCTTTAAAGAATGCATGCAAGGTATTTGATAAAATGCCTAGGATGCTAGAAACCCATAATTACATGATTCCATGATATCTAAATGACAAGTCCATATTAGCTATACACTTCCATATGAATTTCCATACTATTTATGTGTTGTTGTTGTTGTGGCATGAAGTATGTGTGATAATGGAAGTATGAATTATATACACGAAATATATCCATGCTCTTCCTACCATGTTGAGATGTGAATAAATACATGAAGTATACTATTCCCTACTTATAATATTGTGAATTGTGGACTCTAATCTTGTGATCAAGTCATGTCATGTGTGCCAGTTTCCTTCTATCGAGTCCTGGGGGGATTCGTACCCAAAAAATATAGTTGTGTGCCTAGATCCATATCATGTGCCACGATAAATCTCAGTCAAGCTATACTTTATAGAACTCAGTCAGTCATGTGACTCAGGAAACATAAAAAATCTCATGATCTCAGTTAACTTTCAGATAATAGTACTACTTTGTCAGTCAACGGATGTCAGTAATTCAGTCTATGTACAGCCAGTTGAATCATGTTTAGTCCTTTCAGATGGGAGTAGAAGTTAGCACCGAGTGAACCCAAGGATGAGAACTCACCTACCAGTTCAGGGTATGATTCTTAGCAGCCATCTTTGTGTTCTAGAACTACGTAGCCACTGGAGGTTAATTTATCTTAACCTGTCAGATTAGGGTTGATGAGGTGGCTTAACCTGTTAGTTTATGGTCCCACCATTCTCACTTTGAGTAACTGCCAGATAAGGGTCAGTCAAAACTGTCCTTTCCAGTGGCGCGATATTGGCATCCCTCCAGTCGGGGCAGAGATTAGAGCCCAGCTTAGCCGTAATGGTATACATGGGGCATGTCAGTTAAAAAACTACCTCCCACAGTTTCAGTATCAGTCTCAGTAAAAGAACACAGAAAGTGCTTCAGATATCAGTATACCAGGACTGTTAGATACCGTCAAAATTTAGTTATAGCATGGGACTCAGAAAGTTCTACTAGATTCAGGAATATCAGATACAGTCGCTCATATTATCAGAACTATAGTTCCAGTCATGTATTAGCGTACAAATTTAGCTACCACGTACTCACGATCTTAGTTACTATATATGTATGTTTGTACTCTTATGTTCATATCAGTCAGTTAGTTAGCATTATTCATGCATGTAAACCCTTTGCATTAGCCTACCTCACTCGTATACTCAGTACTCCAGTTGTACTGACACATTTGCACTATGGTGCTTTTTGTTTATGTTACACCATAGGTCCAGAGCCACGAGTTCCAGACCAGCTGTAGCTTTCCAGTCGTAGTGTTGTAGTGAGTCCTCATCTATTCAAGGATAATATGATTTGACTTATTCATTTATTACTTCAGTTCAGTTTTATGGAGTTAGTTGGAGACATTTTCCTTCAACTCCGTTTTCAGACAGTACTTAGACGTTTTCAGATTTAGTCAAATTTAGCTATCAGATTCAGTATTCAGTTTTATATTCAGTTGTTTTGGGTATTCATTACCTCATGGATGTTACTATTTCTCTTCAGTTGAACCTTATGGCTTATATGTTTAGGGTTTCCGCGTATTATATGTATATTAAGCAGTGTACAGGTACAGATATCAGTCATGGGTTAGCTTATGGTCTCTTAGGGTCATGAGCACCGTGTAGCATTCCGATTCAGAAAATTGGGGAGTTACATGAATCTATGTTGTTGATACTCTATTCCTCAGACCTTAGTTAAGTGTCAAAGTTATGCATAGTATTCTTTCATGCTTCAGGATCTCATGTTCTAACCTTTCAGTAACCTCTCCTTATGTAAAAATAGTGGTGATAGATATGGATGAACAATGGTTTAGATGGGAGAGAGTGAATGTTTCCTATTGAAGAAGGATTGTTGTATGCTTGCTTTATCTGAGGCTATAAGTGTGAATGAATATAGAGTTAAAGCTTTGGTAAATGTCATATCTAGTTGAAAATTCTAGGGGTGTCTTCTTGGTAATAGAGTAAGAAAGTTATTATTAATAGAGGTATTAGAGAATATGGAAAAATTTCTAGGTGGGTTGGTTGCCTAGAAGTTCATATGCATATAATGATAGGCTTCAATGTCATGTTGGTATAGAAGTGGATGAATGCATTATGCGTTAATGAATTCCTTGTATGAGGTTAAAATTAGTTGTTAAAGTGGTAAGGAGTATTATTCTTGATAATAGAGCTTTGAGAACACATATGATATTGAATCTGTGGTTTAGACTAGTATTATGGTGTTATGTGTGTTACCTTATGACTTTGAGTAGGCTTGAACATGGTGAGAGAATTTAGTTCAACTCAAAGTTTAGTAGATGGAGTTATCAATGCCCATGTGAAGATGAGAAGTGGTGTCAAATGAAAGTAATATGTAAGAGGAAAAACATAGTTAAGGTTGTATTTGAGAAGTGTGGCTAAGCTTGAAAGTTAATAGTTGCATTGTGTAAGGCATAGTAATTCTATCTTACCTTATATTTTGTAGGCCTATAGTCCATGTTATAGAGTTGTAGCCATGTTGTGATTCCTTATTTAGATATGTTATTCAGATTATCCCAAAATTCTTTGCTCCCTAATTGTTGAAACCTTGGAGGTGGCACCACATTGTAAGGGACCAAGACCCTCAAAATCAATCACAGGCAAAAACACAGCAAACCAACCAAGAACACTGAATAGTGCAAGAAATGTAAAGGAAACAAGATTTAACATGGAAACCCCCTTATTCAAGGGAGGAAAAACCACAACTTTCCCTCACAAGCACCCAAAACTTTACTATAACAAACTCTTGTTACAGTCTTCAATGAACCTAACTCTAGGTTCCTCTTACTTGTATTAACTCTACTACAATCTCAACTTGATAACTTTGCCAAGATTCTTCAACACTGGTTAACTCTAACGAGTTTCAAGCTTAGGCAACTCTACATAAGCACTTTCAAAGAAAAACGAAAAGAAATATTACTCTTATAACTTGAGTAATTCAGTTACAATTCAGGACTCACTCAACAACACTCACTCTTTTAGTACACATAATAAATAAGAACTTGAGCAATATTGAATATTGAGTTTTTTCCCTTTTCTCTCTTCAACTTTCTATATTTCCAAAAACTACTTAATAGAATAGCATCCTTTTCCCTTTATTGATGATTAGGGTTGAAATGTTATTGGACCAAGTGTACTAAATAGTATATGCATCACCTTCATAGTTTGTTATACTAGAGGAAAAAACTGTGCAGATGCGTTCCAACTATACTATAGCTTTGAACATCTAGGGACCTGGTCCCTTGAAGTCAGCTACTCATCATAAAAACAATATACAATAATTTCCCCCTTTTTGATGATGACAAACCAACCATGGAGTTTTGAGTATCAATACTCATTCATCATATTTAATTAGTGTGATTACCACTACTGAAGATGAATGTTCACCCTATCATGCAACACCATTCATCATCATGCAACTTAGAGACCTAGTCCCTTGTTGTCAATTGCTATCAAGCTTTAATTACTTCACCCTCTCATCATGCACCATTATTTATTTGGTGCATTTACATGCTCCCCCTGTCTCTATGCCATCACACATTACAAAATCACCACATGTGCACTTGGTACCTGATCCCTAACATTATCAGTACATACCTTAAACATACACACCTGGTCCTTTATATATAAAGTCAGTATTTGTCCTGACCCGAGGTTTCTCTTTGGCCACGACAATGGTACCTACAATCACAAGTCACCACAAGCTAACCTATAAACTGATACCTGCCGTGAGCACTGAGTAAGATGGTAATATAATATGTAAACAAAAGATAATCTGTCAAGTTTAAAAAATCTAATAAGATACTTGCAAACCAACTGTCTATCTAAGATAATAGATAAAAACTGAAATGAATAGCTGACTGTCTAACTGTATATCTTAAAGCCTCTAAGCATCATGAGGAGTTGATGGGACAAACCCCCAACTAACTTTAATTGGCTGAATATAAAAAATACAGATATAACTGAATAAATATAATGAGTCCTCGATAGTTGAGGACTCACAACTATGACTGCTAGATTACACTGAGCTATCTAAAAGAGATCGAGAAACTGAGCCTCCGAACCTATGATATAAGACATCAAAATGCAAAGAAAAGCATAGGGTTAGTACTTTGAATGTGCTAGTATGTAAGATGAGGACATAACTGAAATGAATAAGATAACTGAGCATAAAATACGTGAACATGTAAAATTTGAGAATGCAAGACCAAGTATATATCCGTTATGTTACTGAGATAATCTATAATTTGAAAATTTAAAAGGTGTAAAATTGAATATCTGAATGTTTGTACTCTTGGTCAAGCAAACCTGAGCTGAAATACACTGAATACTGTACTGAGACTATGGGAGATAGCTATAACTGACATGCCCCGATCTGAGCTATCAGAGTCTAACGTGTAACCTCAGTTGGAAGGGTATTGGTACCTTTCCAAGGGTACTAGCACAGGTTTAAGATGTGGATCCATAAGGCTAATGTACCAAAGGATGAGCTAATGTAGGGATGCCAACTCCCCCATTAGTAGAGGCATGAGTCATTAGTAGTAGTCACTAAGTTCCAGACCTACAACAGCACTATAAATTATTAGGGGTCCCTCGTCAGTAGAGGCATGACACCCTCATATTTTGGGACATCAGCCTTGTGGACCCACATTATCATTTATGTATTGGTACCCTAGCAAGGTACCAACACCCTTCCAACTAGGGTTATAGGTTGGACCCCGATAGCTCAGATTGGGGCACGTTGGTTATAGTCAGCTCCCACCATCTTAATATAGTATTTAGTGTATTTCAGTTCAAGTATGCTTGACCAAGTGTACAAATTTTTATTCATTCAGTTATATAGTTTTTAGGATTTCAGATTTCAGATTATCTCAAAAACATGTTAATTCTTGGTCTTGCATTCTCAGAAACTATATGTTCATGCATCCATGCTTAGTTATCTCATGTATTTTAGATGGACCTTACCTCAGATACTAGTAAATTTAAAGTACTGATTGCATACTTTGCTTTTCACTATGTTGTCTTATAACATAGGTTCAGACGCTCAGTTTTCTAACCATTCTTTGACAACCTAGTATTACTTAGCAGCAATATTGGTGAATCCTCATTGATCAAGGACATGATTTATTTATCCTAGTTATTTTAATGTTTCGTTATGTATAGTCAGTCAGAGTTAGTTAGGGACTTGTCCCATTAACTGCTCATGATGTTTAGAGGCTTTCAGTCAATCAATTACACAGTCAATTAGTTCTTTTTGTCTTTATCATATATTTTAAACATGTTCTTATTACATGTTTCAATATATTTAGTTTTACAGTATCTTATCAGTTTACCTTTGGCACATATATTGTATTTCTATTTTTTTTCATTGCTCATAGTAGGTACCAGCAGTACCATTGTCATGACCAGGGGGTAGTCTCGGGTTATGACAAAACTGGGTATCAGAGCCTAAGGTCTTAAAGTTTCCAAGAGAGTCTGAAAGCCGCATTGAGAAAGTCTTGTGCATGAGCGTTAAGTGCACCACACTTATGGTCAAGAGGCTATGAAATATTTTAAGAAAGTTTCCCTTCTTTTAGTGTTCATGTCGTGCAAAGGAGCATGAGCTCCATTTAATTCATCTTTATAGCTCATCCTTTATTTCATTTACAAATAATTCCTTCCAAAATAAACAACGGAAGAAGGAATAGGGATCACCCTGCACCACCACTTGTTTAGGAAGATCCCCTGAATGACTATGTTTTTATGTTGAATTCAGGGCCACTTTTACTACCTTAGCTCATTTTGTAGCTACTCAGAAAAACCAGCAGACTTTTGGCCCAATCAATCTAGTGGAAAATATAGCTGTAGTTAGGATTTGGATTTTACTCAGATGAATCCCCCTCTATTTTTAGGATCTAAGTCTGGGGAGGATCTATAGGAGTTTTTGGATATGGTGCAAAAGGTGACAAGTATCATGGTCGTCACTTTGAGTGAGAGTATAGATTTGGCTACATATCAGTTGTAGGATGTAGCTCACACCTGGTTTAAGTAGTCGAAGGAGGACCGAGTTGTTGATGCAGGGCTAGTATAATGGAATGAATTTTCCACAGCTTTCATAGACATGTTCTTTTCCTTAGAGTTGAGGAAAGCTAAGGTTCAGGAGTTCATTAATTTAAAGTAGGGCTATAGAAGCGTCAATGAGTACTCTCTTAAGTTTACTTAGTTGGTGAGGTATGCTCCTACTTTGGTGGCAGATAATAGGTCTAGAATGAGTAAGTTTGTGTCTTGGGTATCTGATAGTGTGGTCAAGGAATGTAGGACCACTATGTTGATTAAGGAGATAGACCTATCTAGACTCATAGTTCAAGCTCAATAGATTAAGGAGGAGAAGCATAAGAAGAGAGAGAGAGAGAGAACAAGAGGTACAAAACAAGTTGTTTCAACTTTTCTAAGATAATATCAGAAGGCGGTAATCATTCTTAGTTTTATCAGAAATCATCAGCCCCAACTCCATCTTCAACTAGTGCATCAGTACCTAATTTTAGGCTAAATAGTCGGATAGGGCACCAGGCTCTAAGTCCCAGGGCAGTGTGAACAATGGTCATACCAATCCACTCTACAGGAAATTTGGTAAGAATAATCTGGGTGAATTCAAGGTTGGCAGTGATATTTGTTTTGGATGTCGAAAGTCAGGACACAGGATTAGGGACTGCCCTGTAGGTATGTAAAAGGGCTGAAATGATTGCCTACTGGGCTAGACTACTTCTTTAGTATCACCAGTGAGTCACCCAACTTAGCAGGGTGCCACTTTAAGTGCCACCAACTGGAAGTGTCAAAATAGGCTATATGCTTTCAAGACTCGGCATGATTAGGAAAGTTCTCCTTATGTTGTTACGAGTATGTTACAGGTTTCCATCTTCATGTTTATGCATTTTTAGATCTCAGAGCTTCACTTTCTTTTGTGACTCCTTATATAGCTGTAGATTTTGGTGTCAGTCCCAAAATATTAGCAGAGCATTTCTCACTATCTACTCCAGTGGGTAAATCTATCATAGCCAAATGAATATACAAAAATTTCCCAGACATAGTATGTCAAAAAATTACTTCAGTTGATCTTATAGAGATAGCGATGACTAATTTTGATGTCATTCTTGGCATGGATTGGATCCACTTATGTTATGCCTCAGTTGACTATAGAAATAGAATAGTTTAGTTTCAGTTTCCTAATGAACCTATCACTGAATAGAGGGGTAGTACTTCAGTACCTAAATTTTAGTTTGTTTCTTATCTTAAAGCAAGAAAGATAGTGTCAAAGGGGTGTATTTACCATCTTGTTTGAGTCAAAGAGTCAAATTTTGAAACTCCGAGTCTTGAGTCAGTTTTAGTAGAAAGGGAATTTCTAGACATGTTCCCTGAAGATCTTCTTTAAGTTTCTCCCAAAAGGGAAATTAACTTTGAAATAGATCTCAATTTAGATACCCAACCTATCTCTATTCCACCATATAGAATGGCTCTACTTGAGCTTGGAGAGTTGAACAAACAATGAAAAGATCTCTCAAATAAGGGTTTTATCAGTCCTAGTATTTTGCCATGGGGAACTCCAGTCTTGTTCATGAGTAAGAAATATGGTTCTCTCAGCATATGCATCGACGACCGCCAGTTGAACAAAGTCACCATCAAGAATAAGTATCCTCATTCCAGAATTGATGACTTGTTTAACAAACTTCAGGGTGCCAGTTATTTCTCTAAGATAGATCTCAGGTATGGGTACCATCAACTTAGAGTCTGAGAATGTGACATACTGAAGATAGTTTTTAGAAATCGATATGGTCACTTTGAATTTCTAATTATGTCTTTTGGACTAACTAATGCCCCTGCAGTTTTCATGGACTTGATGAATAGGGTGTTCAAGAAGTACTTGAACACGTTCATCATAGTATTCATCAATGATATCATTGTCTATTCCCATAATGAGAATGATTATGCAGATCATCTGAGAGCTATGTTGCAGACTCTTAGAGCCAATTAGTTATTAGCTAAATTCAGCAAGTGTAAATTTTGGCTAAGGTTAGTGGCTTTCCTTGGCTATTTTTTCCTGGTGATGAGATTTGAGTGGACCCTTAAAAGAATAAAGTAGTGAGAAACTGGACCAGACCCATTTCTTCATTAGATATCAGGAGTTTATTGGGTTTGGACGGTTATTACCGATGGTATATTGAAGGGTTTTCTTCTATTGCATCCCCCATGTCTTGATTGACTCAGAAGAAAGTCAAATTTTAGTGGTCAGATTCCTGTGAGAAGATTCTTCAGGAGTTGAAGACTCGACTCACTTTCGCCCCAGTGTTGACCTTACCAAATGGTTCAGATAGATTGTAGTTTACTATGATAATTTTAGAGTTAGTCTTGGTTGTGTTTTGATGCAGAGAGACAAGGTCATAGCCTATGCCTCTAAACAGCATAAACCCCATAAAAAGAATTATCCTACCTATGATCTTGAGTTGGTAGCTATTGTTTTCTCCTTGAAAATTTGGAGACACTATCTTTATGGGGTTCAAGTTGATGTGTTCACTAATAAGAAAAACTAATAGTACTTGTTCATGCAGAAAGATCTGAATCTTCGTTAGAAAAGGTGGCTTGAGTTGTTAAAAGATTATGATATGAGTGTGTTGTATCATCTGGTCAAGACCAATGTAGTGGTAGATACCTTTAGTAGATTGTCTATGGGTAGTGTTGCCTATGTAGAGAATGATAAAAAAGAGTTAGTTCATGTGTTCATCAGCTTGCTCGACTAGGTGTCCAGTTGATTGATTCAGCTGAAGTAGTATATGGGTTCAGAATAGTTCTAAATCTTTCCTGTTTGCTAAAGTAAAAGAAAAGCAAGACAAATATCCTAGTTTGGTTAAGTTGAAGGAGACAGTTAGAGATCAGAAGGTGGAGGTTTTCTCCCTAGGGGGAGATGGTGTACTTTACTATCAAGGTAGATTATGTGTTCCGTGTGGCGATAGGCTGAGATAACAAATACTAGTAGAAGAACATAATGTACGGTATTTTTTCACCCCGAAGCCACTAAGATGTACCATGATTAGCTGTAAATCTATTAGTGGAGTGGTATGAAGAAGGATATTGCAGAATTTATGGCTAAGTGTTCAAATTGTCTACAGTTAAAGTTGAGCACTAAAGGCCTAGTGGTACATTGTAAGAGTTTAGAATCCCCACTTGGAAGTGGAAAGTGGTGAACATAGATTTTGTGGCAGGGTTGCCTCGTATGCATTATCAGAATGATTCGATATGGGTCATTGCAGATAAAATGACCAAATCAGCTTATTTCTTTCTAGTCCATACTTTGTATTCGACTGAGGATTATGTCAGGCTTTACCTTAGGAAGTTGGTCAAGTTGCATGGGATTCCATTGTTTATCATATCAGATAGAAGTATGTAGTTTACCTCTCAGTTTTGGAAGGCTTTTCCAGAAGGGTATCGGTACCCCATTTTATCTCAGTATAGAATTTCATCCTCAGACAAATGGTTAGGTAGAGAGTACCATTCAGACCCTAGAGGACATGTTGAAGCATGTGTTATTGACTTTAAAGGTAGTTGGGATGACCACTTTCCTTTGATTGAGTTTGCCTATAATAATAGTTATAACTCCAGTATTCATATGGCTCTGTTTGAGGCTCTCTATGGGAGAATATGTAGATATACTATTGGTTGGTTTAAAGCAGGTGAGGTTACTTACAGGGCTATATTTAGTATTTGAGGAAATTGAGAAAGTTCAGTTTATTTAGGAGAGGTTAAAGACAACCCAAAGCAGTCAGAAATCTTATACAGATGTGAGAAGAAGAGATCTTGAGTTTGAGGTTGGTGATTTGGTAATTAGAAAATTTTGCCTATGAAGGGAGTGAAGATATTTGGAAAAAATGGGAAGCTCAGTCCCCGATATGTTAGCCCTTACAGGATCATGAATCATTTTGGAATGGTAGCTTAAAAGCTTGAGTTGCCTTCAGACTTTGCATCAGTACAACCAGTGTTCCATGTTTCCTTGTTAAAGAAACGCATCAGTGATTCAGTAGTTGTTGTTACTTTAGGAAGTATGGAAGTTCAAGATAGCCTTTCTTATAAAGAATTCCTAGTTGATATCCTTGATCGTCAGATTCACAGGCTAAGGAATAAGGAATCTCCCTTGGTTAATCTTCTTTGGCAGAATCAGTCTATTGAGGAAATGACTTGGGACGCAGAAGCAGATATGCGAGCCAAGTACCCCCATATTTTCTCTACAAATCTAGACTTAGCATGAGGTAACAATCTTCCTTAGATTGACTCAATTCCGTTCTTTGTTATAGCTATGTAACAGTTCTCATGTCATTGCATGCGTTCATGAAATCAGTTCAGTTCATGTAACGTGCTTCAGACTCAGCTATGTTATTATGTCCCAAGTCATACATGTTCAGTATATAATCTCAGTTCCCTCAGTATTCTCAGTTAAACCAATCTCATTCAAGGATGAATGTTCCCAAGGATGAATGTTCCCAAGGAGAGATATTGTAATACCCAAGGATGAAAATAGTTAGTAGAGGCATAACACCCTCTTTTTTTGGACATCAGCCTTGTGGATCCACATCGTCAATCATGTGTTGGTACCCCTGGCAAGGTACCAACACCCTTCAACTAGGGTTTTGGGTTGGACCCTGATACGTTAGATTAGGGCATGTCGGTTGTAGTTAGCTCCCACCATCTTAGTACAGTATTCAGTGTATTTCAGTTCAGGTATGCTTGACCAAGTGTACAAATTTTTATTTATTTGGTTATACAGCTTTCAGGCTTTCATATTATAGATTATCTCAGAAAAATATTTATGTTTGGTCTTGTATTCTCAGATATTTCATGTTCATACATTCATGCTTAGTTATCTCATGTATCTTAGACAGTCCTTACCTCATGTACTCGTACATTCAAAGTACTGATCGCATACTTTTCTTTGCTCTATGTTGCCTTAGAACATAGGTTCAGCAATTTTCCAACCATTCTTAGACAGCTGAGCATTACATAGCAGTAGCATTGGTGCATCCTTATTAATCGAGGACATGATTTATTTATCCTAGTTATTTCATTATTTCCTTACATACAATCAGTCAGAGTTAGTTGGGGACTTGTCCCATCAACTCCCCATGATTTTTAGAGGCTTTCAAACAATCAGTTAGACAGTCAGTTAGTTATTTTTATCTTTATCAGATATTTCAAACATGTTCTTATTACGTATTTCAGTATTCAGTTTTACAGTATCTTATCAGTTTACCTTCCGTACATATGTTGTATTGTAATTTTTGTTTAGTTCTCACAGTAGGTACCAACTTATGGGTTAGCTTGTAGTCACCATAAGCACCGTTTCCACGACCAGGGGGTAGCCTCTGGTCATGATATAATTTAAACTTGATTATCTCTATTACCTAAACAATAAGGCAGAGTTGGCATGAATGGAGAAATGTAAGAATCTATATAATCTTCAAAGAATCTATATAATCTTCTTAGGAAACATCTTTTCTACACGATCTGAGATATGAAAGAAGGGAAATATTTATTAAATGCCATGTAGCCTCTCAAATAAAAGTACAAATGTCTTTGTACCATTTTGCAAAACTCTACTAGACACGGCTTCATAGACAACATAGGACACTAGAACCTTGTGCTCTGATGCCAGGTTTGTCGCGACCCGAGACTACCCTCTAGTCGTAACATAGTGCTTAGAACCACAAGTGATCCCAAGATAATTCATGTACTGACATAATGCTTGAGCAACAGATGCTAAACAAATATATGGAAACATCATGAGATACATTGTTTTAATACATAACTAATTAAAGTTTACAACACCAAAATCTGAGAGAGAGAGGAACTTAAATTACAAATAATTACTCTGACTGGCCATCTATGAAGCCTCTACTATACTAACTATAAGTAGTCGGTACATGGCCCCTAACTATCCTAAATCAATACATACAAATAAGAAAAAAAACATAATATAAGAATTGCACCTGGCTTGGGCCCTCGAAATAAGAGAACTCATCACCTGCTAGCTAGAAGCTACAATCCCTCTGACTCTAGTGTGTGGGCTACATCTAGTACCTATATCATGAAGGAATGTAGCCACAAACACATATATGTGGTGATTACTTTGGAACGTACTGAGTAGGTATAATATGCACTAATCATGAAAATACTTAAATCATTTCTTTAAAACTAAGGACATAAGCCCTTTCCTGAAACATGCATATAAAACATGTCTATACATAAGAATGTAAGGCATAGTGAATTTATAAATCATGAGCTAAAATATTTCTATATACTTGGAAGTGGTACAAACAAGAATACTATATGTAAATCTCAAGTTAAAGCTGAATAAGTTGCAAAACTATTGTAACGATCCAAGACTACCCCCTAGTCGTCACACGGTGCTTGGAACGACAAGTGATCCCAAGCTAACCCATGAACTGGCATACTGTTAAGTAACTAATTTATCATGTATTAGATAACTGAATTTACTATGAGGAAACATAATCATGGCATAATTTGGATAGTTATAATACTGATAAGGTTTACAATCTGATTAAACTGAGAAGAGAACTGAAATTACATAACTGACTCTGGCTGACATCTATGAAGCCTCTACTTTACTGACTATAGTAGTTGGGACATGCCTCCAACTACCACTAATCAATACATATGAAAAATAAATAAACTGCACATGAAAAAAACTGTCTGGAGTTTTCAAAGTAGAAGAACTCCACACCCGCTGGCTGGAATCTTCAACTGCTTGATCGTGATGTGCAGGATACAAATAGTACCTGCATTATGAAATAATGTAGCCACATAGGCGTATATATGGATTAGTACTTATGGAATATTTTGAGTATGAAAGGGTGAATGGAATATGTAAAATTGATTTCATATGTAATTTTAAAACATGCATGCTAAGTGTAAGTAGACTCACTAATAGGCTGGAATAAAATAAAAGCTGAAAACACTTAAAGCAAGAGTGACAAAAATACTATGATAAAATGGAGAATCTCTACACTTAGTTCTATAAAAATTTACTTTAATGATATAAGTAGAACTGAAGCTGGGATATGGTAAAACATTGCTACTGTATGAATACTGAGTCTAAAACTACGTGATGAAGACTAACATAACTCGAGGATCTGAGTGTTTAATCATACTGAGCACGAATGCATAAATATAAAAAACCAAACATAGTCATCTATTAAACTTATCTGATTAACTGAATGACTGCTAGCTGAATGCTGGTCATGTAAGACTGAACTGTACTTAGTCTAAATAACTGGACTAAAACTGTGGAGTACTATGCATATAAGTTAAGGTTTATCTAAACAACATGAGATAACTGGGCATAAATACATGGAAACTATAATATCTTAGAATGTAAGACCAAGAATAAAACATGATTCTAAAATAGTTTTAAAACTGAAATGCTAAAATACTAATAACTGAATAACTAATAATTGTATGCTATGGTCAAGAAAACCTGAAACTGAACTGAGTTTTGAACTGAATACTGAAACTAAAACTATGATAGTTATTATCTAAATGACATACCCTAATTATAGTCTGATTTGGTGTCCAATCTGTAACCCCATTTGGAAGGGTGTTAGCACCATGCCACGGGTTACCAACAGTATCTAGGTCAACCTTAATTTGGCAGGAAGACTCATAAGATGTATATGGTTATGTCAACCCTAGTCTGGCAAAAAGATGATTTACCCTACGTTGGCTACGTAGTTCTGTAACTTAGGGACTGCTACCAAGGGTTAAACCCTCTGCTGGTAGGAATTCCCCCATCCTTGGATTCGCTTGGTGCTGAATCCTACTCCCAACTGAATCAACACTAAACTGATCACTAGACTGTACTGGACTTGATTGAACTTATAATGATTCTATTGACTGATCATATGCTACTATTTGGGATACTATAGAATCATTCTATTTTTACTGGAGACTAGATAAACAACTAAATTTTTGGTATTCAATACCCCCAGGATTCGATAACATAGATAATAAGGACACATGAGCGCATTTATTACCATAATAAGTAACTATTATTTAAAGAAACCTATCACTTGGGCATTTTATCATACACATGGGGATTAGTACTTTAAATAGGATAATCCATCAAACACAGAGGATCATAAACTTGAACATGGGAATATCTCAAATATGGGAGTATAGCATAATTACATAACTAAAATCATGAATTTAGAAATTCACATGAAATTAGCTTGAAATAGGACATGGGCATTTAATCATACATTTAAAGATCCTAGCTTGCGCCTAGGAATGTCTTAAACATGGTGAACAATAAAGTTACATGGCAAAATTCATAACTTGGGGAATTATCTTGAAATTAATTGAACATGATATGGGAATATTCATCAAACATGTGGAAAGCATGAATTTAAAACATGGGAATGTTGCTAAAAATCATGAATTTAGGATCTATCATGGAATTCACTTGAATAAAGCATGGAAAACTAAAATTCATAGCACGAGAAATTCAAAATCTTGCATGGAATTACACATGGGCTGAAATTAATTAAAATCGCCATGAAAACATGCAATTCAATCTTTCTTGAATATTAAAATAACATAATGATTGAAAAATTTATTTTTTTTAATTGAAATAAAGGGGTTTTGGCTCCATGGGTGAAAGAGGAACCATTGATGAACTGCCACATACCTTAATAGATGATTCAAAATTGAAAGCTTGACTTGGAAGCCTCGGGAAGATTTTTCTTAAAATTCTTGGATTAGGAACCTTAATTTATTGATTGTGCTGAAGAAAATTTATTAAAGTTATTGGTGTTCCTAAGGGGGCTAGGGTTTTCTTGGAGAGAAAAAGATGAGAAATCATATATCTAATGCTTTTGGGGGATGAAATTAAGTTTTATGGGTGGATTTGAGTGAGGAAAAGTGACCAAAGTGCCCCTATACTCTTTAGGAACTAAAATAGCATTTGAAAGAATTTAGTGACACGGTTTTCGTCATGTCGCATCGCTAATCGCGTCGATGACCGATGCATCACGTCCCAATCGCGTCGGCTTACTGCCTCTCACAAAAAATGCCATAACTTTTTACTTGGGTATTGGATTAAGACAAAATTGGTGTATTTGGAAAGCTAATCCAATCATCTATAATTTGGTGGGTCTTGAGCTGCAAAATTCTACAAATATAAAAAGTTTCACACATTCAAAGTAGACCCTTATAGAATCAAACCCAAACTTTGGAAGAATCTAAGGTTCTTAGCTCAACTTGGCTCTAAGTAATTCTTATGAATATTTGTCACCTCGAAAGAACATCAAACGTGAGGATAAAGATCATGAAGATCATATTCACATGAAAATCATTTGGATTATAACTTATACATAGAGGAATGACGGTTCAAGGACTAGCCCAAAAATACTAGGCATTATAACTGTCTAAGGATCACTTATGAATACTGAGCATGAATGCATGAACATATAAAATGAATGCAAGACTAAGTAAAGCATATGGTGGAATAATTTGTAAAACTAAATAACTAAAAAACTGATAAGCTGAACACTAGGTCATTCAAACCTGAGCTTATATGATCTGAATACTGGACTGAGACTGTGGGAGCTAATATTTAACTAACATGCCCTAATCTAAGCTAATTAGGGTCCAACCTGTAACCCCAGTTGGAAGGGTATCAGTACCTTGCCATGGGGTACTAGCACTGGCTGTGTGGATCCACAAAATTGGTGTCCTGAAGGACTAGGGTGTCAGACCTAAACTGACAGGTGACCCCTAAAAGAATATCAGTATTGAACTGGTGGGTGACCTCCCATAACCTATATTATCTACATAGTGCTGGATCATAGGAACTTCTACTAAACGTCTCAGTCTTATACTCACGGGTGAGCCATCATCCCTAACTTCGCTTGGTGCTAAGTTCTACTTGTAACTGAGCTAACACGGAAACATAAACTAGTGCATGCACTAATAACTAATATGCTCAAATATAGTATTCTGAAAATAACATTGCATACATAATCTGAAGTAATCATGAACATATTAACTGATGTATTTAGTATGATATAATACTAGTGAGTGCTCATTATGAAAAATATTATAAATTTCATGGTACAAATATGGTATGTGATAACGCCCAAGCTACACCTTTACTTCAAAGGTTATGCGGTTCCTGTCAAATATAGTAACCCAATGAAGGTTGGGGTCAAATCCCAAGAGAATAAGTGAAATCGTAGCTCTCAGTTGTTGTAATCAACGAGCAGAACTGGAAAAGTAAATGGGCTGTTTAGAGTGGCAATATCAAACAAGTGGAAAATATCAACTTCGGTTGTAATCAATCATAGGTTAATACTAGGATTGTATTCCCCTTGGCTTCTCAGCTTTGTAGGCTTATCATGTTTTCTTGAACCAACCTGATACCTTGAATGCAGAATCGATAAATTATGTACCATCAATAGTTTTTTGGACGAGCTGGCAAATTTCACCCTTTACCTTTTGAGTCTCAGGATGTCGTCTTTCTAACCTTTATCTTGATCCCAGTTAACTATTACCTTTTGAGTCTCTAGTTATTTGATGAAAGCTAACCATCTTACTTAGATAATACATAGTAGCATGGATCGATGAAGAAACTTCAAATTACCATTGTTATTATCTTTTTCTAGCAACTACTCCTTTTTTGAGTAAGTAACAATAATCTAGGTGGGATCTTAACATTTGTAACTGCTAAGATAACTATTAAAGTAAAGAAAATACAATTTATACATGGGTATCGATTTAGAACAATAATAGCACTTCCCCTACTTTGCCAATCTGCCAGGGTCTCCAACCCTAGCTAAGAGTTTTTATCTGCTCATGCTTGTGAAGTATTGAAAGTATAAGATGAAATCACAATAATCACAAATAAAAACCCAAAATTGTAACTGAATTAATCAACCAAAATCAATACAAGAGAATTCCAAGACAATAATCAAATCTTGAAATTAAAATATATTTGCAAGTATAAAGAGTGCATAACTTCTACTAAAAAACACATAAGGGGTAATTATAGTAGATGAGGAAACCCTAAAATCAAAGTCTGGACAAAATAGAAGGAAAAAGGGTTGGTGTCCACATGCGGCCTGCCCTTGGACGCATGTGGATGCGTCCTAAGGTTAGGCCTGGTAGACATCTACATGTTCCAAAACAAAAAATCCTACAACTTTGCTCTCAAGATTTTAGACTTATGGCACTTGCCTTATCCATATGTGGTCTACATGTGCTACATGTAGTCCACATGTTGACATAGGTAAGTTCTGAAAGTTATTTTTCAGCTCTTTTACTCTCAGGGTCTTCACTTCCAGTACATACCTTAGTCTTATACAGACCACATGTGCTACATGTGGTCCACTTGTAGACATAGGTAAGTGTTGGCCTTCCAACACTTGCAACCAAGCTTCAACTCTTCAACTTTCATCACATTCTTTGGTCATGAATAATTTAGAAAGTGTCATGAACAGCTATAATTGATCACATAAGTAGCCAGAGACACCTTTATTCATCCTATTCATGAACTCAGCGTCCAAAACCTAGTTTCTTGCAAAACATACCCAAAACGCATCATATCTAACAGAACAACCTCAGAAACTTATATATTTTCCTTGTTTTAAGTAATGAAAGTGCTATATTTCTATAGTACATCATTATGATTAACTTGAAATCTTGAAAACTATAGCATGCATGATCATCTAGGTATCGAGTATTCATAACCCACCAGCATTGAAAAATACAATTAAATATGATAATTTCAAAGTAATGGCATGATAATAAATTTCATGACTTAAACTCAAGAATCCAATAATTTCATCAATGTAACAGATTATCATGATAAAAGTACGGAAGAACTTTGAAATTATGAGGGAACACTATTTAATGGTAGAATTTAGGAATTACATAGAGGAAATCATGGAATTTATACTTTTCTTGGAACTATAAATCACAATAGAATTAAACTTGAGAATTAGAGAAAACTTTAGGACTCAATAGGTTAAAGGAACCATTGCTGAATATCCCACATACCTGAATTTCTTAAATTCTTGAAGGAAAACATGAATTTAGATCCTTAAAAGTTCAATTTTTTGAAGAAGAATCCTTATTTGGTGTTCTTGAGTATTTAGGAGAAGAAGGATTGTGTATTTTGTGTATTCTGGGGTTATGGAATGATAAATCATATTTATACCATGTATAGGATGATTTAGGGCGTAAATGACCACTTTACCCTAAAAACTAAAGAGGAATGAGGGTTTTAGCATTTCTAGACATAGGTTCGTGCCATGGTAAAATCGTAGAGCACAAGGTCTGTGCCATAATAAAATTGTGGACCCTCACTAGTTCCTCATAAAAATGCTCATAACTTTTTGCTCGGGTATCAGATTAAGGAAAAATCGAATGAATTGAAAAGAGGACACATTTATCTATAATTTGGTGGGTTTTGAGATTAGAAATTCCATATATTCCATAAGTTATACAAGTTAAAATTTGACCCTTATAGGATCGAATACCAAAATTTGGTCGAATCAAAAGCTCTTAACTCAAGTTTGCTCAAAGTGTTTCCTATGAAAATTTTTCACCTCAAAAGAACTCTTCACACTAGGATAATGATTATGACACTTATATTTGCATAGGGGTAATTGTTTTATAGTATACACATATAGCAACAACGGTTTGAATTCTAGCCCAAAAATGTGGGGTGTTATAGATATCAAGGATAAATGACTTGTTAATGATTAAGGTTATCCTAGTGTGCCATCTCTTAGTGGATATCCTGTAATATAATTGATAAAATATCCATGTTCAACTTCTTGATCCGTTGGATCAGTGAAGTCTATCGACTGAGATTGTTCAGCCTTTGTAGGAAATTGTTGGAGGACAAGTCGATCTAAATCTTGTCTAGATTTTATTTCCCTAACTTGTAAATACCTTAGGTTTACTAGATGAGAACATATTAATAAAATCAATGATTTTTTAAATATTCACTATTTGAGGATAAGAAAATACATCAGACGAAAATGTGGAAGGCTTATCTAGAGTCCTATTAAATTGGTCTAGGTAGTATTTCTTTTCTAATCAAAATCCTGTAAATTAGTTATTATTTATAGGAGGAGATATTGCTCTTTTGATAGAATATTGTAGTCAGTTTGGTATTCTTAGTCAGACTGGGAAGACTCTTAAGTCATTATTTTCAATTTGGTTAAACTCTTGATCAAATTCGTCATTGGCACTATCAAAATCTCCACTTTCTTCAAGTAAGAGGTGTTGGATCTGGCTATGGACAGAATCATCAAGGTTAAGATTCCTAACCTTTTTAGATAATTTGCAATATTTGGCAATATGACCACGTTTTCCACTCCTATAATATTTGCCAGTATTGGGGGCAGGAAGAGTTAGTTTCACTATTGAAAACTGTTTGGGATGAGAAGATTTTTATTTTTTGGAAACATAAGGCTTAGTAGTAGAAACCATATTTTTTGAGGTTGGTTTTTTATGAGCCTTCTTCCCACAAGGAGGTAGGCTAAATTTCTCACAAAAATTTCCTAAATCTCGTCAGGTTTATGCCTTGTCTGTAGCTTGTTGTCTTAGTATCTTATCTTTTCAATAGATTTTTAGGGCAACTTACTAGATTAGTCTTGTGAGATGACCATAAGTTATTTGTTCATAAGGGATGATATCGCTTGAGTATTGGTGTTGAAGTTTGTGTTTGACTAGGTCCCTAAGAGATTTAGGCAATCCATTAAGGAATTATTCTTTTCAATATGGGACATTTCCATCATGTCTTTCATAGATTCTTGTAAGAAAAGAGTCTTTATACCATCTAAAATCAAAAAGCATTTTGCACTTAAGATTGTTAAGTATTTTGGGAGACCTTTCTCTAAAAATACCTTGACTTCCAATGAAGGTTTTGATTATAGTATAAGTTAATGCTTTTTTAGAGTCGAGAATGGTCCCACCATCCTTAAGAAATGGTTCTCCTAGTGAGTTACCTTAGACAATTTGGAAGATATTTTATTTATCTTCCTTACTAAGATGGGTATCCCACCATCCTTTAAGCTAGATTGTGAATCCAACTACAAGGACATGGGTAGTAAGTTGATCTGAGCAGTTCTATAGACAGTGATAACCATTTTCACCTACTAAAATTTGGATAGGATATTATGCTCAGAATAACTATTTACTTTCTATTCATAGATATTATTTCCATTGTAATTATTTTATGTAACATTAAGTTTCTCCTCTAATGCTACGTCTGAATGGTAGCTCAAGGGTTACAAAGTTTTTGTGGCTTATGCTAACTGGACAATTTAGTTTTGATAGGGGCTATTTCTAAAGGAACATTTTCCTTCGACTGGATGTCCTCTAAACTGCTTTGTTGAAGTACCCCAGTTGTAGCAGATGCTATGTTACCTAGGGTATTAGGGACTACAGGGTTGAGGGATTTCTCAATTTATATGATTCTTCATTAAAGGATGGAGGTTGGGGAAAGGTTTTGCATTATGCATTTGGATTTCTCTAGTAAAGGTTCTAAGGATCTCATAAGGTTTGAATAACGGAGTCGAAAAAGTTGAGGTATCTGATGGTTTAGGAGTTAGATATGATTTTGAAGTCAAATATTCACCAAGAGTATGAAGATACATGAAGATACTTATTTCTATAGTTATTTTGTTCAAAAATATTTTTAATATCTTATTTGTAACTGGTTCATTTTCAACCTTTCTTTTATAAGGTGAAGCAACAACTAAGCTATTAGCATGAGAAATAGTAAAACTTTGTGAGGGAGAAAGATTACCGGTGACATCCACACTATTTATGATTTTTAATACTTTGAAACATTAATTGATTTTGAAAAAGAAAAATCTGATTGATGATACTCAGTATAGGCTTCAAACCACTCACAGAAATTAATTTATTTTTTAACAGAATTAAAAACTCGTAATAAATTTCTTTGATACTATTTCCTTCGTTCTTTTTGAAATTATTGAAAAACCAAGTTTGTTTTAAAATATTTTTAGATGAATAAAACACTGTTCTAAGTGTTTCTTTATCAATATGAAAGTCTTGAATTAAAACCCCTAGCTCTCCACCTAAGGCCGAGTAAGTTGGTAATTGGGGTGGTTTATCATGTATTTCAGTTGGAGGTATCTCCATAAAATATTTTGCCTATGGTATCTTAGACTTGAAGTTAATGACATCAATTCTACAAACAAATGAGCAAACTAAATTCCTAGCAGTTTGTATTTCTAGAAGAATCCATGTGAAGCTAGAGACCCTCTGTCTAAGAGATCTATAGAAGGAGATAAAAATAGTTCCCATACAAAACTATCGGATCTAAGAAACTGTAGATTCTTAGGTTTTTCTGCTAGAGTTTCATCCTGCAACATCCAATTTTGGATTAAGGATACCTAGTTCTAAGATATTGGCTTAGGAATCGATAAGTGAGACCGCTGAAGATCAGTTTGAAAGAGAAAAGTTCTTCCTTTGTAGCTATTTTTCATAGCTTTGGAGCTGAAGGCAGTATACATGGCCTTATGCTGAATCTTATAGATAATTACTATTAGGAGAGATTCAGCTTTGGTCTTATAGTTGGATGTCTTAACATTGAGTGTTAAAGAATCAAATATATTTAGATCCTTTAAGGGTACAATAAAATTTGGAAACAATCCAAATAAATTGGACCATTACATATTCTGGTTTTGACCATCCCTAGTAAGGAATCATTGAGATC
The DNA here is from genome assembly GCF_002878395.1 of Capsicum annuum. Classification (NCBI taxonomy): domain Eukaryota; kingdom Viridiplantae; phylum Streptophyta; class Magnoliopsida; order Solanales; family Solanaceae; genus Capsicum; species Capsicum annuum. The sequence goes on from NC_061119.1 coordinate 26,613,774, forward strand.
TAGAAATCTAGAGTCTCTAAGACAAAGGAGAAGTAAGGTATCTAAACCTTCTCAAGAAAGAGGTTTAGCTGCTATTTGAAATAATCCAAAATGGAGGTAATTGTACTTATTCTTATATCTTTCTATAGACCTAGGGTTAAGAAGTTTGATATCCTCATGATTTGATTCAAGGGGAATGGTTTGTTCAATGGTTGAAATATGGTAGTGATTTGTCAGGGACCGCCATCTAGAAGGAGCTTTGTAAATTTGATCTTGAGGATGTTTGGGAATTTGCCAATTATCAATTAATTGCTGCAAATTAAAGAAACTAATCTCTTCTTTGAGCTTTGAATTGGGAGAATTATAGAAAGTTGTAGTGGATGAAGTGGATGGAGAGTTTTTTCAAGGAGAAGAGAAGGGGTGGAAGAATGTTATGGTACAATCTACGAGAGAGTAATTAGAAATAACAATAATAATATGCTTCCTATCCTTGAGTCAAGAGACCATTGGGTTCCATAAAGAAAATTATTCAAGTATTTTAACTCAATACTATATGGGAGAGTTAGATCTATTAATTAAATTAGTGGAATCTTGTCTCAATCCTATATGTATTAACTAGATCAATTTTATTTAGAAGTTTGTTTAATCGGATAGTCCAAAGGTTATAAATAACCATTTGTAAGTCCACTAAGTATTCTCCAGCACTTTCCAACCAGTAATGCTTAGGTAAACAACCTACAGTGTAGATCTGAAAGATCACAGTACTATCTTCAATTTGATCCTTTTATAAAATAGATCTTGAAAATGCATATTGATAGGTAATTTTATATATATATATATATATATATGTGTGTGTGTGTGTGTGTGTGTGTGTGTGTAAAACAAGTGTACATTTTCTATACACATTTTGTACAATTTCCATACATATATCTTATATCGATACATATTTATTTAATAAGAATATATTTTTATACAATTGTATTTAATTATTATTTTTTTAAAAAAAAAATAGACTTTTTTAGTCAAAAATATTGCAGCAAAAAAATAAAATATTTAATAGAAGGGTCGATGACCCAAATTGTAAAAATACTGAAAATGGCCAAAATTGCCCAACAAGGAAAAACAGAGCTAAAGCAGCCCAATCACTATTGGATGGTAATAGTTTGGGCCGACTAGCCATTATTTGGCAAGTGGTTTAAATGTTGACCATTTGTTTTAAAAATGGCCAGTGGGTGTCTTTTTCTTTTTTTTTTTAAGCGTGCAATTAATATCTCTAATTTGTTTGGCCAAATTTTCAGCTATCATTGATTGGAAAAAAATTTCAAAATATCAAATCACTTTCTTCCAATTCATCAGAACACATTTATTTCTCATTCATGACATTTTGGAGTAATCTTATTTGATTTTTTTCTTAATGTTTTTTGTATTTAATCCACATTGAAATAACAAAAAATAAAATGAGATCGTTGGACTGCTTGAGAATTCCAATTATCACCTCATTTTATTCTATAGAAGCCCTCACCCCACTTCCTCACCAACCCCTTCTCCGATGAATTATCATGGGTTAGATCCTCAGTTTCCTCTTCTTTTCCCACACCACCCAAAACCAAAGCCAGGGAACTCATTCTCTGGTTAAATCCCAAGGGGGTAGATTTGTCTCTTATTTATCATCGTCGGATTTTATGTAGACCCTCACCCATTTTCCTCGTCACCTCCTTTTGCGCTGAAATTTCATGGAGATAGATCTCCCTCTTCCTCATCCTCATCGCCTTAATTTTTGATGAAATTTCACGAGACAGATCTGCCTCTTCTTCGTCCCCATCGTTTGTATAGTTGAAATACATTTATACAAATGTATATTTGTATCTCTAAATTGTTTTAGTCATAAAGAGAATTTGTTTGTATATTTGTATTAGTATATTTGTATTTTCATATTTATTTTGTTACATTTCCTTCATTCTTCAATTGATTTCATTTTGAATGCATTTATCCATTTTGTTATGAAATTAAAGTAAGACCAACAAGAAAAAATAGAGAGAGAAGATAAGAGGCTTCTTTATTTCTCTTGAGGATGAGAGATCATAAGATTATTGATGATACAATGAATAAAATCCCTCTATTTATAGGTAAAAATACTCCTAGTTTCTCACTAAAAGACAGATACTACAAATCCTCGTAGATATCAACTAAAAATTGATAGATCTTATCTATATTCTTGATAGACATTCACTATAATGTAAATACATTCATAACACTTCCCCTTGAATATCTAATTGATAGATAATGTGCCTCGTTAAAATCTTACTAGAAATAACCCAGTGGAAAAAAAATCTAGAGAAGGAAAAAGAATAAAAGAATACACACATCTCTAACAATACACATTTCGGCTGCCTTATTAAGAACCTTACAAGGAAAAAATAGTAGGCAAAACCTTGAAAGGGAAAAAGAGTACAATTCAGATTTGCTCCTCGTGATGAGAACATCAATGAACTTTTGCATCCCGATATTGTGCATCATCTTCTTCAAAGTTACAATTGGAGGAGACTTGGTGAATAAATCAGCCACATTGTCACTTGAATGAATTTGTTGCACATTAAATTCATTATTTTTTTGGAGCTCATATATATTGAAAAGTTATGATGAAGTGTGCTTCGTTCTTTCTCATTTTATGAATCCTCCCTTAAGTTGTCCTATGTATGTTGCATTATATTTACACAAAATCATAGGTACTTTGTCACATTTTAAACCATATTTTTCTCAAATGAGATATATCATGGACCTCAAACACACATTCTCAACTTATTTCATGAACAACTATTATCACAGCATGGTTTGATAAAGTGCTAGATAAACTTCTTTGTATATCTCCAAGATATGGCAGTATCCCTCATATGAACACATAGCTTGTTTGAGATCGAGCTTTATGCGGGTCAGATAAGTACCCAACATCAGTATTTCAACAAGATTGAAATTGCAAGCTTTATAATAAAATAATCCCATGTCTTTTATCATATTTTGATATCTACCAGTAGGAGGGGAAATATACCTTGCTAACAGATTGACTGAAAAAGCTAAATCAGACATTGTTGTATCTGGAAGATACATAAATGTACCACTTGCACTAACATATGGTACTTCATAACCAATTCAATTCGGTATATTTCTCATTTTAGCAAATAATTTATTGCTTTTAAAAACTCTCCAAGAGTTTCAATAAATTTATGCAATATAAGGATTATAAATAAGTTTCCCAGAAACTTTTATATGCTTCAAATATTTTGAATCCTTAAAAAGTTTTGATATTAATTTTGGTAAGTGACAATATTCAGCATATCATGTGTGACATAATCAAGTGTCTGGACTGCAATTCAAATAAGTTTTACACTTACGAAGATGCCTCCTTTCATGTCACTTGATAAATATTTCTACGTCAACATGCTTAAATTAATGTAGAATTCAATCCTCATAATCTTTTCACAATATTGTCCAAATATTATATCAAATATATCATCAACAGTTTCTTATTTTGTATCAATTTGCAATGTGACATAACATTTTGAGATCTCATCACTTCATTATTTTCAGGCACCGGAACCTCTCATAAGGTTTCATGAAGTGTTATGTCATAGGTTCTTCAAGAGCATATTGCCTTCTTATTATGATTGTTTTCTCCTTATTCTCTTTACGAATTATTTCATTTGAAACCAATTGGCCTACCACGCTTTACGCATACATAGACTTTGTTCTTCAGGGACACAAAATAGGAGCACTTACAGCTTAAATATGAGATATTTTCGGTATTTGACTTGAATTATCTTTTGAATGAGGATTTGATGATAATTCCTAACATATTTCATAGTTGCTTATAATTTCCCCCTTATGTTAGGAAACTAACATACAACCTCCATCTACTTTGAGGAATCCATCTTTGTGCATCATGGTATAGTTATTAATCATATACCGCACATCAAAACATTAGATAGACAATGTATGGTTCTTGACTCAGAACCAGCTTTAAAGGGAGTTAATCATAATTTATTGGTTTGATACGTACAAGTGCTATTGTATTCAACATATCATATTATAGAACAATACATGAAGCTTTATTCTCATTAGAATTATTTATCGAAGGCATTCAATGCCTAACCATCGTAATCAGGATGAACTGTCTTGATTCCACAGTCTGAAAATTGTGTTCTTTAACTCAATTTATATTGAGCAAGCAACTTTATGACCGTCAAACTATAGGTTGTACATGTGATCATCTTATTGATGTATATTTTCAAGATATCACATGATATGTGAACTGACCCTTATTCACTTTTTATACTTTTCAGATTTTAAGGGATCCAATCCCAATATTAGTTGGTCCAACAAACTTATCACGAGAACAAGCAACATTAAAATTAATGAAGAATTTTCTGATTCTTTAATATATGTTCAAAACTCAGTGTGCACTTCTTTGAGATGTCGCAATCGTTCATGTCAATTTATGAATTTTTATTCTACCCAAGTTTACCATGACATGTACCTTTTACTTTATTAAATTTCAGATTTACTATTACATGAATAAATTTTAGATTTACTACTTTGAAAGTAGATTTAAAATAACTCTTCTCAGTTATTCTTCCTCATTCGGAGGTGAGTTGTGATACCATCACAATCAAGTGTACATTTATATTAAAACAATCTAAATCATCCTTCCCCAAGAATGGAATATAATCTTACCCTAAGTCTATCAAATTTTGATAGCTTATAATCTCTTTCATGATATTGCTACTCTAGGAACAAATTGAGGCATATATATAATGTAGAGAATTTTTCTCTAACATATCTTATAGTCATAATAAGTGTGTGAAAATATTATCACTTGTCTTCTTTCACACATATTATGCACTGCTACCTCATTCACTTCAATAATGGAGCAAATTGTAAACTTTTAGATTCATCGTATATTGCTACCATATTTACTTTATGGAGCATATCTATAAGACCCCACAAAGTCCTAGTCATTTCAGTCCTATATAGCATGCCAAAAAGGTCCCAGACATAGAAAACTTCAGCTAAGTGTTGACACTTAGTCTCATTTATAGCCTCGATATTTCAATGGTATCATTTACAATCTTTCTGGCCTTAGATTGTTGATTTTTAAATTAAATATTGATCAGAGATGTCAATAGGTCATATTGGGTAGTTTCAAAAATTTTAACCTTTATTTGGGTCATGTTTGGATGGCCAAAATAGCAAGCCAATACGATCTTGACGCGTCGTGTTGGCTATTACGTCGACACCATCAACGCGACGCATCAGTGATTGTGTTGATCCCATCAATGTAGCACATCGGTGATCATGTCAAACCCATCGATGCAGCGCGTTGCCAATTGCATCACTGAGCATAATTTGTGTATTAAGTTATGAGTTTTAGGGGGCAAATAAGCATTTTCCACCCATATTGATCCACCTATATCACGAAATTAAGGATCCAAAGGGGCCAATATACTCATTTTTTCACAAAATACTCTCAAGAACAAGCCCTAGTTTCTTTCAAGTTCATGTCCAAGTCCCAAGAATTCACCATAATTCCCACGAAATCAACAATCAAGGTATGTTAGGTGTTCATCCTTGACTTTTCTTTCACCCTTGGAGTTCAAAAAAATATTTCAAAAACTTGAATTATGATTTCCATGTTATGAATTGAATTATGCCCATATTTGAGTTATTGTATGGATTTCAAGTTGAGATTTTTTAAGGGTTCCATGAAATTATCTTAGCACGTGTGTTGAATTATGAATTTTTCATGCCAAAACCCTTGAATTTACAAGTTTAAGTTGTAGTCATGATGCTTATGTGTTGTTCATTATCATGTGCATTAATTAAGCTCCCCAAATGTTTGATAGAATGTCCATGTGAATTGAATAGTATTATCATGATATGTTACCATGTGTTCTCATTCAAGTACAAGTTAATGACTTCTAAGTAATTGACGAAATGTATCAGTGAATGAATTGTAAACAATTAACTATTTCTATGCTTTCAAGATTTGTTATGTTTTACTATTGATGCTATCAAGTCCTAGGGTTATTTATTGCTCGAAATCTAGTTGTTTAATTAGTTGCAGTAGTTATAGTATAGTCCCAGTAAAGGTGAAGAATAGTAGTACTCAGTCAGTAACAGAACTCAGTGAACTTAGTTCAGTTCAGTCAGTCAACACGATTAGTGTCAGTTTAGTCAAGCCTAGTACAGTATAGTGATTAGTTCAGTATCAATTCAGTTAGGAGTAGGATTCAACATCGAGTGAACCCAAGGATGGGGGCATTCCTACCATTAGAGGGTTTGACCCTTAGTAGTAGTTCCTGTGTTACAGAACTAAGTAGCTAGATAGGGTAAGTCGTCCTCCTGCCAGACTAGGGTTGATGCAATCATATATATATTTTATGAGTCTCCTGCCAGATTAGGGTTGACCAAGCATTGTTAGTATCCCGTGGCAAGGTGCTAACATCTTTCCAACTAGGTCACAGGTTCGACCTTTTCTCATTCTATAATCGGGGTATGTCAGTTTGATGATAACTCCTACAGTTATTGTTTCTGTCTTAGTATTCAGTAAAGAACTCAGATAGTTCTACAGAACCATGGCTATCAGTTATTAGTTACACAACCATTAGAATTTAGTACTTCAATATCAGTCTAAACTTTCAACGACCAGTATTCATTTATCAAAACTTAGTACTTCAATTTTAGTCTAATTTAGGTAGATATTATATGCATAATATTACTTATACAACATGTTCAATAGTTATAGTTTTGCATGTACTCTCATCTAGTTACTTTACGATATTCATTTTAGTCAGTTATCATCTCATGCATATGAACCCATGTATATCAGCTTACCTTTCTTATCATACCTGTACATTCAAAGTATGGATACATACTCATTCTTTTGTACTATGATATCTCATATCATAGGTTCAGATGCACAAGTTCCTAATCATACTTAGCAGCTAGGATATCAGTAGTAGATTCAGTAGTGAGTCCTCATCCATCGAGGATATTATTTAATTTTAGTATTTCAATTAGTTCAGTAGTTATTTCAGTCGGAGTTAGTTGGGTGTTTGTACCCTCAACTCCATACTATGACAATTAGAGGCTTTCAGACTAGCACTATGAGTTATTCTATTTTTAGATGTTATTATCAATACACTCAGTTATTATTTTAGTATTTTAAGAACCTTATGGCATTTTCAGTTTTACTTTCGCATATGTATTTCAAGAATATTATTTAGAGCTTATAGCAAGTACCAGTCATGGATTAGCTTGTGAACCTTCGGGGTCGTAAGCACCGTGTGACACCTATGGTGTAGACTTAGGATGTTACAAACTTGGTATCAGATCCTAATTTTCTTAAGAGTCTTAGGGAGTCTAACATTTGCATCAAGTAGAGTCTTGTGCATGGGTGTGAAGCACACCACACCAATGGACAAGAGGCTATGTGTAACGCCTAGAATATGATACCTGAAATGCTACATGGTGCTAGTAATACTGAAGTACCACAAGATGACCCATGAATGATATCTTTAATTGAGCACTACATAATATACTGTATAAATGTGGAATAAAAGGGCTAAAAATCCATAAGGTTCAAATATCTGATAAAACATAACATCTGGAAATACGGTATATCAATACAAAAACTGAAATAAAATGTCTGAAAATACTAGTCTAAAAGCCTCTAAACTGTGTGAAAGCTATGGAGTTGATGGGACATATCCCCAAATAACTCCGTCTACTAAAACTGAAATAATGAAGTAATGAAATAATCATGCTATCCTCAAATGATGGGGAGTCACTGCACATATACTACTGCTGGCAAAATCTGAAGTTAAGTGTGATCGGGAACTTGAGCGTACGAACCTATGGTATAAAACACCATATCACTGAAGAAAAGTATGTGTCAGTACGTCTGAATGTACTGGTATACAAAGTGAGGTAGGCTGAATGCATGGGGGTTCATATGCATGAACAATTCTAACTGACTGAATAACATGAATGTGAGAATACATGCATGAATACGTAACTATAAATGAGATTGTGATAATACTGACTAGTAAGTCTGTATACTGATAATATGAGTTTCGTATAACTAATAAACTATTAACTAAGTGATTGTGTCTGACAGTCCTGATTATTTTGGAACTACCTGAGTTTTGTACTAAACTTAGTGACAGTATCTAATAGTTCTAAATCTGAAGAACTATCAGAGTTATTTTATAAGACTAAGGCTGAGACTGTGGAAAGTAGTCATCTAACCGACATGCCCCTTTTCTGTATGAAGTTGGGGTCCAATCTGTAACCTCAATTGGAAGGGTGTCAATACCGTGCCACTGGTAAGGACAAACTGTGAGTGACCCTTATTTGGCGGTGTCCCCAAAGGAGAATGATAGGACCCTCAACTGGCAGTTTTAATACACCTTATCAATCCTCAAATATCAGTGTTGATGTTTCAACCTATGCTAGCTACATAGTTCTGGAATGCAAGGATTTCTTCTAAGGGTCACACCTTCTACGGTCAGTGTGTGCCCTCTTCCTTGGGTTTGCTCTGTGCTAAAAACTACTCCCAACTGAATAGACACTGAACTAATTATATTGAGATAAACTACACTAAGTTCACTGAGTTTCATGGACTGATGGAATGTTATTGAATTCTATTAACTGACTGAGTTCATGAGATTACTGTGTTTTCCTGAGTCATGTAACTGATTGAATTCTATTGATTTTTGAAACTGAATGAGAATAATATTGATCATGGCATGACTAATATTATGTTAAAATTGACACTGGATCTAGGCACACAACTAAATTATCAGGTACAAGTACCCCCAGGACTCGATAGCATGATACTGATAAGACATGACACTTCTTGAACACATGACCATAGTCAACAATTCATAGTACAAATATTGGAGATTTTCATGAAGTATTTGTATGTCATAAGCTTCACATAAATAGAAATACATATAAACATGTCATAATTTCGTAATTCTAATCTCATGAGCATTCCACCAAACCATTACAATGCATAACAATAACATGGAGGTCCTTGTGAACATAAGGGTAAAGCGTGGATTCATCAATTTGGTCACAATTGAGTCATAAAGCATAATTCTTATTCTCTTAGGCAGTTTAGCAACTACCTTGCATGCATAGCTTGAGGCTTAGACATGAACATTAAAATAATACATCAGGGCAATATTTTTTTCACTTCAAATATAAGAATTCCAATGGCATGCTAATATAATTTCATTATATGTATTAAAGATTTCAACTTGGTAATCATACAACAGCATAAACATGGATATGATTCAATGCATAACATGAAATTCAAAATTTATATTTTTGAAAGGGTTTCTTGAGCTTCATGGGTGAAAGGAACCCGTGAATCAACACTTTACATAACTTAGATGGAAGTTTCTTGAATATTAACGGTGGAATCTCCTAGATTAGAACCTTTAATTGAAAACCCTAGACTTGTTCTTGAGAGACTTTGAGAGAAACAACTATATTTTGGTGAAAACCTAGCTGAATCTCGTGTTATAGGCTTATATAGAGGTGGGAAATTGACCTTGTTACCCTTAAAGATGCGAATATTTAGTGACTAAAAACTGGGCATTGATGCGATTAGTGATGTGGTGCGTTGATAGCATCGACACGATACCTGATGTGTCATGCTAAGCCTCAGTTGTTTTTATTGGTATTCCCTGAAACAATGTTAACCAACACAATAGGCTATGCGGCATGCCAAGATCATGTTGGTCCACTATTTAGGTACACCAAACGTGGTCTAAACGAGTTTCAAAAAATCTGAAACTTGTTCGGGAATACCTATCAACCTCTCTGATCATGAATCAACAAAAATATGGACCATTAAGGGATATTAAGGTCACGAAATGAGATTTCCAACTTTTGAAGTCCAAAAATAAACTAAGTCTTGGAACTTAGCTAGAATTTTCTTCGTCTGAGACCCCTTGAAAAGCCTAAAAGGATGAATTAAGCGTAGAAATTTTGCAGGGTCTTACAATATCTTGCCCTTGAGAACATTCATTCTTGATGAGACTAATTGAGATGGGAGAAATGATAAGCTGAAGTACATACTGATCATGAACAACCAAAACAAGAGTTCATGACTAACATTACTGATTTACTGAGATTCATACTGAGCATGCATATCTGATGCATGATTTCATGACCGAGCTAATACATAGATGCATGAGTGGGAGTACTGATTCACTTGTTCATACATATCTGATGCACGAATACATGACTGACATGATGCGTGAACACATGACTGAATATGCAATGGTAGTGGATACCAAGTTTATAATGGAAATCTTAGCATGAAACTGAATACCAAGTTGTAACTAAAATTTGAACATCAAAATAAATAAGCTTTAAGAAAAGCTATTACCTTGGGCTGAGTCTGAGTTTGCAGAGAAAAGGTGAGAGTACTTGGTCTTTATGTCTATTTCTTCTTCCCAAGTAGCTCCCTCAATGGATTGATTCCGCCAAAGAACTTTGACTAGAGTGACTTCTTTGTTTCTCAGTCTATGAGTCTGATAGCCAAGAATTTTGATGGGCATTTCCTCATAAGAGAGGTTCTGAATGTCTATGCCCTTATAGGGACTACAACTGTCGGGTCAACTATGCACTTCTTAAGCAAGGAGACATAAAGCACTGGATGGACTGAGGCTAGATATGAAGGCAATTTGAGCTCATAAGCTACTTTGCTAAAGCGACTGAGAATTTTGAAGAGACCAACATATCTAGGACTGAGGTTTCCCTTCTTTTCGAACTGCTTTACTCCCTTCATGGGAGAGATTTTCAAATAAACATGATCACTAATCTCAAACTCGAGATCTTTTCTGTGCATATCTGCATACGATTTTTGTCAGCTTTGAGTTGTCTTGAGCGTTTGTCTGATCAATTGGACTTTCTCTAAGGTATTGAATACCAAGTCAGGCCCTACTACTGCGGCCTCACCCACTTCAAACAACCTAATTGAAGATCTGTATCTCCTACTGTTGAGAGCTTCGGATGGAGCCATCTTAATACTGGAATGATAGCTATTGTTGTATGCAAACTCAATCAAAGGAAAGTGGTCATCCCAACCACCCTTGAAATCAATTGTACACACTCGTAGCATATCTTCTAAAGTCTAGATGGTCCTTTTTGCTTGACCATATGCCTAGGGATGAAAGGCTGTACTGAGGTGAACTCGGGTACCTAGACCCTTTAGGAATGCCTTCCAGAACTGAGAGGTGAATTGGGTATCTCTATCAGAGACAATGGACAACGGGAAACTGTGTAATCTGACCAACTCCCTGATATAGAGTTTGGCGTAATCCTTGGTTGAATAAGAGGTATAGACTGGAAGAAAATAAGTTGATTTGGTCATCCTATCTACAATGACCCAAATTGAATCATGTTGATGATGAGTATGGAGTAAAACCGTCACAAAGTTTATGTTCACTTCTTCCCACTTATAAGTGGGAATATTGAACTCTTGCATGGACCCACTAGGCTTCTAATACTCTATTTTAACCTATGATATGTAGAACACTTAGCCAAAAAAATCTGCAACATCTCTCTTCATACCACTCCACTAATAAATCTCCCACAAGTTGCGGTACATCTTAGTGGCCCCTAGATGAATAGAGTATCACACACCATGCACTTCTGAAAGAATTCGTTGCCTCAAGTCATCTACACCTGGCACACACAGATGACCCTGATATGCAATACACCATCTCCCTCTTAGGACAATACCTCAACCTTCTAATTTCTGATGGACTCTTTTAACTTGACTATACTAGAATCTCTATCCTGTTTTTCTTTTACCTAAGAAATTGGAGATGATTCTGAGCTGTTCTGAACTCATACAATACCTTCCACTGAATCGACTAAGCAAACCCCTAGTCGGGAAAGTCGATGGAATTCCTAAGATAACTTTTTCTTACTGTCCCCAACATAAGAAACACTAACCATAGACAGTTTACAGAGAGAGTCAACCACTACATTGGCCTTGCCCGGATGGTAAAGGACACTCATGTTGTAGTCTTTTAAAAGCTCTAACCACCTTATTTGATGTAGGTTAATATCTTTCTGAGAGAATACGTACTGAAGGATTTTGTGATTTGTGAACACATCTACATGCACCCCATACAACTAAGCCTCCAAATCTTTAAGGCAAAAACTACGATTGCTAACTTAAGATCATGAGTCGGATAATTCTTCTCATGGGGTTTAAGCTGTCTAAAGGAGTAGGCTACAACCTTACCATGATGCATGAGGATACAACCCAAACCCACTCTAGATGTATCACAGTATACAACGAACCCATCTGAACCGTCAGGAAGAGCCAAAACTATAGCTAAGTTGAGTCGAGTCTTCAACTCCTGAAAACTCTTCTCGCAAGGATATGACCACTGAAACTTGACTTTCCTCTGGGTCAGTCTGGACATAGGGGATACAATAGAAGAAAATCCCTTAAAAAACTATCTGTAATAGCCAGCCAAACCCAAGAAACTCCTGATATCTGATGGAGAGATAAGGCGAGGCCAGTTTTTTATTGCTTTGGTCTTCTGAGGATCAATTCTAATGCCATAACCAAAAATGATATGACCAAGGAAGGCTAGTGACCTTAGCCAAAATTCGTACTTATTGAATTTGGCAAATAGCTGATGATTTATGAGAGTTTGTAACACTATTTTGAGATGTTTTGCGTGATCACGCTCACTGCGGGAGTAAACAAGTATGTCATCTATGAAGACTATGATAAACATGTCCAATTATTTCTTGAACACTTGGTTCATCAAGTCCATGAAGGCCGCTGGGGCATGGGTAAGACCAAAGGAGATGACTAAGAATTTGAAGTGACTATACCGAGTTCAAAAAACTATTTTTAGAATATCATATTCTCTGACTTTAAACTGATGATAACCTGATTAGAGGTTTATCTTAGAGAAGTAACTGGATCCCTAAAGTTGGTCAAACAAGTCATCAATTTTGGGAAGTGGATACTTGTTCTTGATCGTGACTTTATTGAGCTGGCGGTAATCAATGCACATTCTGAGAGAACTATCTTTCTTTCGCACGAATAAGACTGGTATGCCCCATGGGGACATACTAGATTTGATGAATTCATTATCTAGGAGATCCTTCAACTGTTATTTTAATTCTTTGAGTTCTACTGGTGCCATTCTATATGGCAAAATAGATATAGGCTGAGTATTTAGGAGAAGGTTTATGGAAGTCTATTTCTCTTTTGGGAGGAATTCTTGGAAGATATTCAGGAAAGACATCTGAATATTCATTCACTACTGGGAATGATTCAAGACTGAAAGTTTTGGAACAAGTGTCCTTAACTCAAACAAGATATAGACACATCCCTTAGATATCATTTTTTGTGCCCAAAGGTAGGAAACAAGTTGACCTTTGAAGACTGAAGTACTACCCCTCCACTCTAGGATAGGTTTATTTAGAAACAGAAACTAGACAACTGTGTTTCTACCATCGACTATGGCATAGCAGGAATGAAGCTAATCTATGCTGAGAATGATATCAAGATCAGTCATCTCTAATTAGACTAAGTCTACTGAAGTAACTTTCTGAGATACCATAATCGGATAGTTCTTATATACCCACCGGGCTAAGATAGTTTTACCCACTTGGGTAGATAATGAAAAGGGTTCTGCTAGAATTTTGGTACTGACTCTGAAATCAACTGCTATATAAGGAGTAACAAAATACAAAGAAGCTCCTGGATCTAGCAGAGCGTAAACATGCAAGTGAAAGATTTGTAACTTACCAGTAACTACATCAGGAGAATTTTCCTGATCCTTCTGGGACTGAAGAGCATAAAGTCTGTTTAGGCGTTGCCCACTGGTGGTGCTGGAAGTGGCACCCTACTGGTTCGAGCGACTGGAATGAGCTGAGGAATGGTTACGCTTACCCTAAAAGCCTAAATAGGGATAATATCTAACCCTGTGGCCTTGATTTCCACATCTAAAATAGACACCACTATCAGCTCTGTAAATACCCTGATGGTTCTTAACATAAGTCTGACAAAAAGGATAAGTACGCACACTACTAATACTGCCCTAAGGTTTAGGGTCTGACACCTTATCCCTTCTGTCGTCTCTAAATTTCATCACTGGAGCACTAGTTAAGAAAGGAGATGGAATGGATGACTTTGGGCAAAACTGAGAACGAATCCCACCATCTGACTTAGGTTGAGAAAATTTGAACTACCTGTCCTTATTCCCTTATTCGGCTTCTCTCTCATCTTAATCTTTTGCTCTTCTATCTGATGAGCATGGATCATAAGCCTGGCTATGTCCATCTCACTAATCAACATCGCAAACCTACACTCATTGACCGCACTATCATTCACTCCAGAAACAAACTTACTTATCTTAGCCCTGTTGTCTGCCACTACATAAGGAGTGTATCAAGCTAATTGAGTAAACATAAGAAAATACTCTTTCACTGTTATGTTGCCCTGCCCAAGGTTGATAAATTCTAACACCTTAGCTTCTCTCAGCTCTATGGGAAAGAATCTATCTAGAAATGTAGTGGTAAACTCCTCCCACTCAATAGGCCTTGCATCTATAGTCCTCTCTGCCTTTTACTATTTGAACCATGTGTAAGCCACATCCTGCAACTGATATGCAGCTAGATCAGCACTCTCACAAGAAGAAACCCCCATGATATCTGTAACCTTATGAACCTGATCAAAGAATTCCTGAGGGTTCTTATCTGACTTATACCCGAAGAAGGATAGAGGATTCATTTGGGTGAAGTCTTAAATCCTGGCTGCAGCTAAATTGGACACTGGTTTGGATGGAACGACAGCTGGTTGTTCATTCTAGGCAGTAACTGAATTAGCAAAAGTAGTGACTGTAGCTTTGAACTCTACATGAGAAACATGTTCGTCCAAGGGATCTTCTTGGACGGGCTGAGGGGCAGACTGCTTTCCATTTTTTATTTTGGGAGGCATGTTTTATAAGCGAAAAGGGAGAAATGAATTAGACTAAGAGTTAAATTTGAGCTCATGCTCACTGGCATGACTTGAATAATGAAAGAAGAGAGACTGTTCCTAAAATATCTTATAGCCTCCTGGACATAAATATGGCGCACAACACACCCATGCATAAGACTCTACTAGATGCGGCTTTTTAGACTTCCTAGGACACTGTTGAACCTCTCTCTGATACCAAGTTTGTAACTCCCCAAATATGATACCCAAAATGCTACATGGTGCTAGTAATCCTGAAGGACCACCAGCTAACCCATGACTGATATTTTTTACTGAGCACTATATAATATACTATATAAATGTGGAATAAAAGGGCTGAAAGGCCATAAGGTTCAAATATCTGATAAAATATAACATCTGGAAATATGGTATATCAATACAAAAACTAAAATAAACTGTCTAAACATGCTAGTCTAAAAGCCTCTAAACTGTAAGAAAATTATGGAGTTGATAGGATATGTCCCCAACTAACTCTGTCTACTAAAATTGAAATAATGAAGTAATGAAATAATCATGCTATCCTCGAATGATGAGGAGTCACTACAAATCTAATACTGTTGGAAAAATTTGAAGTTAAGTGCAATCGAGAACTTGAGCGTCCAAACCTAAGGTATAAAACACCATAGCACTAAAGAAAAGTATGTGTTAGTACATTTGAATGTACTGGTATACAAAGTGAGGTAGGCTGAATGCATGGGGTTCATATGTATGAACAAGTCTAACTGACTGAATAACATGAACATGAGAATACATGCATAAATACGTAACTATAAATGAGATTGTGATAATACTGACTACTAAGTCTGCATACTGATAACATGAGTTTCGTATAACTGATAAACTGTTAATTGAGTGACTATGTCTGACAGTCCTGATTCTGTTGGAACTAGCTGGGTTTCATATCAAACTGAGTGACAGTATATGATAGTTCTGAATTTGAAGAACTATCTAAGTTCTTTTACGAGACTAAGACTAAGACTGTGGGAAGTAGTCATCTAACCGGCATACCCCTTTTCTGTATAAAGTTGGGGTCCAATCTGTAACCCCAATTGGAAAGATGTCAATACTGTGCCACTGGTAAGGACAAGCTGTGAGTGACCTTTATTTGGCAATATCCCTAAAGGAGAATGATGGGACCCTCAACTGGCAGTGTTAATTCACCTCATCAGCCCTCAACTATCAGTGTTGATGTGTCAACCTATGCTAGCTACATAGTTCTGGAATGGAAGGATTGCTTCTAAGGGTCACACCCTTTGCTATCAGTGTGTGCCCTCATCCTTAGGTTCGCTCGATGCTGAATCCTACTCCCAAATGAATATATACTGAACTAATTATATTGAGATAAACTGGACTGAGTTCACTAAGTTCTGTGGACTAAAGGAATGTTACTAAATTCTGTTAATAGATTGAGTTTATAAGATTACTGAGTTTTCCTGAGTCATGTAATGGACTGAATTCTACTTAGTTTTAAAATTGACTGAGAATACTACTGATAATGGCATGACTTAGATTATCTTAAAACTAACACTGGCTCTAGAAACACAGCAAAATTATCGGGTACAAGTACCCCCAGGACTCGATAGCATGATACTAACAAGACATGACACTTCTTAAACACATGACCATAGTCAACACTTCATAGTACAAATGTTGAGGATTTTCATGAAGTATTTATATGTTATAAGCTTACACATGAATAGGAATACATATAAACATAGCATAATTTCATAAGTCTAATCTCATGAGCATTCCACCAAACCATTACAATGCATAACAATAACTTGGAGGTCATTGTGAACATAAGGGTAAAGCATGGATTCATCAATTTGGTCACAATTGAGTCATAAAGCATAATTCTTATTATCTTAGGCATTTTAGAAACCACCTTGCATGTATAACTTGAGGCTTAGGCATGAACATTAAAATAATACATCATGGAAATATTTTTTTCACTTAAAATACAAGAATTCCAACCACATGCTAACATAATTTCATTTTATGTATTAAAGATTTCAACTTGGTAATCATACAACAACACACACATGGATATGATTCAATTCATAACATGGAATTCAAAATTTATATTTTTGAAAGGGTTTATTGAGCTTCATAGGTGAAAGGAACCCATGAATCAACACTTTACATACCTAAGATGGAAGTTTCATCTACTGGATTAGAACCTTCAATTAAAAACCCTAGCCTTATTTTTGAGGGAATTTGAGAGAAACAACTCTATTTTGGTGAAAACCTAGCTGAATCTCGCGTTATAGGCTTATATAAGGGTGGGAAATTAAACTATTTTCCCTTAAATATACAGATATTTAATGACTAAAAATTGTCTATTGACACGATTGGTGATGTGGCACATCGATAGTATCGATGTGATACCCGACGCGTTATGCCAAGCCTTAGTTGTTATTACTGAAAGTCCCTGCAGCAATGTTAACCAATGCGGAAGGTGATGTGGCATGCCAATATCGCGTTGGTCCATTATTTTGGGACACCAAACATGGACTAAATAAGTTCTAAAAAATTTGAAACTTGTTCGGGAACACCATCGACCTCTCTGATCATGAATCAACAAAAATAAGGACCATTAAGCGATATTAAGGTCACGAAATGAGATTACTAACTTTTGAAGGCCAAAATAAACTAAGTTTGGGAACTTAGCTAGAATTTTCTTAGTTTGAGATCCCTTGATAAGCCTAAAAGGATGAATTAAGCTTAGAAATTTTGCAGTGTTTTACACAATGAGGCATTTTTAGGAAAAAATTCCCTTCTTTTAGTGTTCATGTTGTCTGAAGGAGAATGAGCTATATTTAAGAAAATATCTTCCTAACTCATCCATCCTTCCATGTATAGAACATGCCTCCTAGATAGAACAACATATGAAGAAACGGGAACCAGCCTGTACTTGCGCCTGTTCAGGAAGATTCCCTGAAAGAGCATGTCTCTCATGCCGAATTCAGTTCTGCTTTTACTACCTTAGCTTATTTAGTACTTTCTCATAGTAATCTTCAGTATATTATCCTATCTAGGCTTTAGATTCATGCTCAGCAAAGTGAGAAAGGGAAGTGTAGAAAGAAAGAGAGAAAAAATAAGAGGCCCAGAATAGGTAGTTTTAAGCAAGGTCAAGAGGTAGTAACCGCTCCCTAATTCTTTAGATATTCTTAGACCTAGATCTATCTTCGGTCAGCATGCTAGTGCCTAATTTTAAGAATAACAGTCGAAATAGAGCACCAGGCTCTAAGTCACAGGGTAGTGGGAAGGATGTCCGTACTTATCCGCTTTACGGAGAATGTGGCAAGAATCATAAAGGTTTGTGTAGAGGCGACAGTGGTATATATTTTGGGTATGGCAAGCTAGGCCACAAAGTCATAGATTGCCTAACGAGTGGTCAACAGGGCTAGTCCAACCATCAACTAGTCCCATCCGATCGCCTGAGTCAACAAGGCACCACTTCTAGTACCACCAGTGGTTAACTTCAGAACAGACTTTATGAACTCCAGTCCTGACATGATTAGAAAAGTTCCCCTAATATGGTTATGAGTACATTATAGGACTTTCATATTCTTATGTATGCTTTACTAGATCTAGAGCTTTACTTTCTCTTGTAACAACCCCTCCCCCTCCCATATAGCTGTCAACTTTGGTGTCAGCTTAAAACATTAGCAGAGCCCTTCTCAGTGTATACCTCAGTGAGAAAGCTCATCATAACTAGGCGGGTACATAGAAATTTCTTGATTATAGTATCCTGGTAACCCACTTCAATTGATTTCAAACACTGAGTCATTCAGTTTTAGTATTTTCGATGATCCAGTTATTGAATGAAGGGGTAGTATCTCCTCAGTACTTAGGAGTCATATGTGTTTCCATATTCCTTCTCAGCTATGATATAATATAATCTAGAATTCAAAGCATGAAACCAGGAGTTTAGCAATAGTAGAAGAGTTTGATGATGTTATCTAAAGTTGAGCAGGTTATATATTTTATGGGACTAGCCATGTGAAAAGTGTGTCAGTAGGATTGAAGTAGTGTATACAAGAATTTAAGTTTGTTGATTTAAAACATATGTTGTGGATGTGATAATAGTAGTCTATGATGAAAGTAGTATAGTTTATTACAGAATTGGGGGATATCTATATTATATGTTAGGACCTAAGTTTAAATCTTTGAATGTTGAGCTAATAGAAAAAAGAGTTGAAAATTCTAAGTTAGTCAATTTTTAAGTAGTTACTTGATGTATTTGGGTCTATAAAAAGTTAAGAGTTCCATCTCAGAAGAAAATATCAGCAGTAGGGTCTTACACTTTTAGGTGTAGTCTTTCAGGATGAGTTTAGTATTTATAAGTATTGTTATATCTCGAACTCTAGAGTAAAGTAGTTTTAGTACAGTTTAAAGAGGTTGATTAAGTGTTCCATAGACTTAGAATGATGGCTTTAAGCTAAGGGGGAGATGGTAGAACAAGTGACCAAGTCAGGCTCTTAGATTCTAGTAGTGATGCTAGTGTGTTGTAGAACAACACTAGGGAGGGAAATACCCGACCCATGCTTATTTCAGTATTTTTACTTTAGTTGTTATGACATATGCTCATGCCTTACATATCAGCTTTATGCTCATAGCTCATATTCATGTACTTTCCATAGAATCATGTATAATTCCAGTCCCTCGTATGAGGAGTTCCAGTTTGCTCAGAAATACGAATCATGTTCCATGAATTCAAAAATTCTAAACTCAGGTCATGCATCTTGTGACTCATGTACTCATGCTCTACAGTATGTTTAGTTCCAGTATTCATGCAACACTCCTAATGATTAGCGAAATTCATATTAAGTCATGTATATCCTCAGCTTAGGTCTCTTGATGAAACCATGATGTTGATATTCTATTCCTTAGGCTTTTTTTAAGTGTCAAGTTCTATATAGTGATCATTCATGCTTTAAGTCCTCGTGTTTTAGCCTTTCAGTGATCTCTTTTTATGAAATGATAGTAGTGATGAACAATTGCTTAGATGGGAGAGAGTAAATGTTTCATATTAAGGAAAGATTATTGCATACTTTTCTTACTCGAGGTTGTAGTTATGAAGATAGGCTTGAATGTCATGTTGGTGTGTAAATGGATAAATGCATTCCGCATTGGCGAATGGCTAATATGAGGTTGTATTTAGTTGTTGAAGGGGAAATTAGAATTATTCATGAGATGAGAAGTTTTGAAAATGCATAGAAATTCATGATTCAGACTAGTATTATAGTATTTTGGGTGCATTTCATAGATCTGAGTGGGCTTGTACATAGTTGGAGAATTTAGTCCAGCTCAGACTTTAGTAGGTAGAGTTAGCAGTGCCTATGTGAATATTTTCAGTAGTCTCAAGTGAAGTGCAGCATTATGGTAAAAGGTATAGTTGTGAGAGTATTCGAGGAGTATGTCTAATCTTGAAAGATAGTAGTTGCAGTGCATAAGGCCTAATAGCTCTAATTTAGTTGATGTTTCATAAGCTTGTGTTTCATATTACCGAATTTCAGTCTTGTTGTGATTTCTTATCTAGATGTCTGATTTAGACTATGCCCAAGATTCCTTACTCCCTAAAAGTCATTAGAACTTCTTATAAAGAGTGTTGATGAAATACTTCAATTAAGTATAAGCTTTCAGTAGGAGTTAGTCTATATAGCTTTCGGTTAGATGATAACTTCCATAATTATAGTTTCGGTCTCAGTATTCAGTAAAGAACTCAAATAGTTCTACAAAAGCATGCTATCAGTTATCAGTTACACAACCATCAGAATTCAGTACTTTAGTATCAGTCTAAACTTTCAGTTACTAGTATTCAGTTATCAGAACTCAGTACTTCAATTTCAGTCTAATTCAGACCGACGTTATACGCACAATATTTCTTATTCAGCATGTTCAATAGTTATAGTTTTGCATGTACTCTCATCCTGTTATTTCGTGATGGTCATTCAGTCAGTTATTATCTTATGCATTTGAACCCATGTATATCAGCCTACCTCACTTAGCATACCTGTACATTCAAAGCACTGATACATAGTCTTTCTTTTGCGCTATGATGTCTTATATCATAGGTTCCGACGCACAGGTTCCTGATTATACTTAACAGCTCAGGATATCAGCAGTAGATTCAGTAGTGAGTCCTCATCCATTGAGGATATTATTTTATTTCAGTATTTTAGTTAGTTAAGTAGTTATTTCAGTCGAAGTTAGCTGGGAGTTTATCCCATCAACTCTATACTCAAACAATTAGAGGCTTTCAGACTAACACAGTCAGTTATTCAGTTTTCAGATGTTATTATCAGTACACTCAGTTATTATTTTAGTATTTTGAGAACCTTATGGTATTTTCAGTTTTACTTCTGCATATATTTTTCAGTATTATTAGTTAGTGCTCACAGCAGGTACCAGTCATGGGTTAGCGTGTGATCCTTCGGGGTCGTAAGAACCATGTGATGCCTAGAGTGTAGACTTGGGGCGTTACATTATCAATGGGATATGTTTCATGAATTTTCACCACACACCCATTATTTTACCGTAGCGATCATTATATCAATAATATGGTGCATTGATATTCAAACTCAATGTCTTATTAGTACAAAGGCATCTTAGCCACAAATCTATGGGGTTTGACCCCAAAATCTTATTTTCATGGTGCATGAATTCATATCGTACTTTTGGTAGAATGACCATCTTCAAGTGGTCAAATCTTTCTTTTAGGCTATTCCACAAAACAAGTGGATCCTTAGTAGTAAGGTATTCAATTTTTATAAATTTGTCAAGATAAAGACGAAAGAAAAAGATAGCCTTAGCATGATTTTGATTAGATATTGTATTTTTTTTCTTTATGGGGTTTCCAAGAACCATAGCATATAAGTGGATTTTAGCATTCAATACCCATGAAAGGTAGTTCCTGCTCGAGGCAGCGAACTCAGGTTTTATAAGATTCTTAGCAATATGAAAAGAAACAAAATAATACCTTAGCCTTCAAATTTGAGATGACAGAGTCTCTTACAGATAATGTATTATGAAATATAAAGTAAGAATAATAAGAATAAATAGAGAGAGAAGAGAGGGGGCTTCTTTATTTCTCTTAAGAATAAGAGATCCTAAGATTATTTATAATACAATGAATAAAACCTCTCTATTTATAGGAAAAAATACTCATAGTTTCTGACTAAATGACAGATATTTCAAATCCTAATAGATATCAACTAGATCTTGATAGATCTTATCTATATTATGGATAGACATTCAGTATAATGTAAATAAATTCATAACAATTTTGAATTTGTATGCATTTATAAATTTAAATTTATATATTTATACATATAATCTGAATTTGTTTCCATTTTATACATTTGAATTTGGATCAATTCGTATTTATCTTGAATATATGAGTAACTGTATATTTGTATCTCTGAATTCTTTTAGTCATAAAGTGAATTTGTTTGTGTATTTCTATCGGTGTGTTTATATTTTTGTATATATTTGTATTTTATGCATACATGTCCTTAATTGTATATAATTGTATGAACATATGTATCATGCATGCTCATTTAATTAACTATATATACATGTCCTTAAATAATATTTTGTATACTCATTTAATTAACTATATATACATGTCTTCGCACATGTATTCTTAATGTATTTTCTATATTAATTATATAGATTTAAAGCTTTAATATTCAATATTTTGTTGTTTTCATTTTGTATACATATACATTCAATTGTTTTCTGTATACATGTGTACTCTATATATATGTATTAATTTCATAGAGTCCATTGATATTATATGTATATATAATATGTGTATATTATATATATATATATATATATATATATATATATATATATATATATGGAAAAGTTGGAGAAAATATTATGTGTTGATTCTTGTCCCTTTCCCTGTTAATCTCTACTGTATTCGAAAAGAGAATTTTTCTTTTATGTTTTTGTATAAATTCTTCCCAAATACATGTAGACATTAACTACTTGTCTATAGAATGTAAATATTGAAAATTAGACTAAGAAATTAGTAAAGAGGTATCTAAGATAGCTATATGTGAAGGTTTACAAAATATATTTTCAGTAAAGCATGTAGTACTACCCTGAACTATGACCAAATTTTCTATGAGACACTCCGACTTCACAAAAGTCCTATACCCCCCCCCCCCCCCCCCCGCCCTCATTTTTAGTTTATTTTTGTCACCCTTTTTAGCCGACATGGCACCTTTGACGTGGGTTCTATTTTATGTAATAAAGGTGTCCTGTCAGCACAAAAGGGTGACAAAAATATGCTAAAATTGAGTTCAGAGGGTATAGAACCCATGTGAAGTTGGAGTGTGTCGTAGAAACTTTGATCATAGTTCGAGGGGTACTAGATGCATATCTCTTATATTTATCTTGAAATAACTTTCAATGAGAAGAAACTACTTACTAGTAAAATGTCAATTATTTAGGCACCAAATGTTGTTGAGACATTATCAGTTTTGGTAGAAAAATAACTATCTTTCGAAAGCCTCTTCTCTTCTCAGGGAGTTGAGCTTCTTTTATACTATTACGAAAGATTTCTTGATGATTTCTTATTTTAATAATCCAAATATTTCATTAATCGATTACCTTCTTACTCCTCTATCAAGCGAGTCTAATTATCTTATACAAAATGATATGGAGAATTTGGCCATTAGGACAATTTGTTGCACCAATTCAAGAATAGTTTAATTTAAGGAAAATTTACATAAATATACATTCTAACTTTCTATTATTACATAAAATCTCATCTACCAAAACTAATTACAAATATCTCATTTTTTACACTTTCTCTCTCCAACCTCTATATACATATCCATATCCATAGGACACCTCCATAATTTATGTCTAAAATCAAGCAATCATAATTAAGGGGTTTCAGGGTTTGAATTTACAAAAATCTTATCAAGTTGCTGAACATAATAATCTTCTTCAATTTATTTTTGAAGTTAGTTTAATTTCTTGATTTTTTCAACTTTACTAAATAAAAAATCTACAAGTAACTTGTAGCATGTGCGTAATTCTCAAAACTTAAGCATTGTATGGAGTCTGGTCCGAGTTTTAAAGAAAATAAATTAAAACATCGAAATGACCCCGCCAAGATAAAAAGGTCGAGGGAAGTTGCTCGTACAAACTCTAAAGAGCCTATTTCTAAATCTTTAATTAAGATAAAAAGTGAAGAATCATCACGACCGCGTCTTTCAAAATTATAGTGATTTGTTGCTAAATATGTATTTTTTGTCGATTTATACATTATTATACATTTTTATATAAGAGAATTTTGTTGTTATTTCAACCTTATGCATAAATTAATTATATTTAGTGTTAGAGACGCCTTCTTATACATTAAATTTGTTATGTAGATGGTCAGATTACTTAGTAAATTCATGTTGTTATTTTGAACTATGATACATAGTGAGTTATGTATATATATGTAGTTATGTCATTTATTGGATGTTTTATTTCAACCTATATACATAAATCTGTTATGTATATATGTATTGAAATAAAAACTGTTGAGTTGTTTAATTTTAGGTCATATACATTACAGAGTTATGTATATGTTATGCATCAATAGTGTTATACATAGCATAGTCATGTGTATGACTCTGTTAGACAAGACGAACTATGTGTATTTCAACCCATATATATAACAGTGTTTTGTATATGAAAGAACATTAGGCATGCATATGATGTGTTATCTTTATGTTTTCAAGTTTTGCTTCATATAGTTATGTATATGTGATGTTTGGATGTGTATTTTGCAAACCCATATGTATAAGGGCTGGGGTTCACTGTTGCCATGTTCTTCAAATCTTATAGGAATTCTTTTTTTTGTTTCAACTTTTTTCATACTTACGTAGTAAAATTTCCTTTATATTAAACAAGGTAGTAAAATTTTTCATAGACTTACATGGTAAAAAAATTTTTATACGAGTCTTTTTTTTCATTTTAAAAATTTCTATGTC
The DNA here is from genome assembly GCF_002878395.1 of Capsicum annuum. Lineage (NCBI taxonomy): Eukaryota > Viridiplantae > Streptophyta > Magnoliopsida > Solanales > Solanaceae > Capsicum > Capsicum annuum. The sequence continues at coordinate 26,638,851 of NC_061119.1, forward strand.
CCTTTATTTTATATGGGTCCTTTTTCTTTGGTTCTAAAATTTTCTAGGTGATTTATGTGGTAAATTTCCTAGTAGGAGTATATTTGTAAAAAATTTACATAATTAGGGGATTCATTAATCACACATTAATAAGGTATAATATTAGACAATTATTAGACTTGATTTATTTTCTTAACTATTGTTAAGGAAGTTAGTTTTGATACATAAAATACTTATGTATATTAATATTCAGTTATGTATATGAACAATTAAAATCTGGGAGAGAGAAAAATTTATTTAAAAAATTGAAGGAAAAGATAATTAAGAAGTAAACCAGTGAAATTTATGAAAATTATCCTTAATTTAATAATCACTTATCATCTTATTAAATTCACATGCACTGAGACTTTTGGAGGTAAAGGCAAAAGTAGGAAATATGGACATGGATCCCCCATTGGAATGGGATATGAAAGGTATGTAGTGCCGAAGAAGGCGTTAACAATGGTGGTACTAGGTCTGTGGTTCTTCGAATATTAATTTGGTTGACTTTAATTTTGGGGACATTGGCTTTGCTGTCAATCGCACTCATCCAACATTGGTTCTTTTCTTTCTCGAGACACGTTGCATTTACAAATATGATTAAAATTTGTAGCAATGAGTTTTTTCATTCCATAATGAGATTAACACAATCTTTTAATTTAATTTAAGAAAAAAGTGTTTGAGACATTGTAAGTTCATATATCTATTTGAATGTTTTTGTTTTGTGAACATGATGATTTTCTATTAATAGTTAAACAGTAGCAACATTTGATAAAGCGGGAGGTTCGGGGTTAGCCCTTAGAGTATTTAGGGTTAATACATTAGTAGGCAAATAACTATTACAATTTGCAACTTTCCTAGGGAAAGAATTTCCTATTTTGTCTGCTACCAATGCTTCAGCTACTCACATAATAGGAAATGTCAAAATTTGTAATTGACCAAAACCTGCATCTCCAATTCCCGACCTAGCTAGGGCGAAGACAACTCTATTCTGCTCCCTACATGTGTGTTTCAGGATTGGGAATTCCAGTCTCCAAATTAAGAACATGCATTCAATAATTATGTTGCAATAGACAAGATGGTTAGTGGTTAGCATATTTAAAACAGTGGATGAGTCGTAATTGATTTCAAGTGGGAATAGATTCTTATCCATTGTTAACCTAAGACCTTCAAGGATGGAGAGAAGCTCATCCTATTGCACATTGACATGAGGCATGAATTTGGTGTAGCCCAGGACCTAGTTGCCCCTATGATCTCTAAAGATCCCCGCTAACCTGCCAAACCCAGGTTGGTGTTTAAAACTTACATCAATGTTGAGTTTAATCATGCCATGGTTGGGGGTATCCCACTAATGATAGATTGTCTTGGTGGGCTTGATTAAGCCTAAGTTTCCAGCAACCAACAAAGCATACTCATTTGCATAAGAAATAGTTTGTTCTACATTGGTAACATTACCATAGTTGTTAAATAGTTTAGCATTTTTGTTGAGCCAAGTGTTCCATATGAAGAAAGAGAGGATGGTGTTCCAGTAAAACCACTCATTGAAAGATTTGTTCTTAATGGATTTTCATGTGGTATCCTAATTATCGGGGTAGATAGAGTATGAAAGCAATGGTTTTGCTATGTAAAGCAATGTTGCTCCAGAAGGTGACAACTTTAGGACACTTAAAGAAAATATGGGAGATACCTTTCTAGTTATCGGGGCAGTGCTTGCTGTTTGGGGGAAACCTCAAGGCCTATATGGTTCAGGTAGCCTCCAGTGGGCAACCTCTTACACAAAAGGATCTAAAGGAAAGTTTTGATTTTGTTGGGAGTATGAAGCTTCCAGATCCAAAGGAAATCTTTGGTATAGCTAATAGCCTGAGTGGAGCACCCTTTTTGGATAATTTTGTAAACATTGTTCATGGTAAAATTTCCATCATGGGAATGGTACCAAATGAGTTTGTCTTTAAGATTGGTGAGAGGAGGGATGTAGGCAGTAGAGATAGTGGCAATGGGATCAGGGGGTAAGATAAAGGAAATGGAGTTGAGGGACCAGTTTCCTTAATTATAGATGTCAGAGATAGTTAAGAGGTTTTCTCTTTTATTAAGAGGTCCTTCTATGAGGCTCTTAATGAAAGGGAATTTGGGAATCCAATTATCCTTAAAGAATTTTACTCTATTCCCTTTGTGAAAAATCCATATATGTCTTTGAGAGAAAACCTCCCAACCCTCCTTGATGCATTTCCAGACCCTAGAGATAATTCTTTTCTTGGGTTCTCGAGGGTAGCGTCTATAGTATTTGTGGAAAAGAGTATTTTCCCAGAGGTATTGAGTGTTGTGATAAAGTATCCATGAGAGACTGGAATGGGCAACCTTATTCTTAAGGTCACTTCTTTGGATTCCCAGACCTCCCTTATTTTTTAGATGGTAATTCTATCCCAACTAAGGAGGTAGATTTTCTTCTTCTCTACAGTACTCCCTTAGATGAAATTACTTTAGATTTAGTCGATGGTGTTATGGATTTTTTGGGGTAGCTTAGTATACTGCCTGACATGGGAGGGACTATTACTAAGAGTGGACTTCACAAGGACAGTTCTACCAGCCACGTTAAGCATTTTGGTTTTCCAACCAAAGAGTCTAGTTTGCATATTATCTAGGATGAACTGGAAATCAGCATTAGTAGGATTTGTATGGAATATAGGAAAGTCAAGGTACTTACCAAATGTTAGGCTAGCACTTATATTCAGGGCCTTGGAGCATTCATGGGATGTCTCAGAGGTACAGTTAGAATAGAAAATTAATTTAGATTTATCTCTATTGAGTCTTTGCCTAGAATTGAGATAGAACTCAGAGATGGTAGTATTGATGACTTTATAGTCCTCGGGGATGGCTCTAGAGAAAAGGATTTAATCATCTACAAAGAAGAGGTAGGATATGGAGGGGGGGCTTGTTTGGAGATGCTAGTAGGATTCTAAATTTTGGAGTGAGCTTAGCATCTATATTCCTGGAAAGTCTTTCCATGCACAGAATGAAGAGGTCTCAGATATAGTCTCAGTTCAGTTATGCAGTCTTAGAGTTGTTTGACCAAAGCATACAAATATCAGTATATTTTAGTATTTCAGTTTACAGATTTTACTCAGTCCATGTTATATACTTCGTCATTCATCCCAAGTGTCTGTAGATTTTCATGTATCTTCAGTATTTATAGACTGTCATGCATACTCGGTATTTACAAATTCTCCATATTTTCAGTATCTATATATTCTATGTTCTTTACTTAGTACTCCATGTTTTACATACATATTCAGTTAATTATTAGTTATGTTCATGAATCCATGCATATCAGCCTACCTCATTTAGCATACCAGTACATTCAAAGTACTAACCGCATGCCTATCTTTTACGAAATGATGTATTATATCATAGGTGTTGATGCTCAATATTTGGACCGCTCTTAGACTTCACTTCTTAGGCTATCAGCAGTACAGTAGCAGTGGTGAGTCCTCATCATCCGGGGATAGATTATTTTACTTTATATCTCTATTTCAGTAGTTAGCAGAGTTATATGGGGGCTTATCCTATCAACTCATATTCAGTCAGTCAGTTTTAGAGGCTTTTTAGACATTAGAGTAGTTTGTCAATATTCATACATTATAGTTAGTTATCTAGTTTATCATTATTTTATCAGATTTAGTCAGTTATTTCTATAGACTCATATTTCATTTTTAAATTCAGTTATTAAAACCATATGGCATGTCAATAATCTTCCACATTTATGATCATGTTATCTACTGCTCACAACAGGTACCAACTCATGGATTAGCTTGTGGTCCCTCAAGACTGTAAGCACCGTGTGACGACTAGGGGGTAGTCCCGGGTTGTTACAAACTTAGTATCAGAGCATAAGGTTTTAAAGTATCCTAGGATGTTTGAAATCCATGTCGAGTAAAGTCTTGTGCATGGGTTTGTAGCGCGCCACACTTATGGATGAGAGGCTACAAAGCGTTTAGGAAAAAGTTTCCCTTCTGTCAGTATTCATGTCATGCGAATAAGCATGAGCTCAAGTTAAACTCTTTGTCTAATTTATTTCTTCCTTCCATTTACAGAACATGCCTCTCAAGAATAATGAAAGAGGAATAGGAAATCAGTCAGTCCCTCAGCCTATCCAGGCAGATCTTTTGGACGAGCACGTCTCTCATGCAAAATTTAGGACTGCGTTCACTACGTCCCCTGTAGAGTAGGAAGAGTTTGACATAGCTTTCTTAGACAGATTCTTCCCATTGGAGTTGAGGGAACCCAAAGTGTTAGAGTTTATTAACTTAACGCAGGGCAGCATTAGCGTGAGAGAGTATTCTCTTAAGTTTACTCAGTTATCTAGGTATGCTCCTCATGTGGTAGCTGATAACATGTCCAAGATGAGTAAGTTTGTATATAGTATATCTGATAGTATGGTCAAGGAGTGTAAAACTGCAATGATTATTAGTGAGATAGATTTGTCTAGGCTGATGGTCCATGCTTAATAGATAGAGGATCAAAATATTAAGGAGAGGGAAAAAGAAAACAAGAAAGTTGGGATGAGTAGTTTTAATTTCATTCAGCCAAAGTCAGAAGGTGGTAACTGTCCTCTATTTTATCAGAGGTCTACAACCCCAGCACCCTCTTTAACCAGTTCCCCAATACGCAAATTCAGAAATGACAATAGGGTTACGGCACCAGGCTCTAAGTCCCAGGTCAGTGTTAGCAATGCTCGTACAAATCCTATAAGTGAAAAATATGGCAGACACCATCTGGGTGAGTGTAGAGTGGGTAGTTATGTGTGTTTCGGGTGTGGAATACCAGGCCATTAGATTTGGGAGTGTCAGATAGTTGATCAGAGAGAAAGGGATGTACGCCAACAGGGCCAGTCCTATGACTCTTCAGTTCTATCTATTCGCCCGACTCAGCAGGGTACCACTTTCAGTGCTACCAGTGGTTAGTGTTTGAATAAATTATATTCTCTTTAGTCCTGCCAAGATTAAGAAAATTCTCCTGACGTAGTTACTGGTATGTTGCAGGTCTTTCACTTACATGTTTATGCTTTACTAGACCCTGGAGCTTTTTTTTCTTTTGTAACTCCATGTATAGACGTCAACTTCAGAGTTAGTCCCAAAGCTCTAACAAAGCCCTTTTCAGTGTCTACCCCAGTACGCATTTGCATTATAGCCAGACAGGTATACAGGAACTGTCCGATCATAATATTTCAAAAAGTTACCTCAGTTGATCTCATAGAGTTAGATATGATAGATTTTGACGTTATTATCAACATGGATTGACTCCACTCATGCTATGCCTCAGTTGATTATAGAAACAGAATAGTGCATTTTTAGTTCCCAAATGAACTAGTCCTTGAATAGAGGGATAGTACCATAGCTCTTAGGGGTCAGTTGATTTCATACCTTAGAGCGAGAAAGATGATATCGAAAGGGTGTATTTACCATCTTATGCGAGTCAAGGACTCTAACTCAGAAACTCCAAATCATGATTCAGTTCTAGTAGTATATTAATTCTTAAATGTATTTCCTGGAGATTTCCTTGGAGTTCCTCCCGAAAGAGAAATCGACTTCAAAATAGACATTCTTCTAGATACTCAGCCTATATTTGTACCACCATATAGAATGGCTCCAGCAGAACTCAAGGAGTTAAAATAACAATTAAAGGATCACTTAGATAAGGGATTCATCAGACCCAACGTCTCCCCGTGAGGTGCACCTGTTCTATTTGTTTGTAAGATAGACGGTTTCCTCAAATTGTGCATAGAATACCATCAGTTGAACAAAGTCAGAATCAAGAATAAATATCCACTTCCTATAATCGATGACTTGTTTAATCAACTTTAAGGTGCCAGTTATTTTTCAAAGATAGACCTAAAATCAAGCTATCATCAGCTCAAGGTAAAGGAATGTGACATTCAAAAAACATCTTTTCGAACTTGGTATGGTCACTTCGAATTTTTAGTTATGTTCTTTGATCTTACAAATACCCCAGTAGCCTTTATAGACCTGATGAACCAAGTCTTCATAGATGACATTCTTGTTTACTCTCATAGTAAAACCGATCATGCTGACTGCCTCAGAATAGTACTTCAGACTCTTAGAGCTCATCAGTTGTTCACTAAATTCAGTAAGTGTAAATTCTGGCTAAGATCAATAGCTTTTCTTAGCCATATCATTTTCGGTGATGGCATTAGAGTTAATCCTCAAAAGACTGAGATGGTGAGAAACTATCCTAGACCCATCGCTCTATCAGATATCAGGAGTTTCTTGGGTTTAGCTAGCTATTTCTATCGATTTTTTGAAGGATTTTCTTCTATTGCATCCCCCATGTCCATATTGACCCAGAAGGAAGTTTGGTTTCAGTGGTCAGATTTATGCAAGAAGAATTTTTAGGAGTTAAAAACTCGACTCACCTCAGCCCCAATCTTGACTCTACTAGATGGTTTAGATGCTTTTATGGTGTACTATGATGCATTTAGGGTAGGTTTAGGTTGGGTAGAGGTAAGGTCATATCCTATCCCTTCAGACAGCTTAAACCCTATAAGAAGAATTAACCTACTTATGATCTTGAGTTAGCAGCTGTAGTATTTGCCTTAAAGATTTGGAGGCATTAATTATATGGGGTACATGTAGATCTGTTCACAGATCACAAAATCCCTCAGTATGTGTTCTCTCAAAAAGATTTAAATCCGTATCAGAGAAGGTGGTTAGAGTTATTGAAGGATTATGACATGAGTGTTAAGTATCATCTGAGCAAGGCTAATGTAGTGGCTGATGCACTCTGTAGATTGTCTATGGGCAGTGTTGCTCATGTTGAGGATGGTAAGAAAAAGTTAGTTCAGGAAGTTCATCAGCTTGCCTGACTAGATGTCCGCTTAGTCGACTCAGCAGAGGGTATTGTGTGGGTGCAGAGTAGCACCAAATCATCTCTAGTTCTTGAGGTGAAGGAAAAGCAGGATAGAGATCCCACACTAGCTAAGTTAAAGGAATCAGTCAGAAACCAAAAAGTGGAGGTTTTCTCCTAAAGGTGAGATGGTGTTTTGCATTGTCAGGGTAGATTGTGTGTGCTTGGTGTAGATGATTTGAGGCAACGAATTCTTACAGAAGCACATGGTGTGCATTACTCTCTTCATCCAGGGTCCACTAAGATGTACACCGATTTGCAAGAGATTTATTGGTGGAATGGGATAAAGAAAGATATTCCAGAGTTTATAGCTAAGTGCTCTACATGCCAGCAAGTTAAGATTGAGCATCAGAAACTAGTGGGTCTGTGCAGGAGTTCAGTATTCCTACTTGGAAGTAGGAGGAAGTGAACATAGATTTTATGACAAGTTTGTCCCGTACCCATCATTAACATGATTCTATTTGGGTCATCATAGATAGGATGACCAAATCAGCCCATTTCTTGCCAGTTCATACCTCTTATTCAGCCGAGGACTATGCCAAACTCTATCTTAGAGAGTTTTTTAGGTTGTACAGTGTTCCCTTATCTATCATCTTAGATAGAGGTACCCAGTTTACCTCTCATTTCTGGAAATCATCCCAAAAGGGTCTTAGTACCCAAGTCTACCTTAGTATAGCTTTTCACACTCAAATAGATGGCCAAACAGAAAGGACCATTCAAACTCTGAAAGATATACTAAGAGATGCGTTGTTGATTTCAAGGGTAGTTGGGATGACCATTTGCCTTTGATTGAATTGACATACAATAACAACTATTATTCCAATATCTGTATGGCTTCGTTTGAGTATCTCTATGGTAGGAGATGTAGATCTCCAATTGGTTGGTTTGAAGTAGGTGAGGTCATAGCAGTAGGGCCTGACTTAGTGTTTGATGTGTTAGAGAAGGATTAGTTGATTAGAGAAAGGCTTAGGACTTCCCAGAGATGACAGAAATCATATGCAGATGTGAGGAAAAAGGACCACGAGTTTGAGGTCAGTGATCTTGTGTACTTGAAAATCTCTCCCATGAAAGGAATGAAGAGATTCGACAAGAAAGGGAAAACCAGTCTCCAATATATCAGTCCCTTCAAAATTCTCAGCCATTTTGGAAAAGTATCTTACGAGGTTAAGTTGCCTTTAGATTTAGCCTCAGTATACCCAGTGTTCCATGTCTCATTGTTGAAAAAGTGTATTGGTGATCCAGAGGTAGTTGTTCCCTTAGAAAGTGCTGATATTTAGAACAGTCTTTTCTTTAAGAAAGTTCCAGTCAAAATTCTTGATCATCAAGTTCGTAGACTAAGAAACAAAAAAGTTCCATTATTCAAAGTCCTTTGGTGGAATCAATCCGTTTAGGAAGTCACTTGGGAAGAAAAGGCAGATATGCGGAGCAAGTACCCTCATCTTTTCTCCGTAAATCCAGATTCAGTATAAGGTACTAATCTTCTTAAGATTTCTCTCTATCATGCTCAGTTTCAGTTACACATCATGTTCATGTCACACATGCATTTAAGAATTAGTTCAGTCATGTAATCCATGCACCAAATATGCATGTTCAGTGTGTAAGCTCAAACTAGCAAATTTCCTTCACTTGACTAGTTTCATTCGAGGACGAATGATCCCAAGAGGGAGATATTGTAGCACCCTGTATTTTCCTAGCATAATTTAAGTTCCAATACATGAGTATTCATATATAAAATTTTTGAAACAATCATTATTTTTCATTTTAGATCCTACCATTGCAAAGGAAATTCAATTAGCTTCCTAATGATATAAAATTCTCCCAAATTCGATAACCGGGTAAAAAGTTATGGCAATTTTAAGTTTCAGTCATTAAAAATTGTCATTTTGACCCTTAGCGTATCGTGGAGTCAGTGCAAATAGAAATTGTCAATTTCCAGTATTTCTCCACGACAGTGGTACGTCACGCCGTAGGCCCAGTTCATAATTGTCAAATTCCAGTGAGGCAGCGCGATCATGGCATGTTGTACCAATGGTGAAAATCAAAATCAAAGGGGCACCGTGATTTCTTCGCATCGCGCTATCAGCCCAGATTCCTGTGGCACGGCGCAATAGCGCCACATCGCGCCAGGTTCCCATTTTGGAAAAATTCAACGAAAATTAAAAGTTTTGCCCAAAGGTAAAACTGTCTTTTCCCCTAATTTTAATCCGCCGAGGCATGATTTTAAGCCCTAATATGTTTTTAAACTCATTATTTTAATTATTTCCCCCCAAATCAAGAATCTTTCTCTCCCAAATCAAGAACCCTAGATCTCTAATTTCAAGGCGAATCCCCAAGAACTCGCCAAGAATTCAGGAAATTCATCAATTAAGGTATGTTAGATGTTCATCCATAGATTCCTTTCATCCATGGACTCCAAATATCCCATTTTAGTTACCAAGTTATAATCTTTCCAAGTTATTAAGTTTTAACTTATGATTTTATCCACGAATCTCCACATACTAATTGATTTTATACCATGTTACCATGAAATTATTTTTATTATTCAATCCTTCATGTTTTAATATTATTATTTATTGAATTAAACCAAGAATTAATGCTATTATGATGAATTCATGCTATTTCTACAAGTTCCATGACATTCCTATGATTGTTTTAAACCCTGAACTACAAGTGTTTGATAAAATGCCTACAAGAGTCATTGATTTAATAAAAGCCTTCATGTTTTAAACTCTAAGTTTTAGTGTCATTTTACAATTATTCTTTTTGAGTTTTGGGGTATTGAATACCCAAAAACCATAGTTGTTTATGTAGTCTAGTCTCAGTACATTACAGAATAGTCTTCAGAACATACTATGAGCATTATCAAAAAAATTAGTTACCAGTCAGATGAACTAAGAACAGTCTAGTATTTCAGTGTCTTTCAATTGGGAGTAGGATTTAGAACCGAGTAAGTGTAGGGATAGCGGCTTCCCTATCAGATAGGAAGAGTCATTAGTAGCAGTCCCTATATTCCAGAACTACGTAGCCAGCATAGGGTATGAGAAGTCACCCATCAGATTAGGCTTGACTATCTCGCAGGGGTCGCCTGTTAGTTCAGGCTTGACACCCTTAGTCCATTGGACATTATATCAGTAGTGGAGCAACATAGCCATCATTAGTACTTGTGGCATGGTATTAACACCCTTTCAACTGGGTTATACGTTAGACCCTGATTAGCTCAAATTGGGGAATGTCGGTTAGATGATATAGTCTCAATTACAGTCTCAGTTCAGTTATGTAGACTTAGAGTTGTTTGACCAAAGCTTACAAATATCAGTATTTTTTAGTATTTCAGTTTACAAATTTTACTCAATCCATGTTATATGCTTGGTAAAGCAGCCTTAGTGTCTAAGGATTTTCACGTATCTTCAGTATTTATAGACTTTCATGCATACCTGATATTTATAGATTCTTCATATTTTCAGTAGCTATAGATTCCATGTTCTCTACTCAGTACTCTATGTTTTACATGCATATTCAGTTAATTATTAGTTATGTTTATGAAACCATGCATATTAGCCTACCTCATTTAGCATACCAGTACATCCAAAGTACTAATCGCATGCCTTTATTTTGTGCTATGGTGTATTATATCATAGGTGTTGACACTCAGTTCTCGGACCGTTCTTAGACTTTACTATTCAGGCTATCAGCAGTACAGTAGCAGTGGTGAGTCCTCATCATTCGAGGATAGATTATTTTACTTTATATCTCTATTTCAGTAGTTAGCAGAGTTAGTTGGGGGCTTATCCCATCAACTCATATTTAGTCAGTCAGTTTTAGAGGCTTTTCAGACATTCGATTCAGTTATTCAGTATTTAGATATTACAGTTAGTTATCTAGTTTATTATTATTTTATTAGATTTAATCAGTTGTTTCTATAGACTCATATTTTAGTTTTATATTCATTTATTAAAACCTTATGGCATCTCAGTATTCTTCCATATTTATGATCATGTTATCCAGTGCTCACAGCAGATACAAGCTCATGGGTTAGTTTGTGGTCTCTTAGAACTGTAAGCATTATGTGATGATTAGGGGTTGTCTTGGGTTGTTACAACTGGTTCATTCAAGAACTTAAAATAGACAATTCTGCTCCTATAATCAACTGAAGCATAGCATGAATGGAGCCAATCCATGCTGAGAATGACGTCAAAATCTATCATCTCTAGCTCTACAAGGTCTGTTGAAGTAACTTTATGAGACACCATAATCGGATAGTTCTTGTATACCTGTTGGCCTATGATAGACTTACCCACTGGGGTAGAGACTAAGAAAGGCTCTATTAGGATTTGGAGACTGACTGCAAAATTTACGACTATATAAGGGGTTACAAAAGAAAGAGAATCTCATGGGTCTAACAAAGCATAAATAGGTAAATAAAAGACTTGCAATGTACCAGTAACTACATCAGGAGAACTCTCCTGATCCTATTAGGGTTGAAGTGCAAAGAGCCTGTTTGGGTGCTGCCCACTAGTGGCCCTAGAATCCGCACCGTGCGTAGATGGGCAACCATAATAAATTGGGGGACGGTTATGCTAACTCTGCAAACCCACTTGAGAACACTCACTCATCCTATGTCCTGGTTTAGCACACTCAAAATACACATTGCTGCCAACCCTACAAATACCTTGATAATTTATGCCATATTTCTTGCAAAGAGGATTTATTCAAGCACTATTTACAGTACTCTGAGATTTAGAGCCTGGCACCCTATCCTTATTATCATTCCTAAATTTGGGAATCGGCGCATAAGCCAAAGACAAAGATGGGACTAAAGATTTTAGGCTGAACTGAGGAAGGTTACCACCTTCTAACTTTGGTTGAGCAAAACTAAAGCCACCTATTCTAGCCCTTTTAGTTTTCCTCTCTTTCTCCTTAGTCTTCTATTCCTTAATTTGTTGAGCATGGACCATCAACCTAGCCAAGTTCATCCCCTTAATCAGCATTGTGGTCCTACACTCCTTAACCACACTATCAGATACACTAGACATGAACTTCCTTATCTTAGACCTGCTATCAGCTACCACACGAAGAGCATACCTGACCAACTGAGTAAACTTGAGGGAATACTCTTTCACACTCATGTTTCCCTACTTCAGGTTAAGAAACTCTAACACCTTAGCCTCCCTCAACTCCAATGGAAAGAATCTATCTTAAAAGGCAGTAGCGAAATCCTCCTATTCTATAGGCCCTGCATCTGCGCCCCTATCTACCTTCCACTTCTTAAACTATGTTTGAGCCATATCTTGTAACTAATATCCAGCTAACTCAGCACTCTCACTAGTGGTTACCCCCATAATATTTGTTACCTTATGCACCATGTTAAGGAATTCTTGTGGATCCTCTTTAGACTTAGACCCTAAAAATAAAAGAGGATTCATTCGGGTGAAGTCCCAAATTCTAACTACAGTAGTATTGACCACAAGGTTAGAACAAATAGTAGTTGATCAAACATTCTGAGCTGAAGCAGAAGGGGATAGAGTGGTGAAAGCTGCTCTGAATTCTGCATGAGAAAAGTGCTCATTCAGGGGATCTTCCTGAACGGGCGGAGGTACTAGCTGGTTCCCAGTTCTTCTTTTATTGGTCTTTCTAGGAGGAATGTTCTATAAACGAAAGGAAAAGTTGGATTAGATAGAGAGTTTAACTTGAGCGAATGCTCACTCACACAATATGAACACTGAAAAAAGGGAAATTTTTCCTAAAAATGCCCCATATCTTCTTGTCCATAAGTGTGGCGCGCTGCACACCTATGCACAAGACCCTACTTATAGTGACTTTCAGACTCCCTAGGACTCTTTAAAACCTTAAGCTCTAATACCAACTTTGTAATGCCCCGAGTCTACACCCTGGGCACCACACAGTGCCTACGATCCATAAGGACCACAAGCTAACCCATGACTTGTACCTGCTATGAGTATTGAATAATAATTATGAAACATATGCAGAAGTAAAAATAAAAATTCCATAAGGTTCATAAAACTGAATCAATAATGAATACATTTGTAAACTAACTTCTAACTGAAAGTGTCTGAAAACCTTTAACATCTTAATTTAACTAGTTGATGTGGCAGGCCCCTACTAACTCACAACTACTGTCTAAAAGTAATTGAAAAGCTGAAATACTATAAATAACAAAATGACTAAATAAGTGTCATGCCCTAGATGTATGAGGACTCACTACTGTAGCTGCGGCTGATCAACTGAATCTAACAAAGTACGATTAGGAACTAGAGCATCCAAACCTATGTATGAGACATCATAGCACAAAGAAAGTATGTGTCTGTACTTTGAATATACTGGTATTCTAGGTGAGGTTAGGATGATATGCATGGCTTACGTACATGAAAGTAATCACTAATTATCATAGAGTAACTGTATGAGAGTACATGCAAAACTGGACCTACTATGAATACTGTTCATATAATACCAAACATAAATCATCTGTCTAAATTAGTCTGAATTTGAAGTCTGGGTTTTTAATGACTGCTTTTTTTATAAATTGGAGTCATGATCATGTATAACTAATATGAGTTCTGTACTGAACACTGAATACTGGAACTATAACTATGGGAGTTACCATCTAACCGACATACCCCTATTATAGACTGATATGGGGTTCAACCTGTAAGTCCAGTTGGAAAGGTGTTAGCACTATTCCATGGGTTACTAATAGCAGCTGGGTCAACCCTAATCTAGTGGGAAGACTCATGAGATGTATATGGTTACGTCAACCCTAGTTTGGCAGGAAGATAATTTACCCTATGCTGGCTACGTAGTTCTGTAATACAAGGATTTCTACTAAGAGTCAAACCCTCTGCTGATAGGAATGCCCCCATCATTGGGTTTGCTCGGTGCTGAATCCTACTCCCAACTGATTCAACACTGAGCTGATCACTAGACTGTACTAGGCTTAACTGAACTCACATTGATTCTATTGACTGACTGTATGCTACTGTTCAGGATACTACGGAATTCTTCTATTATGACTGGAGACTATACAATAGCTAAATTTTAGGTATTCAATACCCCCAGGACTCGATAGCATAGATAATGAAATAATATGTCAACTCTAAAAGAGTAACACATAGGATATCATGCATAATTCTTTCACATAAACATTTTGTCAAACACCTAGGATACATAAATTTTGTACATAAGAATGAGCAATATGTGAATATCTTGATTACTACATTCAACACCCAAAAATCAATGATTAAACATGGGGGTTATATACATCAACATGCATTCTAGTTAATTCACATTAAACTCAAATTATTTTTTACTTGAAATCCACACAACCTTGCATACATGAACATAGTTTCATTTAAAAATGTAAATCATAATCTAAGTGCTTGAAAAGGATTTATTGAACTCCAAAGGTAGAAAGAACCCTAGGATTAACACCTAAAGATACCTTGATTGACGAATTCTTGGAAGTTATTGAGGGATTTCTTGTAATTTAAACCTGAATACTAAAGGGGCTAGGGTTTGTTCTTAAAAAGGAATGATTTGGATTTTGAGAGAATTGTGATAAATGAGGCAACAATGTTATTTTGGGACATAAATCTCGGGTTAAAGTGAGTGGAAAAGTCTAAAATACCCCTCTGGACTTAGGATTAAATGAGCTGAGAAATTCCTAGCGACATGATAGGTGACGCGCCACGTCGATGGTATTAATGCAGTTACCGATGCATCGTGTCCTAATCACGTTGGGTTGTTGTTTTTATCATCTAAGCATGACTCAAATGATGTTCATAAATTCCACAACTCACCTGAATTAACCTATAGATAACCCTGACCATGAATTAATTTAAAAATCAATAATCTAAGGTCGGATAGATCATAAATGATATTCACATATTGTAAATATCGAGGCAAAAAATGAGACTAAGTGTAAACACTTAGCTGAAATTTTCTAAGTCTGAGACCTCTTTTGGCATGCTATAAAGGATTAAAATAGTCTAGGACTTTATAGGGTCTTACACTATCGTCAGCTGAATAAAGTCACGGTAAAAAACAAATATCCTCTTCCTATGATTGATGACTTATTCGACCAGCTCCAAGGTGCAAGTTATTTCTCCAAGATAGACCTTAGATTCGGCCATCATTAGCTTAAAGTACGAGAATATGATATCCTAAAGACAGCTTTCAAAACCTGTTACGATTATTTTAAGTTTCTATTCATGTCCTTTGGGATGACAAATGCCCTAGCAGACTTCATGAATTTGATGAACAGAGTGTTTAAATAGTATTTGGACATGTTCGTCATAGTCCTTATCTATGATATTCTTATCTATTCTAATAGTGAGGATAGCAATGCAGACCATCTTAGAATTGTGTTGCAAACTCTTAGAGATCACCAGTTATTCACTAAATTTATTAAATATAAATTCTAGCTTAGGTCAGTAGCTTTTCTTGGTCTTATTATATTCAGTTATGGTATTAGTGTTGACCTCCAAAAGACAGAAGTAGTAAGAAACTAGCCTAGACCTATCTCTCCATAGACATTAGAAGTTTCTTAGATTTAGCTGGATATTATAGATATTTTGTTGAAGGTTTTTATTTTATTGTATCCCCTATGTCTAGGTTAACTCATAAGAAAGTTAAGTTTCAGTGTTCAGATTCTTATGAGAAGAGTTTTTAGGAGTTAAAGACTCAACGCACTTCAACCCTAATTTTAGCGCTACCTGATGGTACAGATGGATTCCTTGTATATTGTTATGCCTCTAGAATTGATCTGGGTTGTGTTTTGATGCACAGAGGTAAGGTTATAGCCTATGTCTCAAGAAATCTTAAGCCTCATAAAAGAACTACCCTACCCATGACCTTGAGCTAGCTGCTGTGGTGTTTGTATTAAAAATTTAGAGACGCTATCTTTATGGGGTATATATGGATATTTTTATGGACCACAAAAGTTTGTAGTACGTATGTACTTAGAGGGAGTTAAATTTCATCAAAGAAGGTAGTTATAATTGTTGAAGGATTATGATATAAGTGTGTTGTATCATCCGGGCAAGGCCAATGTAGTGGTAGACGCCCTTAGTAGATTGTCTATGGGCAGTGTTGCTCATGTTGAGAATGATAAGGGAGAGTTAGTTCGGTAAGTTCATTGGTTAGCTATATTGGGTGTGAATTTGGTTGACTCAGCTCAAGAAAATGTTTGGGTTTAGAGTTGTTCAGAATCTTCTCTAGTTTCTGAAGTAAAAGAGAAGTAGGATAAAGATCCTAGTTTTGTCAAACTGAAGGGGTTAGTTAAAGACCAAAAGGTGGAGGTTTTCATCCAAGGAGGAGATGGTGTATTGAGATACCATAGTAGATTATGTGTGCCATGTGTTGATGATTTGATACAGCGGATTATGGAAAAAGCACATGGAGCGTGTTGCTTCATTTATCCAGGAACCACCAAGATGTACCGTGATCTGCGAGAAGTCTATTGGTGGAGTGTTATAAAGAAAGATATCACAAAATTTGTAGCAAAGTGTGCAACTTGTCAACAGGTTAAGGTAGAGCACCAAAAACCTGGTGGCACTTTGTTAGGAGTTTGGTATTCCCACCTAGAAGTGGGAAGAGGTGAATATGGACTTTATAATAGGATTACCCTATTTGCGTTGACAGCATGATTTTATTTGGGTTATTGTAGACAGATTGACCAAATCAACCCATTTCTTGCTAGTTCACACATCCTACACAGCTAAAGATTATGCTAAGTTGTACATTAGTGAGTTGGTTAGTTTGCATGGAGTTCCCTTGTGCAGCATTTTAGATTGGGGTACTCAATTTTTCTCTTTGATTTGAAAGGCCTTTCAGAAGGGTCTTGGTACCCAAGTTTATCTCAGTTTAGCTTTTCACCCGTAGACAGATGGTCAGGCAAAGAGGACCATTTAGACCTTAGAGGATATATTGAGGGCATGTGTTCTTGATTTAAAAGGTAGTGGGGATGACCATTTGTCATTAAACGAGTTTGTCTAAAATAACAATCACTATTTTAGTATTTAGTTGGCCCCGTTTGAGGCTCTGTATGGGCGAAAATGTAGATTACCCGTTGGTTGGTTCGAAGTGGGTGAGGCCACTTTGATTGGGCCAAATATGGTGTTTGAAGCCATGGAGAAAGTTTAGTTGATTCGAGAGATATTGAAATCAGCTCAGAGTCGTCAGAAATCTTATGCAGATATAAGAAGGAAAGATCTTGAGTTTCAAGTAGATGATCTTGGGTATTTGAAAGTTTCACCCATGAAGGGGGTAATGAGATTTGGCAAAAAAAGGAAGCTTAGCCCCCGATATATGGTTCCCTATAGGTTTTTAAGTCATGTGGGAAAGGTAGTGTATAATCTTGAGGTACCTGCAGACTTGTCGTCAGTTCACCTAGTGTTCCATATATCCTTATTGAAGAAGGGCATGGATGATTCTGTTGTTGTAGTCTCTCTAGAAAGCACAGATATTCAGAATATCCTTTCATACGAAGAACTTTCGATAGAGATTCATGATAATCAGATCCGTATACTAAGGAACAAAGAAGTTCCCTTGGTCAAAGTTCTATGGCGAAATCAGTCCGTTGAGGGTGCTACTTAGGAAGCAAAAGCAGACATGCGTACCAAGTATCCTCACCTTTTCTCCATGAACTCAAATTCAGCCTAAGGTAACAATCTTCCTTAATTTAGTTCCTTTTCAGTCTCAGATTCATCCATATAGTTATCTTCATGTAAATGCATGCATTTGCAAATTTGTTCAATCAGTTTGAGTAAGATTAGATTCAGTCATACAGTTTTGTTTCAATTTTGCATGCTAGCATATAGTCTCAGTCCCTCAGAAACTTTAGTTTAACTAGCCTCATTCGAGGATGAATGTTCCCAAGGGGGAGATACTATAATAACCATATTTTTCCTAGTCCTGTTTAGCTCCTAATGTATCAAAGGACAACTTTAAAAACGTATAACTCTTGATATGTGTAAATTTTTCAGCTATAGACCCATCAAATTGTAGACAATTGAACCAGCTTTCCAACGATATCAATTTCACCTTAATCTGATACTCGATTGAGAAGTTATGGTACTTTTAGTGAAAAACAGTAGGCCAACACGATAGCACCGCATCGCGGTAAGGTGTAGAATTGCAATTGTCCAATTTCCAGTGAAGCACCATGATTAGGCTGTGTCGCGGTGAAGCCCAAATTGCCACTCGTCCTTTTCTAGTAGCTCACCGCAATTTGTCTATATCGCATCAAAATTATTAAAACAACAGATACCGCATCGCGGTGAAATGCAAAATAGAACTCGTCCTTTTCTAGTGACGCAATGCGATTATGCCGCATCGCGCTAGAGCCCAAAATGGAAATTGTCCCTTTTCCAGTAAGCCACCGCGATGGTTTCGCGTCGTGGTGGGATGTAAAAATCAGGATTTTTAGTTCTGAACTTAATTTTCCAAAGGACAATTTATTCATTTCCCAAGCCCCCAAATCATGAAAAACAAGGAATTAAACCTATTTTAAGCACATTATACGTACTTTTCATCAAATTTCTCTCCAAGAAACTCTAGAGATTCAAAACTTAAACCTCAATAAATCCAAATTCCACCATTCTTTTTCCAAGATAACCTAAAATTCAAGATTTACAATTCAAGAACTTCAAGAATCAATCTTCAAGAGCACAAATAGGAACTCAAAGTTCAAAATTCTTCAATTATTCATCAATCAAGGTATGTGGGGTTATAAACAAGGATAATTCTTTCATCCTTGTGCCCAAAATTAGTTTTAAAGTTGAATTTTATATGAAACTATATGAATTTTAGTTTAGGGTTTATACCCAATTATTACTATTTGAAGATTATGAGATTTTTAGAGATCTACATGTTGAATTGCATGTCTACTTTCGTATTTTATGTCTATTGCATTAATTTCTAGATTTAGAATTGATCAATATTTTTATTATCAAGCATGAACTTTTTGATGATTTGACATGAAATAGATGCATGGGTTATTATCCCTACTTGACTGTTGTTATTTCAAAAAGATTATGCTTTTACGCATCCTATGATTAATTATATTCATATTTTTAACCAAGATTTGATATTTTGATCTCAGCTTAGATATAGAATCCACTTTACAGTATTATTATAGTTTACAGAAAATAGATTTAGCGTCGCTTACTATTTGAAATAGATAGATGCATAATTGGGTTTTCATTATAAACTCTTATGCTAGTTTTAAAAGTGGATTTCCAACAAAATGAGCATACATATTAAAGGGAGTAGTATTTAGCACTAAGTTGGGTATGTTTACATGCCACAAAACTATGAGTCAACATAGGTTCAGATTATTCTCATTTCTATATGGATGACAGATACAGATGTGATCACTTAGATTAGGGTATACTCGTGGAAAGAGTATGTCACCTCTCCCCAACGTGAGGTTTTCCCATAAGGAACTAGAAGTTGGACTCCATGTTAGCTCACATGGTTTATGTAGGTTAGAAGAACCTCCCTACAGCCTAGAAAAATGAGTAAAGAATAACAAAAAAGCTTTTAGAAACTAAGTGTAAAAGCTCACAATTTTATTCAGATATTGTTTTATATAAGTCATTAGCTACTAGATTCAGCTTTTCGTTTACAAATACGGAGTCCATTTACACTTAGCATGTATGATTTGAAAATAGATTTCAAGTACAGATTTAGAACTAAGTGTGGTGGCTTACAACATTCATATAGTATGTTTTATCATTCATGATTTACAATTTCAGATTTTAATTACTCTAGCTTGAGTGAGCCATTATTACTTAGCATACATTATCTTACAAATTTATATGAACATTGAGATATTATTTTACTTGTGCATTCACCCTCATATACTCAGTACATTCCAAAAGCACTAATC
The DNA here is from genome assembly GCF_002878395.1 of Capsicum annuum. Lineage (NCBI taxonomy): Eukaryota > Viridiplantae > Streptophyta > Magnoliopsida > Solanales > Solanaceae > Capsicum > Capsicum annuum. Next base: position 26,658,694 of record NC_061119.1, read on the forward strand.
CACATATACGTCGATGTGTTATATTGTCTCATAATATAGGTTTAGGTGCTCAGTTTCAGCAGTGTGAGTGATTTCGAGCATTCTTCATCTACATCTCAACAGTTGATGAGTCCTCATAGTTTAGGGATGTAGTCATTCAGATTTTCAAGTTTATTACAGTAGTTGGTTTAGTATTTTTCAGTTAGTTTGAGTCAGCTGGGGACTTTTCCTAATGGCTCTATAGTTTTCTGTAGTAGAGGCTTGTCAGACTGCTAGTTACAATTCAGATTTCTAGCATTGATTGTTTTGAATTTAAGTCTAATATTTTTAGATATTATGTTCAGATAATTTTAGCATAGCTTAGACAAAATTCTGCAATTTAGCTTGGATTTTATATCTATATTTCCTCTATTATGAGCTTCATATTTAGTAGAAGGCTGACAAGGTTAGATTAAGGCTACTCGTAGTCTTGAGCACCGTGTGACATCTCGAGAACTATTTTGAGGGCGTTATAGATTGGCTTGAAGTAATTTAAGGCACAGGTAATTTTAGAGTCTCTGAGAGGGGCTTGAAGGAGATTGTCTTCAGAATTGGTGAGGCAGAGGGTATGGTTCATGGATTTAATATAATGGTTTTTCATGGATAAAAGGTGGTCAGTGGATTATAGGCTAGATTAGAAGTCCCTGATGTGATTGGTGATGTCAACCTGGTCACAAATCTAGTTCCACAGTCATCTTTCTGAGAAAGGATTTTATTTTTTCTTCTTTTATTGAGGGTTGAAGTATGAAAGAATTATGTGTTAGAGTCACTCTCTAAGAGAGTTAATTCTAGATTTAGTTCTTCAAAACTCTTTCTCAAATCTAAGGAGTTTTTTATATTCTCGGACCAACTCAGACTTAAGATTTTACAGAAATTGTTTGTGATAGTAGTGGAGAGACTTTTGAATTCCTTCAATTCTGGCCAGGATTCTTTTCAGATTATGAAATAGGTTTCCAAAGGATTCCTTATTCCAGATAGAAGAGCTATGCTAAAGGTTGAGGATGGCTTTGGTAATGATATTAGGAGGGTCAAAAGAAGTAGGAACCACTCCTTCGAAGAGAGGATGCTTAAACCACATGGGTTCATTCTAAAAGGTTTGTAGTGAGTGGAAGTACCCTGATTAGGAATGTTGATCGATAGGGGGCAGTGGTCAAAATGAGTACAGGGTAGGTGAGTAATATTGGCTTTAAGGTACCTTTTGATCCCAAGGTTATTAGCCAAGCACCTGTTAAGTCTCTCAAGGATGAGAATATTCCTACTTTTATATCTTTTATTACTCCAAGTGTACCTGCTCCCATTGGTTAATACAATCCTAGAAGAGGTTTGCTCTTCTATTGTTTACTCTACTCCCACTAAATTGTTCCCTAGCTTGGAGTACTTTATTAAAGTCACCTGCTAGCATCCATTCTCCGTGGTGGTTCTAGAACATGGTAATGATATTGTCCCATAGCTATCTTCTAAGGTTGAATATAGTTCCAGCAAACATGGTAGAGAAATTCCAAGAGAGGGAAGAGTGGAGTACCTTTACAATGATGTGAATGGCTTGGGGGTGATGGAAATGTCTTCTAGCTTGAGGATGTTGTCCCTCTAGATGATAACAATACCTCCAGATCTTCCTACAACATAAGATTAGATTTGATCATCAAATCCAAGTTCAGTAGTGATGTCCTTAGGCTCAGCCATTCTAGTCTCAAGTAAGACTAGCATAGAGGGCTTATGGACGTTAACCAGCGTGGTGTATTGTAATACCCCATACGTTTCTAGTTCAGTCCAGCCCCTAGTTCTTCCTTAAGGCACTTAGACCCTGAAAAATAAGACTAAGTGTTGAGGGACTTAGTCACTTTTTTACTCCTTTTAACTTCGAGGAATTTTAAGTTGACCTTCTGGCTCCGAGATGATGTTTTTTGAGTTTATTCATGTTGGCGAGTATGTGTAGCATATCTCAGGTACTTTTAGGATTTTTTGGATGAGGTTTGGACCATGTTTGAATTTTCCAAATAGCAGCTCACCGTGATTGTAGTGCATTACGGTGAGTATAGAAATAAAGGAGTCACCGCACTGCGATGAAGGGCAAAACGGCAATTGTCTGGATCCAGTAAGTCACCACAATTACACTGTGTCGCAGTGGAAATTTTAATGATAGCCTTGTCGCATCATGGTGAAGGTCTGAATCGGGTTGTAGTGGCGAATTTTAATTTCCCAAGGGTAGTGTTTTCAATTGCCCTATCCCAATAGTGAAAATAGAAAATTTAACCTTATTCTAAGAAGAATATTCTCGTTCCTCACCAAAATTTCTCTCCAAGAAACCCTAAAGCTTCAATTTTAACTCCAACAAATCATAAGTTTCACCAACTCTTTTTCAAGATAACCAAGAATTCAAGTTTCTGTGTTAAAAAACTTCAAGAAGAAGCTTCCAGAACATCATTAGGGATTCAAAGTTCAAGATTCTACATCCAATAAATCAAATAAGGCATGTGGGGGTTATTAACAAGGATACTTCTTTCATCCTTGTACCCAAAACTAGTTTTAAAAGTTGAATTTACATTAATTTCAAATTGGATTCATACCCAATTATCATTACTTGAAGTTTATGAAGTTACAAGTGATTTAAGTGTTGAATTGCATATCTACTTTCACATTTTTATGCGTGAGACTTGATTTAACATATTGAAAATTGAATTTCATTATCTTGACTAGAATTGTTAAAGTATTTCAAGATTATTATTGTTGATCATGATGTTTATTGAGATTTGACGTGATTTTCAAGCATGGTTTATAAGCCCTAAGTTTAAGCCTTGATATTTCAAGAATGGTAATTTTTAAGAATTTTTTGATAAGCATGTGTTCACATTTAAGCAAGATTTGATCTTTTGATCCTCGGTTAAGATATCACACATTTAGTTTTGATTATAGTTTAAAATAGACAGATACATAACTAGTTTTCATTGTAAGCCCTTATGCTATTTTTAAGGTGGATTTCCTACACAATGAGCATATAAGAAAGGGATTAGTATTTTGCACCGAGTTTGGTATGTGTCTCAGCTCACATGCCCCAAAACTACGAGCCAATGTAGGTTCAGATTATTCAGATTATTCCCAATTATATAGGTGCAGATACAGATTGTGATCACTCAACTCAGGTTATACACCTTGGCAAGAGTATGACACTAGTATAACACTTCTCCCCAACGTGAGGTATTCCCCTAGGGGAACTAGACTTTGGGCTCCATGATAGCTTACATAGTTTATGTCGGTTAAAAGATCCTCCCTAATAGAAAAGAATAATAGAAAAGCTTTTAGAAGAAAATCCCTAACTCCTAAGTCCTAATATAGAATAACAGAATATCTTTTAGAAATTAAGTGTAAAGGCTTACAATTTTAGTCAGATATTATTTTACATAAGACCTTAACTATGAGACGTTCAACTTTCAGTTTATAGATGATAAAGGTGATTTCTTTTACACTTAGCCTGCATGATTTAAAAATAGACTTGACGTCAGTCCTACTTATCCCACAAATAGAAAGAGTAAAAGTATATCTTTTAGAATAAAGTATGGTGGCTCAAAAATATTTTCTTTATGCGTTACAACAGTATGTTATATTTCACAGATTTTACATTATTCAAGCCAATGTGAGCCATTACACTTAGGATGTATCTCTTTACAAGTTATATGTACATTTAGTTAATGTTCTACTTATGCATTCACCCCACATGCGCAGTACATTCCACAGGTACTGATCAATATATATGTCTATGTGCTACATTGTTTAATAATGTAGGTTCAGGTACTTAGTTCTTGCAGTATGATTGACTTCGAGCATCTCTATCTACATACCGATAATTGGTGAGTCCTCATAGTTTGGGGACCCAGTTATTTAGATTTCTAGATTTATAGAATATTTTATTTTTTTGTTTTCAGTCATTTCAAGTCAGCTAGAGGTCTTCCCCAATGACTCTCTAGTTAGTAGTGTTAGAGGTTTGTTTGACTATTAGATACATTTCAGTTTTACAATGTTGGTTGTTTAAATTTCCTAGTTAAGTACTTTCAGACATTGTGTTCATTTAAAATCAATCCAATTCAAATAGTATTTTAGTATTTTTAATGCTTCGCATGCTTATATTTTTCCTTTACTTTGAGTTTTAGATGAGTAACAGGCTTACAGGGTTAGCTTGGGACTACTTGTAGTACAGAGTACCGTGTGACGTCTCAGGACCTATTTTCAGGGCATTCAAACTTAGTATTAAAGCCTAAGGTTTAAAGATTCCTAGTGACTCAAATAAGCCACGTTACGTAGAGTCTTGATCATGGGTGTGAAGCACGCCACATTTATGGGCAAGAGGCTACAAAACTATTTAGGAAATCATCTTTTTCTTTCATAATCTATCATTCTTATAGTTGTTTCTATCTTCTTTGACTCATGATATTACGTGATAGAAAATGCCTCCTTGCCTAGATAATGCACGTAAAAATGATAAACAGCCACCCTAGCCTGCATATCCTCTGAATGAAAATGTGTCCTATGCTTAATTTTGGGTTGTTTTTCAGGCATTGGCCCAAGTTGTGATTGGCAATGTTCAGGGCAACCATCAGGCTGCAATCCCACTTCAGCAGAATGGTGATTTAGCTATAGCCAAAATTCATGATTTTATAAGAATGAATCTTCCTGAATTGTTTGGGTCAAAAGTAGGTGAGGACCTATAGTTATACCTTAATAAGGTGAAAAATATCACCCAGATTATGCATATTACTGAGGAGAAGAGTGTAGAATTGGCATCCTACAGGCTAAAGGACATTGCTTATGATTGGGTGGTTATGTGGAAGAATGGTAGAGGTGAGAATGCAGCTCCCTTAAGTTGGCAAGTGTTTCAGGATGCATTTCTAGATAGGTTTTTTTCGTGTGAGCTGAGAGAAGCTAAGATAAAGGAGTTCATGAATTTGAGGAAAGGCTACATGACAGTGAAGGAGTATTGCCTTAAGTTCAACTAGTTGTCTAAGTATGCTTCCGACTTGATAGCTTACTCTAGATTGAGTATGAGTATATTTGTTGCTGGAGTGTCTAGTTTGGTAGTCAAGGAGTGTAGGACGCCATGCTTATAGGGGAAATGGATCTTGCTATACTGATGACTCACGCTCAATAAATTGAGGTAGAGAAGTTAAAGGGGAGAGAGGGAAAGTAAGAAGTCTAGGATCAGATAGTTTGACTATAGCCAAACAAGGTTTGGAGGTGGAAATCGTTCACAGTCTCAGGGTCGCCCATCTATACCAGCTCCATCTTCAGCCACTGATACGATACAAACTTAGATCGTATACAAAACAGGCCAAAATAAATCCACAATCAAAGGGAAACCTAAGAGCAACATAAACACAATTCTCGGCTCCAACAACAACAAGAAACAAGGTCTAAATGACTAACAACAAGGAATAGAAAACATTATGAATAGAAGAACAACACTAGGATGACAACAATCCAACATTACAAGATTACAAGACACAACAAGAACCAACGGTTTTACTAGACAACACAAACTAAGATATGAAATGTAAGGATAGAAACTGAGACATACACTATTACAAGATTAGGAACCCAAAGATATATTAAATCTAAGGACTCCTAGGGATTAAAATAGAAACACCACACCCTTATGAAGACACAATATTGGAATCCACCTCTCAAGCACCAATATTTCCAAGCAATACGCATTCACAAGTGATTCCACAATTTCTCATGTCCTAGTTTTGGTCTGGGGGGGCTCTCTCTCTCTCAAGAGAGATGTTCTTTGTGTTCTTACATCAACATTCAGTAATTAATGAGCTAAAACCCTAAATGTTCTTTATATAGGGTAATACAAGTAATAGATAAAATGACAAAAGAGCCCCTTAGTGTTAAATGGACAAAATAGCGCCCATGGAGTGCAATATAGGGGCAAATTTGGATCCATTTTCACACTTCAACTCATACACTCCGTAGGTTACATTCAACATACTCAAAAATATCTATTTTCATAATTGTGGCCATATCAGCCATTGCTCTCGTACCCAGAACCAGGCAGGAGCAGTAGGGTAGAACTTTTATGTCCTAGTCTCAAAATAATATGGGTGGAAGTCCCAGTTATCTGACATGTGCTAATTTTGGTAAGAATTATCTTGTTAAGTGTTTATTAGGACAAAAAGATTGTAATAGATGTGGTAAGATGGGTCATCGGATTAAAGAGTGCTCGTATGCTTAGAAGAGTAGTGAGATATTCATCCTCAAACTCAGGCTACTAGTACACCAACCCCTCTAGGTCACCCAGCCCCTCCTCAGGGTGCATCATCTAGTACTAGTGGTGGTCAGTGCCAAAATAGGTTCTATACTTTGCTATCCCACCAGAAGCAGGAGAGTTCACCAAATATTGTCACTGGTATGCTTTGTGTCTTTCATCTTGATGTGTATGTGTTGTTAGACCCAGGGTCAAATATCTCATATGTGACTTTGTTAGTTGCAGTGAATTGTGAAGTAGGTCCTAAAAATCTTTCTAAGCCCTTCTTAGTTTCCACCCTAGTGGGGGAGTCAGTCGTTGCCAAACAGATCTATAGAAAGTGTCCTATCATTGTCCTTTATAAGACCATATTAACAGACTTTATAGAGTTAGATATGGTTGATTTTTATATTATTCTGGGTATGGATTTGTTCTATTCCTGCTATAATCTATAGATTATTGCACTCAAGTAGTGAAGTTTCAGTTTCTTGATGAGCCATCCTTTGAGTGGGAAGGTAATTCAGTATTTCCTAAGAGTCAGTTCATATCCTATCTTAAGGATAGAAATTTGATATCAAAGGGGTACATTTATCACTTAGTTTTAGTTAAGGACACTAAGTCTGAGACTCTAACAGTTCAGTCAGTCCGTGTATTCGATGAGTTTCCTAATTTTTTCCCGAAGATCTGCTAGGGGTACCTCTTGATTGTGAAATAGAATTTGGTGTTGACCTTCTTACTTATACTCAGCCCATATCCATTCCTCCATATTGTATGGCTCTAACCGAGCTTAAGGAGTTAAAAGAGCAGCTTAAAAACCTCTTAGATAATGGTTTTATACGGCTAAGTGTCTCTCCATGGGCTGCTCCCATCCTATTTATGTGAAAGAAAGATGGTTCCCTGCGAATGTACATTGACTATCGTCAGTTGAATAAAGTCACAATCAAAAACAACTATCTCCTACCTAGGATTAATGACTTATTCAACCAACTCCATGGTGCAAGTTACTTCTCCAAGATTGACCTTAGATTCGGCTATCACCAGCTTAGAGTAAGGGAATGTGATATTCTAAAGATAGCTTTCAGAACCCATTACGGTCACTATGAATTCCTAGTCATGTCTATTGGGATAACAAACGCTCTAGTAGCCTTCATGGACTTGATAAATAGAGTGTTCAAATAGTACTTAGCTATGTTTTTCATTGTCTTTATCGATGATACTCTTGTCTATTCTCATAGTGAGGATGACCATGCAGACCATTATAAAATTGGGTTGGAAACTCTTAGAGACCAGTTGTTCGCCAAATTCAGCAAGTGTAAATTTTGGCTAAAATTAGTAGCTTTTATCTATCATATTATTTTTGGTAATGGCATTAGAGTCGATCCCCAAAAGATCAAAGAAGTGAGAAACTAGATGACACACATCACTCCATCAGACATTAAGAGTTTTTAGGTTTATCTAGCTATTACTGTATTTTGTTGAGGGATTTTAATCTATTGCATCATCCATGTAGAGATTGACTCAAAAGAAAGTTAGGTTTAAGTGGTTAGATTCCCCTGAGAGGAGTTTCCAAGAGTTGAAGGCTCGACTCACTTCGGCCTTAGCTTTAGCGCGCTACCTGATGGTACAGATAGATTCGTTGTCTATTGTGATGCTTCTAGAGTTGGTATAGGTTGTGTTTTGATGCAGAGAGTTAAGGTCATAGCCTATGCCTCTAGACAGCTTAAGCCTTATGAAAAGAACTGCCCTACCCATTATCTTGAGTTAGCTGCAGTTGTAATTACATTGAAAATCTGGAAGCACTATCTTTATGGAGTGAATGTTGATGTGTTCACGAACCACAAAATCTTGCAATATATGTTTACACAAAGAGAGATAAATATTCATCGGGGAAGGTAGTTAGAATTGCTAAAAAAATTATGACGTGAGTGTGTTATACCATTCGGTCAAGGCTAATGTGGTGGCAGACGCCCTTAGTAGATAGTCTATCGGTAGTGTTGCTCATGTGGAGAATGATAAGAAATAATTAGTTCAAGAAGTTCACCAGTTAGATAGACTAGGTGTACGGTTATTTGACTCATCTAAGGGAAATGTTTGGGTCTAGAGTAGTTCAAAATCTTCATTATTTTCTGAGGTGAAGGAGAAACAAGATAAGGACTCCAGTTTGGTTAAGCTGAAGAAGTCGGTTGGAGATCAGAAGGTAAAGGTTTTCTTCCAAAGGGGAGATGGTGTGTTGAGATACCAGAGTAGATTATGTGTGTTGTGTGCTGATGGTTTGAGGCAGCGAATTATAGCAGAAGTGCATGGTGTGCATTACTTCATTTACCCAAGTGATACTAAGATATACCAAGATTTATGGGAAGTTTATTAGTGGAATGGTATGAAGAAAGATATTATAGAGTTTGTGGCTAAGCATTCTAATTTTCAACGGGTTAAGGTGGAACATGAAAGTCCTAGTGTCACTTTGCTGGAGTTTAGTATTCATACCTAAAAGTGGGAAGAGGTGAACATGGACTTTGCGACAGGGTTTCCTCATTTTGCATCGTCAGCATGATTTGATCTAGGTTATGGTTAACAGGTTGACCAAATCAACCCATTTCTTGCCACTTCGCACGTCCCACTCAGTTGAAGATTATGCTAAGTTGTATGTTAGAGAGTTGGTCAGATTTCACGGAGTTCTTTTGTCCATTATTTCGGATAGGGGTTCTCAATTTACCTCTTACTTTTGAAAACCCTTTCAGAATAGTCCTGGTAACCAAGTTCATCTCAGTTCATCTTTTCACCCTCAGATAGATGGTCAGGCAGAGAGGACCATTCAGACCCTAGAGGATATATTGAGGGCATGCGTTATTGACTTTAAGGATAGTTGAGATGATCATTTGTCGTTGATTGAGTTCGCCTATAATAATAGTTACTATTCTGGTATTCGGATGGCCCCATTTAAGGCTCATTATAGGAGGAGATGTAGGTCACCTATCAATTGGTTTAAAGTAGGTGAGGCCACTTTAATTGGGCCAGACATGGTGTTTGAAGCCGCAGAGAAGGTCCAGTTGATTTGAGAAAAATTAAAAATGGCTCAGATTTATAGAAATCTTATGTAGATGTAAGGAGAAAGGATCTTGAGTTTGAAGTTGATGACTTAGTTTATTTGAAAGTTTCACCCATGAAGGGGGTAAATAGATTTGGCAAAAAGGGGAAGCTTAGTCCCTGATATGTTGGGCCTTACAGAATATTGAGTCATGTTGGGAAGGTTGCATATGAACTCGAATTGCCTGTAGATTTGTCATTCGTTCACCTAGAATTCCATGTATCCTTATTGAAGAAGTGTATGGATGACCTAGCTGTTGTAGTCCCTATAGAGAGCACAGATATTTAGGATAGCCTTTCATATGAGGAACTTCCATTTGAGATTCTTGATCACCAGATTCGTAGGCTAAGGAACAAAGAAGTTCCCTTGGTCAAATTTCTTTGGTGGAATTAGTCTGTTAAGGGTGCTACTTGGGAAGTAGAAGCAGATTTATGAACCAAGTACCCTCATCTTTTCTCAGCAACTTCAAACTCAACTTAAGATAACAGATTTCCTCATATAATCTCTTTTCCATTCTCAGTTCTATTTGAATATCATCATATTCATGTCACTTCATGCATCATGAATTAGTTCAGTCATTTAAATCATGTTTTCAGTAATGCGAATTTAGTACATAATCTTAGTCCCTACGTATTCTCAACTTAACCAGTCATATTTGAGGACAAATATTTCCAGTCATATTCGAGGCTGGGATAAACTAAAAATGTATGGGGTATTACAATATTTGAGGAAAAATATTTCCAAGAGGGAGATATTGTAATACCCCATACGCTTCTAGTTCGACCCAGCCTCTAGTGCTTGATTAAGGTACTTAGAACCTGAAAATAAGACTAAGTGTTGAGGGACTTAGTCACTTTTTGACTCTCTTTAACTTTGAGGATTTTTAAGTTGACCTTCTAGGCTCCGAGACGATGGTTGTTGAGTTGATTCATATTTAGGGGTAAAAGTAGCATGTCGCGGGTAAGGTTCAGATTAGGTTTGAACCATGTTTGAATTTTTCAAACAACAGCTCATCGAGATTGGGCCACGTCGCGGTGAGTATAGCGATGGAGGCATCACCGCATCATGGTGAAGGGAAAATCGACAATTGTCTGGTTCTACTAAGTCACTGCGATTAAACTACATCATGGTGGAAATCGCGATGAGAGCTTAGTCACGTCATGGTGAAGGTCTAAACCGCGTTTTAGTTGCGAATTTTAATTTCCCAAGGGTGGTTTTGCCAACTACCCTACCCCAAGTTATGAAAATAGAAGATTCAACCCTATTCTGAGCAGAATATACTCATTCCTCACCAAAATTTCTCTCGAAGAAACCCTGAAAATTCAACTTTAATTCCAAGAAATCCAAAGTTTCACCATTTTTTTCAAGATAACAAAGAATTCAAGTTTTCGTGTTCAAGAACTTCAAGAAGAAGCTTCAAGAACATCATTAGGGATTCAAAGTTCAAGTTTCTACATCGCATAAATCAAATAAGGTATGCGGGGTTATGAACAAGGATACTTCTTTTATCCATATGCCCAAAACTAGTTTTAAAAGTTGAATTTACATGAATTTCAAATTAGGGTTCATACTAAATTATCATTACTTGAAGTTTATGAAGTTACAAGTGATTTAAGTGTTAAATTGCATATCTACTTTCATATGTTTATGCATGAGACTTGATTTAACATATTGAGAATTGAATTTCATTATCTTGAATAGAATTGATAAAGTATTTCAAGATTATTATTGTTGAGCATGAAGTTTGTTATGATTTGACTTGATTTTAAAGCATGGGTTTTAAGCCCTAAGTTTAAGCCTTGATATTTCAAGAAAGGTGATGTTTAAGCATTCTTTGATAAGCATGTATTCAGATTTTAAGCAAGATTTGATCTTTCGATCCTCAGCTAAGATATGGAATCCACACATTTTATTTTGATTGTAATTTAAAACAGATAAATGTATAACTGGTTTTCATTATAGACCCTTACTCTATTTTTAAGGTGGATTTCCTATGGAATAAGCATATAAGTAAGGTAGTAGTATTTAGCACTGAGTTGGGTATGTGTCTCAGTTCACATTCCCCAGAACTATGAGCCAACGTAGGTTCAGATTATTCAGATTATTCCTATTTATGGATATAGATACAGATTGTGATCACTCAGCTCAGGTTATACTCCTTGGCAAGAGTATGACACCTCTCCCCAATGTGAGGTTTTCCTCTAGGGGAACTAGACGTTGGACTCTATGATAGCTCACATGGTTTATGTCGGTTAAAAGAAACTCCCTAATAGAAAAAAATAATAGAAAAGCTTTTTGAAGAAAATCCCTAACTCCTAAGTCCTAATACGGAACAACAGAATAACTTTTAGAAATTAAGTGTAAAGGCTCACAATTTTTCTCAGGTATTGTTTTACATAAGACCTTAACTATGAGATTTTCAGATTTTAGTTTACAAATGATAAAGGTGAATTTTTTTATACTTAGTCTGCATGATTTATAAATAGACTTGACTTTAGTCCTACTTATCCCACTAATAGAAAAAGTAAAAGTATAGCTTTTAGAACTAAGTGTGGTGGCTCACAAAGATTGTCTTTATACATTACTACAGTACGTTATATTTCACAGATTTTGCGTTATTCAAGCCAACGTGAGCCATTACACTTAGCCTGCATCTCTTTACAAATTATATGTACATTCAGTTAATGTTCTGCTTATGCATTCACCCCCATATGTGCAGTACATTCCAAAGGTATTGATCCATATATATGTCTATGCGCTACATTATTTAATAATGTAGGTTTGGGTACTCAGTTTCAGCAGCGTAATTGACCGCGAGCATCTCTATCTATATCTCGATAGTTGGTGAGTCCTCATAGTTTGGGGACCTAGTTATTCAAATTTCTAGCTTTATAAAGTATTTTATTTAGTTTTTTTCAACTAGTTCGAGTCTATTAGGGGTCTACCCCAATGACTCTCTAGTTAGTAGTGTTAGAGGCTTGTCCGACTATTAGATACATTTTAGTTTTACAGTGTTGGTTGTTTAGATTTCCTAGTTAAGTACTTTCAGACATTGTGTTCATACAAACTCAGTCCAGTTCAGATAGTATTTCAGTATTTTAGTGTTTCACATGATTATATTTTTCCTTTACTTTGAGTTTCAGAATGAGTAATAGGCTTACAGGTCTAGCTTAGGACTATTTGTAGTTCGAAGCACCGTGTGATGTCTCAGGACCCAATTTTTGGGTGATACATATATTTTCTTCTAAAAGTGGCACTATTTGCCCCTCTCACATTCCAAATGATGAACTTAAGTATTGGGTTCATTTAGAGGGGTAAGGGTGGGGTCACAGCTTTCTCTTTCCCTGAGTTCAGGAGGGTTGTGTTATTTCAGTTACATAAAGAGCCAAAACAGAAAGTACTTAGTGTATCTTGTTCATCAGATTCAGAGAGCACATCCTCTTTTCCATGGTACAAAGCACGGTAATTTCTTCTCTCAATGGCTCTTTGAACTCTTTATGAAACGTGCTCTCTGGGGGACGATCTCTGGAATTTGTTCCCCAAGATTTTCCAAGAGAGTTTGGAGTTCCTAGTTGCACTACTTGAGTGAGTCCAAGTTTGAGCTTTCTCCCTTTCCTTAGCCTCCTACCCAGCCTCCTGGGGAATAAGGTTAGTACTGGTTAAGGAGATTACCCATAGTGTTCCATGGGATGAATGAGGGACCCATAAGTGCTGTGTGGAAGTTTTAAGGGGGAAGAAGGGCATGCTATAGAAGATTTGGCTTTGGAGAAGGTTGTTCTCTTGTATGGTTAGGTTCACTGTGTCTTTCAAAAGTTGGTCTTGGAGGAGAGAGTGCATGCACATTTGGCTTCCTTGTGGATACATAAGTGGTCTATTGCTTTCTTCACCACATTGGCCAAGTAATAAGGATCCTGGAGAAATAGCACCACTGGCTGGTCTCCTATGTTGGCATTTAGGGTCAATGGCATATCCCCGAGGAGCAATTCTAGCCATGAGTCTAGTACATGATATGGGGGCAGTCATAAGAAATATTAGAATTTTTAAAAGGGGTGGTTATAGTTCATGTTTCCCTAGTTCTTCATTTCTAATAGGGGACAGAGGAGATGTGAGAGGATAATATCTTAACTTACCATTTTTGGTAGTAAGGTGTTGACTATTGGGGTAGGACTTAATTGACATGACCTCGATGGTTGTGTCATCTGCAGAAATTGGCTCCAAGGCCTCTTTTCCATGTCAAATTAGAGTGACATTTAAGGTATTGTGACCATTCCAACTAATTTTGGAGTTAATTGATGCAACCTCTATAGTTTTGTCAACAACAGTTCTATCATGATTATTCTTGTGCTCAGGGGTATTCTGATCAGGAAAGAGACTATTAATATTTCTACTCTAGGGAAGATAAACCTGTAGAGCCCTAATGGATCCCTTTTTGGGATTTTATGCTTTTTATGGGGACGATACTCTATCAGTTTGTAGATTTGAGTGGTACCTATAAGGTTTTCTGTGTTTCCCCACTCTATTGGATTAACCTTATTGGAGATTCAATCTTGATTCTCGGCAGAATGGTTCTCTATTTCCCAAATCATAAAAGGGGAGAGGTTGGTGTGGAATAGAGCATTGGTGAACTTACCTGGTGGGTCTTCAACCAGAGTTACCTGATTGCGTTTGAGTTTTAGTGGACGAGTTTTGGGTAGGTGATGATTTTTCACATGCTTTTCGGTGGTGGGGAACTTGGGTTATAGAAGATGAAGGTTTTGATTATTGCATGGGGGTATCCAAGGGGAAGCAGTACAGGACTTGAGGGTGTTCCCTAATTGACCGCATCCAGTGTATAGAATTCCATCTCCTTAGTATTTGATTTCTTGGGTATGGTCACCAATGGTGACCTTTATTTTGACTGGAAGATATAGAGGGACCTGTACATAGATGCGTGCATATCTACCCCACAGCATTGCTAAGGTGCATGAGTCAATTTTTAGTAATAAACCCAAATTTATTTTGACTTTCTCGAGGATTTATTGGTTTTAGAACTCAATGGGAAAACGGGGGAGACGTACTGATATAGTAGTATGCCTAATAGTGGACTCTTGGGGCACAAAGTTTGGCTCCCATCTTGTAACTGAGAGAAATCCACCTATAATAAACCATGGTCCCTTTTGTAGGGCTCGATCCATGTTTTCTTTCTTGCTAAAGTTGGCTATGTAAAACCCTTACCCCAAAATCAATGAGGATTAGAGACTCAGAGAGCTTCCATACCTCTGTGATTTTTTATTTCAAAAATTGATGGGAGACTTTTTGTCCCATCAATTTCAAAATTACTAAGAACCTCCATGGATGGTATATTCTAGCTTTTTCTTGCTATGATAGGGTTTGGGTTCGTCAGTTTACCCGATCTCATCGTATGCGGCCGTCCAGTTTGCCGGGTTGTAGGATTCATTTAGAGATGTGTGCTTATCTATCAAGACACTCTTGAAAGACTATTTTGGTATGACATCTTCCATGTCGATGTTGCTGGGGTGGTGGATCTGGTGGATCCAGCAATTTTGTAAGATTGTGGCCCGTGTGTTGGTGGTTCAGTGTCAGTTCCATCGATTTCTATAAATTGAGAAGTATATGAAATAGATTAAACTATATTATAAAAAGAATCTCTACATACTACAATATCAGTGCATTACTGTATATCGTAACTACAAAATAAATACTTTTTATTCTAAATGTTGTTAAGGCGTTGTGATTTCATATATTTATTCTATTATAGCAATTATCTTTGTGCAATTATCTTTTTATACATAATGACATATATAAACAAAGTTAATTGTGATTTACAGAAAAGTAAAAATGTAGAAAAAATTGAGATTTCTAATCTTATATGAATACACTTTCACATACTATTTAATTTAGAGAATAATTTTCACAAATATCTATCTAAAATCTATATCTATAATATATTAAAAGTGTGAAGGGCCTTAGAAATGTTGTTTGAACTTTTTGTGCTTCATTAAAGTTTGCTTTAGAAAAAATCATCTTTCACTATTTTTTTCCTAATACTTAAGAGTTGAAAATTAATTAAATATATTTATGGTAAACCCTTGCCTTATTAGATGTCTTCAGAATTAATGACAACAAATATTCTTTCCATTAGTTTAAGAATTTTAAATCAACGACCCCAAATTTTCTTGTGAAAAAAGCACCGAAAAATAGGAAAACCTAAACCTTTTCATTGACGGAGATGACCGTTACCTCTTTTGGTAGGGTAATCCCACCGAAAAACTTCCCACCTTTACCTTTATTAAAATCATTCAAGATGTTGTACCTATATCACAACCGCATCCTCCAACAACTAATGATTCCCAGATTCAATTTGCTAGTTTGTTTAAACATAAAATTCCAACAAGTTCAGTCACTAGAGTGCCAAAAAAACTAGTTGTTATGCTTCATGGAGAACCCAGCATTACTTGGAAATCCTCTAAGGTCAAATCTCTCATTGCTCAGGAAAACCTACAATATGCTATTTTTGGGAAATTCTCATATGGCAAGCCGGATATCAACAATGTAAGGAAAAGTATACCTAACCAATATGGTATTAAACAGGAGTGTATGATTGGGGTGTTGGATACCAGACATATATTAATTAGATTAACCAATCTTGAAGATTGTGTTCATATATTATCGACTACTGCTTTTAATATTAAAGCAAGGGAAAGATATTGGCAAATGAGAATGCTTAAATGGGATCTGTGGCTTGAACCTGATGTTAAAACTACAATTGGGGTGGCATGGATTTCACTTCCCGATTTACCACCAAATTTCTTTGCAAGGGATGCAATTTTCTTAATTGTATCTGCAGTTAAGAAATCATTAATTGTAGATATGGCAACTAAAAATCAGACTAGACCTAGTGGATTTGGTGAAACAATTGCAACAACATGTGAGAATCAATGAGAAAAATGATGAAATAGACGAAGTTAAACCAAAGTGCATTCAAATACAATATGATTATATGACTAAGTATTGTAAGGAATGTTGCTTACAAAGGCATGATGAAGATGCATGTTGGACAATTCATCCAAAATTGTTTGAAGCCATGAAGAAGGAGAAAGACAAACAAAAGCAGGAAGGGGATAAAAGAATGGAGAATTCACATACTCATGGTAAATAAGATGGAGGCACAGGCATTAACAAGAAGAAACAAGAATGGATGACAAGGAGAAATAAGTATAAGAAGGATAAGTATGGTCATATAGAAGGGAAAATAGAGTATAAGAATGAAAATCCTTTTGAAGCTGTTAGAGAGGAAAGAGAGAATGTAATGATAAAAGATAAGCCAGCAGATACTCAGCAGAAGGTCCAAATGAAGTAATGGATCAATCAAGTTTTTGATAAAGAAAATAACAAGGAAAAATGTATGGAAAATAAAAATACAGAGGGTGATGGAGAAAAAGTACATGATCAAGAGAGGATGGGAAAGAGAAGCTAGACAAAGACACTGAAAGGCAAGAAGAACAGAAACAGTTAGAGGAGTCAAGTGAGACAAATCTAATTGGTGATCATAGCAAGGAAGATGATAGGGTCATCATTGTTTATGAAGGTCAGACCAAGGGTGTAGTAACTTTAGCCACCAACATGGACAATGAGGATTTGAGTGAGGCTATTGATAATATTTCAAGAAGAGATGACTTGTTCCCAAAGTAGATTGAAGGAATCAAGGAACAATATGTGAAAAATAAGAAGAAAGGGAGTGGAGACACAACCTCAAATCAAGCAAACTTAAGGCAATCAAGGAGAACAATAAAAAACCTCTTAAGTATCAATGAATGCACTGATTTAGAATATTAGATCAGTGAACACTTAAAAAATATTCACTAGACTAATTAATAAGAATAAAAGATATCAATTTTGTTTTATTAGGTTAATGGAGCCATTTTAGGATGCATAAGAGAGGTTTATAGAAGAAAGTTGGATATCAAACACTCAATTGCAAATGTTAATGGCAAAATCTGTGCCTCTGTTGATTAAATGTTGGAGGTGGAAGTGTTAAGGGATGATGATCAGCAGATTACATTGATTTTGAATAATCAACAATAGGAGAATGAAATAATGGTTAATTTGGTGTATGCTAAATGTACTCAAGGTGAAAGACTTCAATTATGGGAATCAATTTATCAGAATTCTCATAATGTGAAGAGACCATGGTTAGTAGGAGGGGATTTTAATGCTATCATCAATGATGAAGAAAAACTGGGAGGATTGTCGATTATAGAAGCTGAGGTCAGAGATTTTAATCATTGTATTAATAGTTGTGGTTTAAAAGATTACGGTTTTAAAGGTAGTAAATATACATGGTGGAATGGGTGAACAGATAATAACTGTATTTTTAAAAGTTTGGATAGGGTGTTATTTAATGATAGAATGCAAGAATTGTTTTCACGAGTAGAAATAGAGCATCTGATAAGAAGTGGATCTGATCATGCCCCTTTGTTGATTACGTTTAGTACATATAATGAAAGGATAATCAAAAGCTTCAAATTTCTCAATTTTTAGCTGAAGGAGAAATCTTTTATAGATGTCCATTTACTATTTTCCATCACAAGCTAAAAAGAGTGAAAAAGGCATTAACACAATGGAGTAGAGAAAATTTTGGTAATATTTTTAAGAAGATTAATACTATGGAGGAGTTGATAAAAGTGTTGGAGATTCAATTTGAAGTAACCCCTTCAGGAAGTAATAGGGAAAAAATGCATGAGGCTTAAGCTAGGCTGAATAAATATTTATATAGAGAGGAGGAATTTTGGAGGGATAAAGCTGGTATGGATTGGTTCAAAGATGGGGAAAGGAATACAAAGTTCTTTCACTCTGTTGTAAAAGGTAGAAGAAGTAGAATTAAAGTGAATAGAATTTAGAATAAAGATGGGGAGTGTCTAGAAAATCAATTCGAGATTGCTAAAGCAGCTGTGGAATTCTATAAAAATTAATTCACAAAGAGAAATGGCCAACCAAAATTGGATATATTGGAGGAGCTGCCTACTATTTTGAATGATGAAGAAAATAAATTGATGCATAGTATTCTAACTAAAGAAGAAGTCCAGCAAGCAGTCATGGGTCTTAATAGGGATAGTGCAGGAGGGTCTAATGGTATGATGGGATCTTTCTATCAAGATACTTGAGATATTATTAGAGATGATGTACATGAGATGGTCAAAGCCTTCTTTTGTGGAGCTAATCTTCCAAGATTTGTAACATATACAAAACTTGTATTACTACTAAAGAAGACTATGGTTAGTACTTTCTCTGATCTAAGACCTATTTCTCTGAGCAATTTTGTAAATAAGATTTTTTCAGAATTTGTGCATTGAATAATAAAAATGCTGCTCTCTAGATTTATTGGTGCAAAAAATTATCACAAAAATAAGAAAGAGGGGCAAGCCATCCAATTTGGTTATTAAATTGGACATGATGAAGGTTTATGATCGAGTAGATGGAATTTTCTTCTTAATGTCCCCAGGAATATTGGCTTTAGTAAGAAGATAATCGATATGGTTTATAGATTGGTGGAAAACAATTTGTACTCAATTTTGTTGGATGGGAAACCTAAGGTTTTTTTTAAATCCAATAGAGGATTGAAACAAAGAGTTCCTTTATCCCCTGCATTATTCATCTTAGCTTCGGAAATATTGTCTAGAAAGTTGAATTCCTTAATGAATGGAAAGGAGTTTAAGAGATTTGAAGTTCCGAGAGGCAGTCCTCAAATTAATCATCTTGCCTTTGTAGATGATATGATTATCCTATGTAAGGCAGACTTAAGGACAACGGAACTAGTTGCTCAAACTTTGGATGTCTTATTTCTTTAAAAGGAAACAGAAGAAGTATTATCATTATTTGATATAGAGGATAAGTTCAAAACTCCAAACATGGAAAGGTAAATTATTTTCCTATGGTGGAAGGGTTATGCTGATAAAATATGTACTACAAAGTATTCCTATTCATTGTTGATATTTGATGAATCCACCTATTAATGTGCTTAACCAGATTCACAGAATTATGGACCAACTCTTTTGGAGCAGTTGTATAGGGGGAAGAGAAAGGCATTGGACTAAATGGAGGAATCTTTATTTACCTGAGCAAGAAAGAGGTATGGGGTTTAGACTCATACAGGATATTTCAATGGCCTTATTTTGTAAACTTTGGTGGAATTTTAGAACAAAACATTTAATTTGGAGGGACTATATGCAAAATAAGTATATCAAAAGGATGCATTGTAACTTGATAATGTGGAAGAATGGAGGGGGATCACAAGTTTGGAAGAAGATGTTGCAGGCCAGAGATTTAATTGAGGTAAACTTTGGTGGAATTTTAGAATAAAACATTCAATTTGGAGGGAGTATATGCAAAATAAGTATACCAAAACGATGCATTGTAACTGATAATGTGGAATAATGGAGGAGGATCACAAGTTTGGGAGAAGATGCCCCAGACCAGAGATTTAATTGAGCATCAGATTTGGTGGAGTACTAAACACAAAAATTCCTCTTTCTTGCATGACAATTGGACTAGATTAGGGGATTTGTACACTATCACGGGAGAGGTTGAATAGGATGAAAATTATAACCTAGTTCAGGTTGTTGTTGAGAATAAAGAGTGGGATGTTGAAACACTGTAATAATTACTCTTAACTAATATAGTGGAGTATATTATTCAGAATGTTAGACCACCAAATGTTGAGGGGGAAAAGCATAAAGTTGGCTGAATGTTGGAATCTAAAAGAAAATTTTCTGTGAAATCTGCTTGGCAATATGAGCGTTATAAAGAGGATTAAAATAAAATTTATAAGTGGATGTGGGGGAAAGGTTTTTCTTTCAAGATCTCATTTCTTATGTAGAGATTATGGAAGTTTAAACTCCCAGTTAATGATAGGATAAGAAGGTGGGGAATGGAAGGCCCATCTAAATGTTGGTGTTGTACCAATCCACAACAGGAGACAATGGCACATGTATTTCTAAGGAGTAATACTACTAACGGGACTTGGTCCTATTTTTGTTCTTTTGTAGGTCTTAATATGGAGGGATTATCCTTAAGAGAAGTAATTATGCTATGGTGGGAAGTTGAAAGCAAGAAGGAAATCAAACCATACAACAAGGCATTATGATGTATTATTGTATGGGAATTGTGGAGAAAGAGGAATATCAGTAAGCATGAAGGCAAGATAATTTCAACTTAGTGAGCCATTCATAATGTGGTCAGAGTTATGCATATGTTACTAAAAGTCATGAAACCAAAATAAATTTTCAAGGAAGCTGTCCAGGTATTCTAAAGGAGTTGGAAATTTATAAATTAAGAGTCAAAGTCATAAAAGTACTATGGGAATTTCCACCACTAGGATGGGTCAAATATAATATTGATGGTGCTTCGATGGGGAATCCGGGTCCTAGCTCTCATGCCTTTTGTGTAAGAAATGAGGAAGGTGATTTACTACATGCAAAAGCAGCTAAACCACTAATACTTTGACAGAGGCTACAACAATTTTTGAAGCAATCAGGCATTGTAACCAAGTTGTGTATGAACAGATTATTTTCCAAACTGACTCTATTACTTTAGAAGGTGTTAACAGGGGAATGGGAATGTCCGTAAAGCATAACTGATATTGTGGATGAAATTAAAGAAAACATTCAAGGCAAGCAAGAAGTAATTCAACATATATACAGGAAAGGTAATAAATTAGTTGATTACTTAGAAAGTCATGAATTAGATGTTGGTAATTACAGCTATGAGCATTTTAACAACATGGAAAAGAAAGGAAGGGTAATCATCAACAGTGATAAATTACAGAGCCCGTATTTAAGAGTTTCATAAATCAGGGGATAAAGGGGCTGGGAAGGCTAAAGCATAAAGTTCTTCGCATAGAGATTATTTACAAAAGCCTAAACGGCAAAAAAAAAGGTGATATGCTAATTATCCTAGGCATCTACAGCCTTCAAAAAGGACTTGGAAAAATGGGAGGGGCTAGGGTCGATTTTAATGCTTTAAAACTAAAAGTGGTATCGTTCACTATAGGTCAGAAGTGTGAAGCTTCCTATGCACTTCACCACGGATCCACCTACATGAAACTCACAGTTATAGAAGGAGCAGATTATTTCTTTATATTGTAAAAGTAGAAGAAGGACTTACCCAGTGAAAGATACCACTTTCTTAGATGAGCACCCTCAGCAAAAAGGCAGTTCCACAACCATCCACCAGAGAATGCAGATGAAAAGGGAATATTGTAAGTGTTAGATTAGTAGACTATACATTAAAAGGAGAATCAAAGGTGACTTACTCTTGAAAGCTTATGAAGATAAGCTTTAAGATGGATGAGGAACAGTGTTAATCACCCACAATAGGAGGAAGATGAAGCTAAAGTTGAGGCATGGCGGCTGTTGACACCTAATTATTACCCTCCACGACTAATTTTAATTATGAGTTTCTTCGATTCTAAATAAAATTAAAATATTTATATTATCGAATAAATTCCTTCTAAGAATATTCATTTGGATAATCTAATAATTTTAAGCAGCGGTTATACATTTTGTATTCATACGAGATCGTATAATTTTGTTACTTAAATAACTACTTTACTAAAATCGAATTTTAATCAAGGTTTGTCTCTAAATTTAATTCGATAGGTAAAATATCGATCCAAATATAATTTTTTCTTAAAAAATAATTTCTTTAGAAAATATTTATTTGATTTTATTTAACAAAGAAACTCGAGATTAAATTGGTAGTTAATTCATATCGAATTTCATTTCAATTTATTGAATTTAATCATAATTAAAAATAATTTGACCGCAATTGCGATGCAATTGACAAATTAATTTTTAATTTTATTAAAATTTAAATGAATTGAGAGAAATTTTAATCTAAGACAAATAGTCTAGACCAACTCATAACATTCTATCCCCTAAACCCTTTAAGAATTGGGCCAGCAGCCCACTACTTTTTTTTTCCTTCCATATCGGCAACAAAAGCCAAACAATACCAACAGTAACAACAGCTTACCCCTAACATCCCACACAACCGACCCGGCCTATCTTTTTTCCCCATCAACAACACCGTATAGTAAGCAAATAACGCTAACAGCAACCCAGCGTTCAACAATGATACAACATTATGGCAAGGCATTAACACTATTGACAACAAACCGCCGTCGACAACACCTTCAATAAAAATTTCAATGGAGACCCAAACCCGTCAACCCTCAACCTGACATCGACAACCCGAATACGCGATACCCTATCCGTCTCCCTTCTTTTACTCTTTTGTCCTCTCTTTCATCCATCTATGACTAAAAATCAGATGAATTTTATCTTTTTCAGCTATATTTCACCATTTCAAGTAAGTAATTACTCCCAATGTTTTTTTACTTTGTCCTACTGTGGACCTCAATTTTCCAAAAAAATCAATTTCAAAAATTTGATGTGAAATCCATCTTTTCGAATCCAAAACCCTAATATTTCCCACCCAATTTTGCTTATAAATAAACATTGAGGGATAGGGGGTTGAAGGAGGAATTTTGGGGGAAAATTGAGGATTTGGGAGACGCATGCTTCTAATTCTACGTAATCAAAAATTCTCGAAGAAACATACTCAAAAACTCAATTTCAACGAAAATTAAATTCTGAAGATTCAGAATTTGAACTCCGGTTGGAAGTCATCGTCAACTCGTTGTTTCGGTTTGCTGCCCAAAAATAGGTAAACACACCTTTCTCTATATTTAGTTACTTCTTCTTCTTTTTCTTTTATGAGTAGCGATTTTGTCGTTATAGCAGTAGTGGTGAGACACTGTGTTGTAGAGGCCTCAACACCGAAAGTTTTGTTGCGATGAAGTTCAAGAGATTATTTTGTAATACAATTTTATTCGAGTATTTGATGTGATAAATGGTTAGACTCATTATATCGTCCAATTGTTCTATGTTCATGTAATATAATAAT
The DNA here is from genome assembly GCF_002878395.1 of Capsicum annuum. Classification (NCBI taxonomy): domain Eukaryota; kingdom Viridiplantae; phylum Streptophyta; class Magnoliopsida; order Solanales; family Solanaceae; genus Capsicum; species Capsicum annuum. The sequence continues at coordinate 26,682,003 of NC_061119.1, forward strand.
GTTGTTGTGACTCATTAAAAAGTTTTGAACTTTGGTGTCTTATAAAATAATTTATTATCTATGTTGTTATTATCTATGTTGTAATTCAAAGGTTGTTTGTTCTTGCGTAGAGTTAAAGGTTGGGTTTTTATATTTTCTTTGTGTATTTTAAGAATCTAACAGTACTTTAATATTTCTTTGAGATTTGTTTCATGAGGTATCTGTTTACAATAGTTTTTTTTTTTTGATAAAAATGCATTGTTTAAGATCAGTAAAGAGGGTATTCTGTATGTTTCCTAATTGTTTAGGTCATAAAAATTTATTTGTTGTTCGCCTAATTTGAGATAACATAATATCTTGTTGATTATTAATTTCTTACTTTAGGTAATACAGTAATCTCCTCTCGTCCAAATTAGCTTTGACGTTATGGTTTGTGTGGCTTATTGATGAATAAATTGGTTGGTCTTATTTGTTTTCGCAAGATTAAGTGATTTTTAATGATTGTTTTGCAATTTATTTAAGTTTCATTGTTGTGTTCCCTGATTTCCATCTGTCGACTATTTTTTTTCCTAAGCCATTTGTTTTCTTCTCAAACTGAATTAGTATCTTTTTTTATTAATTGTGAGCTAAGTAATGGATGGGGCATAATTTAGTTGAGTCTTGTGTTGTTATGTGACTAGATACATTCCTTATTTGTTCATGTCGAGTAGCTAAGCTTTGTCTGCACTTGAATATAAAACCTACTCCCCGGCCTTAATCTTTATAAAATAAGTTCATTCCGATGAGCTCGTTGTTTTTATTTAATCTTGCATCAATTAGTTCATCTTGCGTATAAAGTTAAAAATAAAATAAGCGATTAGTCATAATACCTCTTCATCAAAATATTTCTTTTAACCCGTGATTATTATGGTTTGTGAATATTATGGTTTGTTTACAAGAAATCTAGACCCAAATGTGAGTGGCTTTAGATTTTTGACCTCAATAAGAAAAGTCTTTGAAAACTAGTCTTCCTTCCTTTTTAAGTATTGTAAAAGTACAATTTTACTCATCTACACCTCAAATATATTTTTAAACTCTCTATACTCATTTGTCTCTTAAATTCTATTTTTTATCATTTTCACTTTTTTTTAATTTTCACTCATTTGTCTCAACCTTTATTTTTTTTCTCTCTTTTTTTTCTCAATCATTATCTATTTCTTCATTTTTGTCCTTTTTTAAAATTCATTTGTCTTTAACCTTTATTTTTTGTTTTAATTATTTCTCTTTTTTTCCTGATTTTTCTCAAATACCCCATCTACACCTCAAATATTTTTAAACTTTCCATACTCATTTATATCTATTATTTTTACTTTTTTATTTTTTCCTTAATTTTATTTTCATGTTTTAATTTATTTATCTCAACCTTTATTTTTTTCCTCTTTTTTCTTTTTTCTCAAGGATTATCTATTTCTACCCTTTTTAGTATAGTACAAGTACAATTTTGTTCTCTACACCTCAAATATTTTTTAACTTTTCATACTCATTTGTCTCTCAAATTCTATTTTGATTATTTTCACTTTTTATATTTTTTTTCTTTAATTTTATTTTTATGTTTTAAATCATTTGTCTCAACCTTTTTTTTTTCAAACATTATCTATTTCTTCATTTTTTTAATTCATTTGTCTCAACCTTTATTTTTCTTTTATTTTTGGTTTTATCATTTCTCTTTTTTCCCCTCATTTTTCTCAAACTTTATTTTTATTTTTCTTATCATTTTTATTTTTCTCAATTTTTTTAATTCTTCGCTATTTTCTTGATCTTTATTTTTTTTTTTTGATTTTTTCGATCATTTTTTTTATTTCTCAATTTTGTTTGATCTTCTTTTTTGACATCAAAGCAAATTTAAGGGCATGAAAACATAACGTGGTAGAGTCAACTCTTTCCCGTGAGGCATAATTTGTTATTTGAAAGTTCTTGAGTTAAGTCTTGTCTCTAAGGCAATAGTTGTAGAACATTTCATAAATGAAAATATAATATGGTAGAGTCAACTCTTGCCCGTGGGGCATAGTTTGTTGTTTGAAAGTCCTTGAGCTAAGTATTTCCTCTAAGACAATAGTTGTAGAACATCTCATAAATGAAAATATAACGTGGTAGAGTCAACTCTTTCCCGTGGGGCATAGTTTTTTGTTTGAAAGTCCTTGAGCTAAGTCTTGTCTATAAGGCAATAGTTGTAGAATATCTCATAAATGAAAATATAATGTGGTAGAGTCAACTCTTTCCTGTGGGGCATAGTTTGTTATTTGAAAGTCCTTGCGCTAAGTCTTTTCTATAAGGCAATAGTTGTAAAACATCTTATAAATGAAAATATAACGTAGTAGAGTCAACTCTTGCCCGTGGGGCATAATTTGTTGTTTGAAAGTCCTTGAGCTAAGTCTTACCTCTAAGGCAATACTTGTAGAACATCTCATAAATAAAAATATAACATGATAAGTCAACTATTGCCCGTGGGACATAATTTGTTATTTGAAAGTCCTTGAGCTAAGTCTTGCCTCTAAAGCAATAGTTGTAGAACATCTCATAAATGAAAACATAACGTCGTACAGTTAACTCTTGTCCGTGGGGTATAATTTATAGTTTGAAAGTCCTTGAGCTAAGTTTTGTCTCTAAGACAATAGTTGTAGAACATCTCATAAATGAAAACATAATGTGGTAGAGTCAAATTTTGCTCGTGTGGCATAATATGTAGTTTGAAAGTCCTTGAGCCAAGTCTTGTCTCTAAGGCAATAGTTGTAGAACATCTCATAAATGACAATATAATGTGGTAAAGTTAACTCTTGCCCGAGGGGCATAATTTGTAGTTTGAAAGTCATAAGTCTTGCCTCTGTAATGTAATAGTTTCCACTCTTGCCCATGAAACATAGCTTGTTGTTCTGTAAGGCCACGAATCTGGTACCCAGAATGTCACACGGTGCTCATGACCTTGAAGGAACTCAAGCTAACCCATGACTGATATCTGTAACTGAGCATTACATTACATACTGTATAAATACAGAATAAATGGTTAAAAGGCGATAAGGTTCAAAAATTTGATAAAACATAACATCTGGAGATATGGTATATCAATACCAAAACAACTGAAATAAGTGTCTGAACATGCTAGTCTGAAAGCCTCTAAACTATTTGAACAAGGAGTTGATGGGACATGTCCCTAACTAACTCCAATTGCTGAAATAAATTAAGTACTAAAAGAATAAAATGGTCAAATAATAATATTCTTAAATGATGAGGACTCACTGCTAGTCTATCTACTGAATGGCTGATTTACTAAGGATGCTCTGGAGCTCGTGCTTCTGAACCTATGGTATAAAACACCATAGCGCAAATGCGTCAGTACGATTGAATGTACTGGTATGCAACTAAGGTAGGCTGAATGCAAGGGATTTATATGCATGAACAATACTAACTGACTGAATAACATGAACGTGAGAATACATGCATAAATACATGAACTATGACTGAGATCATGACATTACTGAATCTGAATACTGATAACATAAGTTTCATATATCTGATATACTATTATCTGAATGACTGTCTGAAAGTCCTATTTTTGATGGAACTAGCTGAGTTTCATATTGAACTGGGTGACTGTATCTGACAGTCCTGAATTCTGTAGAACTATCTGAGTTTTATCACTAAGATTGAGACTGAGACTGTAACTATGGAAAGTAGTCATCCAACTGACATGCCCTAAATAAGTTATTATAGCTGAGTTAGGGTCCAATCTGTAACCCCAATTGAAAGAGTATCAATACTGCACCACTGGTAAGGACAAGCTGTGGGTGACCCTCATCTGACAGTGTCCTCAAAAGAGAACGGTGGGAACCTCATCTGACAGTGTTAATCCACCTCATCAACCCTTATCTATCAGTGTTGATGTCTCAACCTATGTTGGCTACATAGTTCTGGAATACAAGGATTGCTTCTAAGGATCACACCCTCAACTAATAATGTGTGTGCCCTCATCCTTGGGTTCACTCAGTGCTAATTCCTACTCCCATCTGAATAGATACTGAAACATGATTAACTGAATTGAACTGGACTGGGTTCAGTGAGTTCCGTTGACTGACGAAATACTACTGAGATTAAAAAATTATTGAGATTTCTGAGATTACTGGTATTTTTGAGTTTTCCTAAGTCATGAGTTTGATTTAATTCTACTGAGCATTGCTTGACTGAGAGTATCTTGAAAACTGATACTAGCTCTAGGCACACAGCTAAATTGTCAGATATAAGTACCCTCAGAACTCGATAGCGTAAAACTGACAAAACATGACACTTCCTGGGCCCACGACCATAATCAACAATACATAATACAATTATTGGGAATTTCATAAGGCACTTGATCATCATGGTTTGGTACATGAATAGGAATGCATATAAACATGTCATAATTTCATAGGGCTAATCTCATGAACAATCTATCAAACAATTTCAATGCATAACAACAAGATGAAAGTTATTTGAACATAAGGGTAAATCATGGGTTCATCAATTTGGTCATAATTGAGTCCTAAAGCATGATTCTTGTTCTCTTGGGCATTTTATCAAACACATTATATGCATAACCTTAGTCTTAGGTATATACACTAGTTCATACATCATGGTTACTTTAATAAACTCCATTTATAAGTTTCCAACCCATATACTAGCATAATTTCATGAAAAGTACATAAAGACCCCAACTTGGGATTCATACAACCACATAAACATAATTAAAATCAACCCACCACATGGAAATCACAATTCCTGAGTTTAAAATGGGATTATTGAGCTTCATGGGTGAAAGAAACCTATGAATCAACACTTTACATACCTCATAAGCTTGAATCTTGAAGGAGGTTAACTTTTCTTGAAGGTTCTTGAATGGTGATGTTTTGATTCTTGAATTTTCTTGGAGAAGGGTTTGAATCATGTTTTTGGGTTTTGATCTTGAAAGAAAAACTAATTTTGATGTTATGGATGAATGAGGAGTTATATGCTTTGATTTTATGTGATTATGGGTTAAAAAGGATGGGGAAATGGCCCAAAAAGCCCTTTAAAATGTTGTTTCAGTGCTGTTTCGGACAAAGTTGATGTCCTGGGTGACGGACCATCACTCTGGTGACTAACCATCACTCCAACCATCATTTTTGGGCCAGAAAATAGCCTTAATTCCTCATTTGCAATGGCCAGAGAGACTGTACATCGTTGACTTAATGGTCCGTGAACTTGCCCGTTGCTCCAGGGTAGTTCGGACAGCTCTTAGTAAAACGGTCACAACTTTTTACTCCAATTCCGGATTTTGAAAAAATTGATATAGTTGAAAAGATAATTCAATTATCTATCTATTGATGGGTCATGATATCAAAAATTCTTTATATAATGGGAGATATGATCGTTTGAATTTGACTATGACAATATTCTTCTCAAGAATTCAATCGGTAAGGGATGTTTTGATTCGTCTAATAGCTAGGACGTATTTGAGACCTTAATATACATATAAATTGATCATAAAACTAACGAACCACTATAATTTATTTCTCATGTTCTTGAATCTTGGTTCTACTATCGGTTGGGATTCTCGGGGTATTACAATATCTCCCCCTTGGGAATATTCGTCCTTGAATGGGACCGACTAAGCTGAGATTCATGTTGATTGTGCATATCTGATGCATGGTTTTATGACTAAGTTGATTCATGAATACATGACTGAGAGTACTGATAAGATGATCATGCATATCTGATGTGTCAATACATGACTAAACTGACTCATGAACATGCGACTGAACATGTAAGGGTAGAGATACCAAGTTTGAAATAAAAACTTAGCATAGTTTGTAACTGAAATTTGAACCATAAGATGAATAAACTTAAGAAAAGCTATTACCTTGGGCTAGGTCTAAATTAGAAGAGAAGAGGTGAGGATACTTGGCCCGCATATCTGTCTCTGCTTCCCAAGTAGCTCCCTCAATGGACTGATTCCGCTAAAAACCTTTAACTAGAGGGACTTCTTTGTTCCTCAGTCTACAAATTTGATAGTCAAGAATTTTCAACTAGAATTTTCTTATACGAGAGACCGTTCTGAATATCTATGCCCTTAACAAGGACTACAACTGTTAGATCACCTATGCGCTTCTTTAGCAAGGGGACATGAAAGACTGGATGAACTAAAGCTAGGTCTAAAGGCAATTCGAGCTCATAATCTACTTTGCCTAAGCGACTGAGAATTTTGAAGGGACCGACATATCGGGGACTGAGTTTTTCCTTCTTGCCGGATCTCTTCACTCCCTTCTTAGGAGAGATTTTAAAAATACAAAAAAAAAAAATTGATCTCAACTCGAGATCCTTTACTGAACACGCATGAACAGGAACATGAGAACATGATTAAGTCTATAACGTGTGACATGGACTGACTATCGTTAACTGAACTAAGCCATTGAGTACATAGCTTACGGTTGAGATTGGAGATAGAGGGTCAACCTATGGGTACCCACTACTCCAAAATAGGTTCATTACATGAAGATAGAGTGGCATGTTTATGTCATAAAAGTTCAGGGGATTATAATGTATCTCCTCCTTGGGAAACTATGTCCCTTGAAGAATGCTGGGCTAATTCTTTTTTTAGCTGTAAAGAAACTAAGGTGATGCACAAGGCAACTACGAACTGAATCGTGACTGAATATTTGGATTCTAAAGCTAAAGCATGATACATAAACTAAGCTGGACACACAACTACCTGGTTAATCCATCTTTGAATAGTTATATTCATGAAACTTCAGATAGTGTGACTAGATGGAAAAATGGGAAGCCACACCATATGAACTTGTTCTTCTGACTGCTAAACTGAATCGATGGCTCTGCTGACTAACTCATACTGAAAACTTATACTCGACTTAAGTATTTCTATGACACTCTTTCTATAATATTCTAGTAACTGTAGGGAGAAAGGAAATCTTGGCCTAGTCTGAGCAGGACATCTGTATAGGGGATCACCACATGGATGGGATTTTTGTATTAGGAGGCAATGCCTACGAAATAGTATCTAAAATAGAGTGACTAAGCCTTATGCATTGCATTTAAAATTTTCAAGCTTAGACATATCCCTCGAATACTCATTCCACTATACTCTCTGCCTTAGTACAACACATCACTTGAGACTACTGAAAATATTCACATGGGTGTTGAGCACGAATGTATGAACATACTAACTTATCTAAATAACTGCATGGTTGATAGTTGAATACTAGGTATGTAAGATTGAACTGTACTTAATCTGAATAACTGGACTAAAACTATAGAGCATTGTGCATAGAAGGTAATGATTGACTAGGTAACATGAGATAACTGACATGAATGAGTGAAAACTGTACTATCTTAAGGATGCAAGACCAAGTGTATAACATGATTCAGAAACATTCTATAAACTGAGGTAATGAAATACTAATAACTGAATAGCTAATAATTGTATGCTATGGTAAAGCAAACCAGGATCTGGACTGAGTTTCTAATATGATTACTGAACTGGAGCTAACACTATAACTAAGATTGCAACTGGACTCATACTAGAACTAAATAATAGGTTCTTATAGCCAAATACCGATAACTGAGGTTTAGACTGATACTGAATTCTAATGGCTAAGTAACTGATAGCTGAAAGCCATGGTTCTGTAGGACTATCTGAGTCCTTTACTGAATATTAATTACTAAACTAACACTGTAACTGAGGCCTGAGGGATAGAGCATCAACACCATAGATTTCATGAAGGGATCTAAACTAAGGGTATACGTGACATAATCTGAGTTTGGTTGATCATTTAAAGTGGAGCATAAGTCATGTGGGCTGAGCATACTATAAAGCATGACATGAGTGCATGAGTGATGAGCTGCATTACTTGAGTCTAAATTCTCTGTACTCATGGGACATGATTTATAACATAGAGTGAATAGATGACACTCACTAACATGGGACATGATTTATAACTATGAGCATACATGACACTCACTAACGTGCACGAATATGAGCGATGATCATAGAGATGACATGTAGGAAATGAATAGATATCATGATAACTAATGGGTTTTGAGGGTTTGTAACACTTTTCTGAGATGGTCTGCATAATTACGCTCATTGCGGGAGTAAACAATAATGTCATCTATGAAGACTGATGAATATATCCAAGTACTGGTTGAACACACGGTTCATCGAGTCCATGACAGCTGTTGGGGCATTGCTAAGACCAAAGGACATGACTAAAAATTCAAAATGACCATATCGAGTTCTAAAAGCTATTTTCAAAATATCATATTCCCTGAGTTCTGCCCATGCCATTCTGTATGGCGGAATAGATATGGGCTAAGTATCTGGAAGAAAGTCAATGCCAAAGTCTATTTCCCTCTTAGGAGAAACTCTGGGAAGATCTTCGGGAAAGATAGCTGAATATTCACCCTTAACTAGAACTGACTCAAGATTGGGAGTTTTGGAACTAGAGTCCTTAACTCGAACAAGATAATAGACACATCCCTTAGATATTATTTTCCTAGCCCGTAAGTAGGAAACAAGCTGACCTCTGAATGCTGAAATGACCTTCTGAGATACCATCACCGGACAGTTCTTGTATACCCATTGGGCTATGATGGATTTACCCACTAGATAGAGACTGAGAAGGGCTCTGCTAGAATTTTGGGATTGACTCTAAAATTAACTGCTATATAAGGAGTAACAAAAGACAAAGAAGTTCCTAGATCTGGCAAAGCTTAAACATGCAAATGAAAGATCTTTAACGTACCAGTGATCACATCAGGAGAATTTTCCTGATCTTGTTGGGAATGAAGAGCATAGAGTCTATTTGGGCGTTACCTACTAGTAGAACTGAAAGTGGCACCCTACTGATTCGGGCAACCGGTCTGAGCTAAAGGATAATTATACTGACTTCGTGGACCAACCTTAGTTCTTACTGCAAGTCTGACAAAGGGGATTGGTTCGGGAACTGTTAATACTACCCTGAGATCTAAGGCCTAGTGCTCTATCTCTGAATTTAGGATTGGAGTACTGGCTGAGGAAGAAACTGGAAATGAAGACTTTAGGCGAAACTGATAATGGTTACCACCCTCTGACTTAGGCTAAGCGAGGTTGAAATTACCTATTCTTGCTTTTTTATTTTCTATCTTTCTTTCTATACTTTCCCACCTCAATCTGCTTGGCATGAATCTTATGCCTGGGTGGGATAACAGCCAGTTGATTTCTCTGAGCTACTACTAAGTAAGATAAAGTAAGGGATTCAGTCCTAAATTCACCATAAAAGACATGCTCATCCAGGGAATCTGCCTGAACGGGCGAAGGTGCCGACTGATTCTTGGTTCTCCTTTCATTAGTCCTTTTGGGAGGCATGTTTTATAACGAGAGGGAGAAATGGATTAGAATGAGAGTTTAACTTAAGATCATGCTCACTCGCACGACATGAATACTAAAAGAGGGGAAACTATTCTTAAAACATCTCATAGCCTCCTGTCCATAAGTGTAGTGCATAAAACACCCATGCACAAGACTCTACTTGATATGGCTTTTCAGACTTCCTAGTATACTGTTAAACCTTAGGCTCTGATACCAAGTTTGTAACGCCCTAAATCTGGTACCCAGAACACCACATGGTGCTCATGACCCTGCAGGACCACAAGCTAACCCATAACAGATATCTATAACTGAGCACTGCATAACATACTATATAAATGCAAAATAAAAAGCTGAAAGGCCATAAGGTTTAAAAATATGATAAAACATAATATCTGGAGATATGGTATATCAATACCAAAACAATTGAAATAATTGTTTGAACATACTAGTCTTAAAGCCTCTAAACTATTTGAATAAGGAGTTAATGGTACATATCCCCAACTAACTCCAAATACTGAAATAAACTAAGTATTGAAAGAATAAAATGGTAAATAATAACATCCTCGAATGATGAGGACTCACTGCTAGTCTATCTGTTGAACGGCTATCTACTAAAGATGTTCTGGAGCTCATGCTTCTGAACCTATGGTATAAAACACCATAGCGCAAATGTGTCAGTATGATTAAATGTATCGGTATGCAAGTGAGGTAGGATGAATTCAAGGGGTTTACATGCATGAACATTACTAACTGACTGAATAACATGAACGTGAGAATACATGCATGAATACGTGAACTGTGACTGAGATCATGACATTACTGAATCTGAATACTGATAACATAAGTTTCGTATATTTGATATACTATTATCTGAATAACTATGTCTGACAGTCCTATTTCTGATAGAACTAGCTGATTTCTGTACTGAACTGGGTGACTGTATCTGACAGTCTAGAATTTTGTAGAACTATCTAAGTTTTATCGCTGAAACTGAGACTGTAACTGTGGGAAGTAGTCATCTAACCGATATTCCCCAAATAACTTATTATAGTTGTGTTGGGGTCCAATCTGTAACCCCAAGTGGAAGGGTGTCAATAACACGCCACTGGTAAGGACAAGTTGTGGGTGACCCTCATATGATAGTGTCCCCAAAAAAGAATAGTGGGACCCTCATCTAACAATGTTAATCCACCTCATCAAACCTCATCTGTGAGTGTTGATGTCTCAACCTATGCTGGCTACATAGTTCTAGAATGTAAAGATTGTTTCTAAGGATCACACCCTCAACTAACAATGTGTGTGCCCTCATCCTTGGGTTCACTCGGTGTTAATTCCTTCTCTCATCTTAATACACATTGAAACATGATTAACTGAATTGAACTGTACTGGGTTCAGTGATATTCGTTGACTGATGAAATACTACTGAGATTACTGAGTTATTAAGATTTCTAAGATTACTGGGATTTCTGAGTTTTCCTGAGTCATAAGTATGACTGAATTCTAGTGAGCATGGCTTGATTGAGAATATCTTGAAAACTGACACTGGCTCTAGGCACATAGCTAAATTATCTGGTACAAGTACCCCCAGGACTCGATAGCATCAAACTAACAAGGCATGACACTTTCTGGACTCACAACCATAATCAACAATCCATAATACAATCATTGGGGAATTTCATGAGGCACTTGATCATCATAGTTTGGTACATAAATAGGAATGCATATAAACATGTCATAATTTCATAGGGCTAATCTCATGAACAATCCATAAAACAATTTCAATGCATAACAATAACATGGAAGTAATTTTAAACATAAGAGTAAAGCATGGGTTCATCAATTTGGTCATAATTGAGTTCTAAAGCATCATTCTTGTTCTCTTGGGCATTTTATCAAACACATTACATTCATAACCTTACGCTTAGGTATATACACTAGTTCATACATCATGGTTACTTTAATTAACTCCATTTAAAAGTTTTCAACCCACATACTAGCATAATTTCATGAAAAGTACATAAAGACTCCAACTTAGGATTCATACAACTACATCAACTTAATTAAAATCAACCCACCACATGAAAATTACAATTCCTGAGTTTAAAATGGAATTCTTGAGCTTCATGGGTTAAACAAAACCATGAATCAACACTTTACATACCTCATAAGCTTGAATCTTGAAGAAGGTTAACTTTTCTTGAAGGTTCTTGAATGGTGACGTTTTGATTCGTGAGTTTTCTTGGAGAAGGGTTTGAATCTTGTTCTTGGGTTTTAATCTTGAAATAAACCCTAATTTTGATGTTATGGATGAATGATGAGTTATGTGCATTGATTTGACGTAACTAGGGGTTAAAAAGGATGAAAAAAGACCCAAAAAGCCCTTTAAAACGTCGTTTCAACGCTGTTACAGACAAAGTTGATGATCTGGGCTCTGGTGACTGAATATTGCTCCAACCGTCAGTTTTGGGCTAGAAAACGGTCTTACTGCCTTAGTTGAGACAGCTAGAGTGACAGTCTGTCGCTGACTTGACGATCCATCAGCTTGCCCGTCACTCCTAGGCAGTTCAGACAGCTCTCAATAAAATGGGCATAACTTTTTACTTCGATACCAAATTTTGGCAAAATTAGTATCGTTAGAAATATAATTTAATTATCTATCTGTTGATGAGTTATGAACTCAAAAATTCTTTGTATAACAAGAAATATGATCGTTTGAAGTTGACTATAATAATATTCTTCTCAAGAATTCAATCGGTAAGGGATGTTTTGATTCGTCTAATAGCTAGGACATATTTGAGGCCTTAATATACATCTAAATTGACCATAAAACTAACAAACCACTATAATTTATTTTTCATGAGCTTGAAGCATGGTTCTACTATCGGTTCGGATTCGCAGGGTATTACATGTTCGAAAATCATAAGTCTTGTCTTTATAATGTGATAGTGTCAAATCTTGCTCATGAGATGTAGCTTGAATGGAAGAAATCAAAGAAATTATAAAAATTGCGAAAAAAAAAAGAAAATAAAGAAAAATATTAGGAAGATAAAAATTAAAGAAAATGTAGAAGTTGAGAGAGAATAGGAAAAACATTAAGGTTGATAAAAAATTAGAAAAAGATTAAATAAAAATAAAGGTCTAGAAAAAAAAAGTAAGGGTTGAGAAAAAAATAAAAATATAAAGAGAAAATAAAAAATAAAAATCAAAGTAAAATTAAAAAGAGAAAAAAAATAAAAATTGAAAGATATAAATATAGAGTTGTTATCCATTATGAGGATCATTTATGTAATTTACTCCATTGATTACGGGCAATTTTGTCCAAAAAAATGTTAGTTAATAGGTAAAGGCTATTTTAATGAAGCCTTTTTATTTGCGGCTAAAATTTGAAAGTCACCCCAATTTGGGTCTATTTTTTACATTCACCCGTTTGTTTAAGTTGACATTTGGTATACTATTTTGCTCGTTTTATTATTAGTAGACACTTGATAATCCTTACCAACAACAATAACAACAAACCCAGTGTATTCCCACCAAGTAGGGTCTGGGGGGAGGGTAGAATGTACGCAGTCCATACCGCTACCTCTGAAGAAGTAGAGAGATTGTTTCCGATAGACCCTCGGCTCAAGATACAGAATAGTTAACAAGGTCATAATAATACATGAAGCAAGAAGGGTGGCATAACCGAAAATAAGAAATAAGAAACAATTGTAATAGAAATAAAAGAGACACGAAAATAAGTGCAATACGAAAATAAGAAAAAGGAAATAAGAAATAAGAATAGGACACCCACCTAGTAGTAGAATACACTAGCTGCTCCTACCAAAGGACACATTCCTAGGGTTAATAAATCGGCTATATAAGAGCTCCCTAACTACTAGTCACAACCCACATACGCACTAGCCTTTTACCCTTATCTGTGACCTCTACACCTTTCTATCTAGGGTCATGTCCTCTGTAAGATGTAGCATCTCCATGTCATGTCTAATCACCTCTCTCTAATATTTCTTCGTCCTACATCTACTCCTCCTGAAACTATCCAAAGCTAGCCTCTCACACCTACTAACTAGGGCATCTGTGCCCCTCCTCATCACATGTCTAAACCATCTCAGCCTTCCTCCCCTCATCTTGTCCTCCACCGATACCATTCCCACTTTCTCCAGGATAGTATCATTCCTAACTCTATCCACTCTAGTAAGCCCACACATCTAATGCAATATTCTCATTTCCGCTACCTTCAATTTTGAATATGGGAGTTCTTGACTGGCCAATACTCCGCACCATACAGCATGGCCGGGCGGATTGCCACCCTATAGAACTTATCTTTAAGATTTAAGGGCACCTTATTTTCGCACAAAACTCCTGAGGAAATCCTCTACTTTATCAAACCTGCTCCAATACGTTTGGAGACATCCTCATCAATCTCGTCATTCCCCTGAATCGAAGACTCGAGATACTTAAAACTATCCCTCTTACAAACATCCTGGGAATCCAACCTCACCACTACTTCGTTCTCTTTTTTCGAGTCACTAAACTTGCATTCCATATACTTCATCTTAGACCTACTCAACCTGAACTCCTTGGATTTAAGGGTATGCCTCCAAACCTCTAATTTTTCATTCACACATCTCCCTCCCTCCCCCTCTCCCCGTGCACCTCATCAATCAGCACTACATCATTTACAAATAACATATACCAAGGTACCTCACCTTGAATACTCTGCATCAACATCACCAACACAAACAGAAACAGACTAAGAGTCAATCCCTGATGCAACCCTATCTCGACCGAAAAATGATCTGAGTCTCCACCCGTTGTCCTCACTCGAGTCATCCCTCCATTGTATATGTCCTTAATGGCTCTGATATACTCCGTCGGGACCTCTCTCACCTCCAAGCATCTCCAAAGAACCTCCCTAGGGACTTTGTTATAGCCTTCTCTAGGTTGATGAACACCATGTGTAAATCCCTCTTCCTTTCCCTAAACTGCTCCACCAATCTCCTCACCAAGTGGATTGCCTCTGTCGTCGAGCGACCAGGCATAAATCCAAACTGATTCTCAGAATGGACACGACCCTCCTTATTCTCTGCTCAACCACCCTCTCCCAAATCTTAATAGTGTGACTCAACGGCTTAATACCCCTATAGTTGTTTCAACTCTAAATTTCACCCTTGTTTTTATATAACAGAATCATCGTACTACATTTCCAAGCCTCAAGCATTTTTGCAGTCTAGAAAATGCCATTAAACAGATCAGTCAACCAACTTAAACCTGCTCTTTCTTTATTTTACATGAAGTCATCTTGAATGAGTCTTTTTGGACTCTATTTATCCTCGCATTCAAACTCCGTCATGTCCGAGCCTGAACCAAAGTCCCGAAAAGGAACTTAGAGACAAGAAACAAGGCTGTATACACATATATACACCAGATATGCAAAAAAACGCAGGGGAAAGAGCTGTGATATACTGCTGATATACACTTCAGAAAATTGGACTGAAGTCCATAATTCAAAGCCCAAACCTGGGCAGCCTTATTAATGGGCCAACTAAGGATTCAATTTCAATTCTTGTATTATTTAGCTTGTATTGCTCATTTGTATTAACTAACATTTTAATCAATTAACCTAGACAAATTCCCTAAAGTGCTATCATTTTATTTTACTAAAAATTATATATATACACAAGGTAACTTTACCTTATTACATAGAACAACAACAACAACAAACCCAGTGTATTCCCACATAGTGAGATCTGGGGAAGGTAAGATATACGCAGTCCATACCACTACCTCCGGAGAAGTAGCAAGGTTGTTTCCGCACTTTACCTTATTACATAAAATCCCATATTGAAAAAAAAATTACAAGAATCCCAAAGTAATTACTTAAATCCCTTAAATTTACTCTTTCTCTCTCATCCTCCTCATACATATCAAAATGTCATTTTTTTCTCCTATTTTAGTGCACCAATTTTTGCTTAATATTTGTGCTCCTTTATTTATGCCTACAATCTAGCTAACGTGATCTGAGGGATTTTGAATTGTTCAGTTATCAATCATTAACTGAACAAAGTTCACCTTCTTCATTTAATTTTAAGATTTTTTTTTCAAATTCATCAAATCAAATTTGGATTCGAATTTTTCTTTATTTCATGTATGTACTTACCAAAGTATCCGATTTTGTAATTCAATAACATTGTGAGAGTTGAAATTTGAAATTCATGTATCCAATTTTTTTCAAGTTTACCAAATCAAATTAAGGTTTTTTTTTCAACTTTACCAAATCTAATTTGGATTCGAATTATTCTTTATTTCATGTAGGTACTTATCAAAGTATGCATTTTTGTTAGTCAATACCATTGTGAAAGTTGTTTTTTTGTATTTTTTCAGAGCTTTCAAAGTCATATCTTTGCTTTATTTGGTATTTTTTTGAAATTGGTTAACTCATAAAGTATATTTTTTTTGCAATGGAGTCTGGTCGCGTATTGGTATTCCCGTTGTTGGTTTCGTTCTTGGTTCTTTTGATTATGAAGAACCCAATTTCGCAGAGAACCGTTCGAAGCATCAAACGATCCAGTAACCATGAAGAAATTGAGAAAACTTGTCGGTTCAAGTTCAAACAAGAAAGCTCCAAAATCGTCAAGTAAGAAAAAGATTGATAATTCTGGACGACCACGTCTGCCAAAGGTTTAGTTATCATTAAAATATATATTAACAGCACTATTCTATGTATAAGATTTTATTTTATAGTTGTTAAGATAATATAGTGAATTGTATAAGGTGTTCGTATACATGTGAAACGGTATTAGATTATATTTATTACTTGTATAAGGTTTACACATACATGTTTAATAATGTTCTAAAATTTGGTAACCTTATACATGAAACTACATTGTATGAAGATATTGTAACATTGAATTGATTTATCCTTACAAACGCTTCACCACATGTATATTACTATAACATAAAATGTTACAATGATAGAGTAAAAAGTTTATGTTTATATCCAATGTGTAATAAATCAGTATACATTAATTGTACGATTAACAAAACTTACTCATTAAATATTATACAATTAAATTTCAAATGTATAATGTACCCTTACACATTTCTTTGTAACATTAATGCAAATTTTGCTTAACCATGTATTATCAGATTCTAGACTTTAACCTAATTTAACATTTATTAACCATTGTATATGAAAACATTATACATTGGTTGATTGGTTATACATCAATATTTTTACAATTAAGATTTGACATGTATAATGAACCCTTACACATTAGTTTTTAATATTAATGCAAGTTCTTACTTAACCATTATATTATCAGATTTCATACTTTAGTATAATTTAACATTTATTAACCATTGTATATGATAACATTATACATTAGCTAGTTGGTTATACATCGACATAATGTTGATCTTATACATCACTGCCATGCAACGTCTATCATTCCAAACAATCATATAATCTGTAATATATATGAAACAGATACACACCAACAGAATATTACTGTTAGCAGAAAATATACATCTGAAAAAATTAAAGCATGTAAAGAAAATGAACTAACAATCATAAACAAATATAAAATTGAATAATCTTATTGAAATATAGAAAAAATTATTAAGAACTGAAATTGAATTAACGTTATTAAAACTAGATCATCCATTTTTCAGATTCATTACATGCCAATGAAAGATGGTTATTCAAAATTAACATTATTAATCACTTGCTTCTTCCATATGGACATGTAAAGTATGAGCCAACATAATTGGGTCGTCACGAAAAAAAACAAACTATCTTTTCAGATATCCTTTGAGAAAAATCGCAGATGCGTCGCTTGTGAAGAATTTACCTTTCACAATATACTTTACTTCTATTTTTTTTCAATCTTCATCAATATCTAATTTTGTAGCAATTGTCGAGATCAACCTCAAATATGTTATGCTTTCTGAAACAATAATACCATCACTTTTGTATTGTTCATATACAATTTTAGACTGTCAAGAACCCAAATGCCTCAACAGTATAGAGATGTTCATATTGATGTTGTCAGTTGGAACAAACAAGATCTCGAATAAATCAAAAACAACAAGATTTTGATGTTTGCCAAGAATTGTTGGTAGAGAAATTGAAATTTCAATAAAGTTAATTGTTGTGAATTTTCAAATTATGGTAACTATTTTTAAGGCTCCACCAAATCAGAAAATAATTGATTGACATTAATTAAGATAGAGATAATTGCATCTGGTTTTATTTCCTTAAATTTAGTAAGATAGAGATAATTGCAACTGATTTTATTTCCTTAAATTTAGCCGAAACAATTATCTTATACATTCGAGTTATGTATGAGGTTAGGTCTACATGTATATGTACTTTTCAAATCAGGGAGAGAGAAAATAAATATGGGATACAATGTAATTACTTTCGTTAAAGGTGGGATTTCTGTTGTTTATACTTTATTTTATCTTAGTTTTCTTTTACTTAATTCATAATTTCTTCACCTAATTTGTCTTGTCTAAAAAAGGAATTAAAATGGTTTCTTCCAATTTCTCCTTAAAACAAGTCTTTTAAAAGTGAATATTTCATTTTAAGATGACACTTATTTTGTTCAAATGATGAACCGTTTATTTGAATTAAAGTATTTTTTTTCCGAACCTAAGAAACAAATCTCCAATACTAAGAAACTAATTTATTTTGAAAATCAACTTTTCAAAAGTTAGCGAAGCATTTTTAATTAAATACTCACTTAATATTTTATCTCTACATAATCGATTTTTCTATAATAATTAATAATAAGAAAATAATTTCGTAATCTTTTCTTAATCCAAGAAAGCAAAATCATTTTCCTCTTAAATTCAAAACAATTGCAATTTAGTTTAATTCAAATAAATTGTTTTCTCCTTTGAATAAATATCATGTTTAAATGTTTAAATACGAAACTTTAATATTTTTGATAAAATCAAGTCTTTGAAAAAATTAGCCACTTTTAGTTAGTCAAGTTAGTTCTTTTTGATAAACCGTTTTAAACGGACGCCCCTTCCATTCAAAGTGACATGTTACATTCAAAATAAGTCATTCGCCTTTTACTAGTACATGTTGGGTTGTCACTCTGTTCAGAGTGGCATAATGTTTTAGAACTGGTTGTACAAATTAATCCATCAACTATCTCAGAATAGCATATTCAAACAGGTTTGCACCAATTTACGTTTGTGTAATGCTACATTTACAACTAATTACTTGTTTCAGTTGTTGTCGAGAGCATCCAAAAGGATGAAATTCTCAAATCAAAATCACAGTGGCAGACGACTCCAAAAGGGACGCAACACAACGTAGAAATTTTTCTTAACAGCAAATTGGGACATAATATGAAGAGGAATATCAAACTCTTTGGACGCGAGCTAAAGGACGACTTCCACCACCATCAAACCACACCTCTTTTATAAGGCATATGGGGGTATTTTGGTTTTAGTTTCACTTTCAGGATACTTTTAACCTCATACAGGAAGTAACCTTTCCTTTTCTTCAAATCCGAGCGATAACACACTTAGAGTTTTGGAAATTATGTCCAGGTAAATTCTTGCCTATGGATGTGAAGGATCTCACATTCATAGTTAATAATTTACAAGCTTCTTTTTCTTAACTCAATTGACTTTCCATTCATCCTAATCCAAAGATCGTCTAAAATATAATACTATCTTTTATACCGCTCGAGACAAACTATAGGCAGTCTGATTCCCTGAGTCTTGAGTATATGTAGGATGATCTCCGTGTAGAAAAATCAACTGCATTCCAACCTTCCCCCAATCCTCTTATTTCTTAGCTTTTCGATTTTACCAAAATTCAAAATCTAAATAGCTTGTGAATAATTTGAAAATCATGCTTAAAAATCAAGTGTTATGAACTACAAGTAGCCTGAATTCTCATGTAACCTGATATATGTAGAAAACTCAATACCGGGGTATGATCATAACTCTATAAAAATCGTGCGAAAATCAACCCCTTTTGAGAAATAAATTTGTGGTCGGATAAAAATTAGGAACGTCAAACTCCCTTTATTCAGGGTTACTTACATCCACCCTACCCAAAGGGAGGGGGGCAGTTGTTGACACCTAATATTTACCCTCCACGACTAAGTTTAATTATAAGTTTCTTCAATTTAAAATAAAATTAAATATTTATTTTATCGGATAACTTCCTTTTAAAAATATTCATTTGGATAATTTCGTAATTTTAAGTAGCGGTTATACATTTTGTATTTATAAGAGATGGCATAATTTTGTTACTTACATAACTACTTTACTAAAATCGGATTTTAATCAAGGTTTGTCTTTAAAATTAATTCGATAGGTAAAATATCGATCCAAATATAATTTGTTATTAATAAATAATTTATTTAGAAAATATTTATTTAATTTTATTTAACCAAGAAATTCAGGATTAAATTGGTATTTAATTTGTATCGAATTTCATTTCAATTTATTAAATTAAATCATATTGAAAATAATTTGACTACCCTAAGATGATTGGCACCTGTTCATCTGCCTCAAAATCATGAATAATAAAGTCAGCAGGTATAATAAATTTACCAACCTTTATGAGGACATCCTTAATTATCCATCCGGATGTGTGAATGACCCGTTTGCCAACTGCAACTCCACGTTGGTTTGTCTCGGCTCTCCTGAGCCTTATGTTTTAAATAGTGATAGGGGCACCAAGTTGATGCTTTCCCCTAAATCACTCAGAACATGGACTTCTTTACTCCCAACTTGGATTGGGATGGCAAACTTCCCCTAATCTCTCAATTTCTTAGGGATTTTCTATGTATCACAGCACTACACTCTCCAGTAAGTGTTATAGCTCCAACATCCTGCAATTTTACCTTTTTAGCCACCATATCCCTCAAGTACTTTGCGTACTTGGGCCTACTCTACAAAATATCTAACAAAGGTAAGTTAATGTGAAGCTCTCTGAATGTATCAAAGAACTTCTTAAATGGTGCATCCTCCTTCGCTTTAATTTGCCTCTGAGGGAAAGGTAATGGCAGTGTCTTCTTCACTTCTGATTCAACAATTTTTTTCTTTCAAGTACTCAGACTTCCTTGATTTTTTAGCTACTTCTTCATTTACCTGTGGGGTCACCACATTAGCATCTACATCCTTTGTTACCTTTGGAGGTTCTCTTTGAAGCTCTTTACCACTCCTCAAGGTGATTGTCATGACTTGCTTTGGATTTTCTATGTCAGCTGGTAACCCACCTTGTGGCCTAGTATTTATTGCTTGTTGACTTTTCCCATCGTGCAACTCTAGACTTCTAGTTGCCGCTTGTAAATTTTTTAAGTATGCAGCAAACTGTGTCTGATTTGCTAAGATTTATTTCATCATCTCTTCCATATTACTACTGGACTGATTTGGTTGGGCCTGTGGCTGTGGGGCATTCCATGGCTGGGTCTGCCAATTCATGTTGTAGGCGTTACCATAATTTTGCCTTTGAGCATTGCCTATATACATCACTAATTTTGGATTTGAAGCACACATGGCCGCAGAATGGACACTATTTCTGAATACCTCACACCAACCTCTAATTTGTTGAACTACATTGATGGCTACGGCAGGCTATGGAGCTCCTAATTTCATGCTGCTGAACTGAGTATTGGTCAAATTCTGTAATACAGACACCTATGCTGATAGGTCTATGAATTTGTCTACCTCTAGTACACCTGCAACTCTTTTTATAGCACTTCTAGAATTTGAATGTCACTCGGGATTTCCTTATGCTATGCAATTAACAATGTCTACAGCTCATTATAAGTCAATTCCAGCACTTGACTACCTGCGGCTGAACCAAGAAAAATCTTCGTATTGTGATCAAGAGCTTCAACAAAAGTATGAGCAAGTGCCTCATTCGACTGTTGTTGGTGTGGATAATCCCAGAGAAGAGCCTTGAAGTTTTCCAAAGCATGATATAAATTTTTATCAGGCTTTTGTTTGAAGCTCACTATCCCACTGCGAAGACTAGCAGTCTTGCCTGATGGAAAGAATCTGATGAGGAACCTTCTGGATAAGTTGTCCTATGATGTGATTGAATTGGCCGGCCCACATTCAACCACTTTTTTAGGGGAAGAGTGTGAGCCTCACATAATCAATATTTCTACCTGCCGGAATAAATGTAGCAGCAAGCTCAATGAAATTCTGCAAGTGAACCAGTGGATCCTCGTGTGAAAGCCCTGCAAATTATCTACTGCTAATCAATAGTTGCACCATGTTATGCTTAAGCTCAAAATTTCCCTCATCACTCGATCTTTGAATGGAGAAAGTCAAATTTATCGAAAGTAGGATTGCCACTTCCCGAATAGTCTTGCACACTATATATTGTTCCTCAGCCATTTGCGTAGGATTTTCTTAGTCTTCTTGGATTTGAGGAATTCTGGGGAGAAGGATTGCTTTTCTCCTTCATTGATGGTAAAGTAGCTCGAGTTCAAAGCTTGGTTCAACCAACTTCTTATCCCTTGCCAGCTTATCACTTTAAAAACCTATTTTCTACAATAACAAATCCAAGACCAAGCATAAAAAACCAAATAAATCTAAAAGTCAAACTAAAATAAACAATTGCCAAAATACAATCCCCAACAACCGTGCCAAAAAATTTATAGCGCCCATGCAAGTGTACATGGTCTACCAAGTAATATAGTGGCCTTCAAGAAAGCCGAGTTATCGATCCCACAGAGACTAAATTTGGCAATGATTTGATTTTAGTTCATACTTTAGATTCAATTGATGCGAGAGGAACCAAATAAAGATTTTGGAATTTGTAAATTAAAACTAAACAATGTGGAAAGTAAAGGTCTTGAGACAATCAATAGGAGAAAACCCAGGCTTGTAGCACTCTGAACAATCACATTATGCTATTTGATTTCAATCGTTAACTTGTTTCTCTAGGTTGTTGATTCATAGGGTTAATTGCATGATTATGGTTTCCCAACCTCTAATCTATTACCTAAGTTGAACTTTACACCTACGTCGTTGAGCGGGGATGTAATAATTCACTTAAGTTCTTAACAAATATCATCCTACATATGAATAAAGTAAGGTATCTAAGTACATTCTTATCCTAGATACTAATTCAAGTTTCTTATTTTATAAAGAATCAAGAACCATACTCTGCTTATTCCCATGTTCTATCGCCCTATTCCCTCTCCCGAGTTCACAAGATTGACAATGAATGTATTCTAAGGGTTGCGAATCCTTAATAGTTATAATAAGAATAAATAAACAACCAATGTTGATAATCAAACAAACAAACTTAATCCATAGCAATAATAATCATGTTCTTGGCTTCAACCCCGGAAAGAAGGCGTTTAACCACGCATAGTCATAATTGCAATTATAATATTATAATTAACGACTAAAAATATGTATGAACTAAATGAAATTAATAAAAACCTAATTATGAAGTTGTAGAAGCCCTTTGATGTTAAAATATATGTAAAAACATGATTCAACATGTATACATAGCATAAGGGGAAGCCAAGTCCGTTTAGGAGTAGAATTAACTTGAAACGCCCAGGTGTGGAGTGGAGAGTACGTCGTACCCTCTATTCCTATATAATAGGGAATACGTCGCACCCTATATCCCCCTGGAAGAGAGCATGTGATGCATGCTAATCGCATGACCTCTCTAGAATTTGTCCTCTGAATTTTGGTTAAGTGTTGGTGCTTCCTTCTTCCATTCCTTGTCTTGTGGTGTCTTTTCATTGATTTCCAAGCTTCATTAACACCAAAATATCATCATATTCAGCTCCAAAATCCTTCTACATCATCACACAACACGAATTAGAAGCCCAAACAACACTAAGCCCATTACGATGAATAAAAAATAAGAGCTTATACTAGGTTGAATTCCATGATCTTTCACTTCAAGTTCCCACTCTTTCTTTGACTCATATGAACTTTGTACACTCCTAA
Organism: Capsicum annuum; assembly: GCF_002878395.1. Taxonomy (NCBI): domain Eukaryota; kingdom Viridiplantae; phylum Streptophyta; class Magnoliopsida; order Solanales; family Solanaceae; genus Capsicum; species Capsicum annuum. Next base: position 26,705,353 of record NC_061119.1, read on the forward strand.
CAACTTTTTCAACATATCATAACACATTTAAAATCATAATGAACACATAGAACTCAATAGAATCCAACAAGATAGACAAGGAAAGCAACTAGCTCAAGTTAGGAAGACTAGTTTTCTCCATTGAACTCTAATTGACTCTTTTAAGTACAGACTCACTTGGACTTCACTTACAATCTTATAAAAACATTATTTAATACTTTTATACACATTTATCTCATTATCAACCCATATAGCATAGAATCATCCTTAAAACAAGGCTAAAAAGGTTACAATAGTGACGCTAGAATGCATAAAAACACCCAACATCAGCAACCTACTACCTTTTTTCCCTTCCATAGCGGCAACAATACCAACAATAACAATAGCTTACCCTTAACAGCCCACACAACTGATCCGGCCAATCTATTTTGCCCATCAACAACATCGTACATCAAACAAATAACGTTAACAGCAACCCAGCGCTCAAGACCGATAAAACAACACGGCAAAGCATTAACAGTGTTGACAACAACCCGCCGCCAACAATACCTTCAACAATAATTTTAACGATGACCCGAACCATTCAACCCACAACCCGAATACGTGAAACCCTAGCCGTCGCCCTTCTTTTACTCTTTTTTCCTCTTGTTCAGCCATCTATGACTAAAAATTAGACGACTTTTATCTTTTTTCAGCTATGTTTCACCATTTCGGGTAAGTAAGTACTCCCAATGTTTCTTTTTTTTTCCTACTGTGGACCTCAATTTTTCAAGAGAACCAATTTCAAAAATTAGGATTTGAAATCCATCCTTTAAAATTCGAAACCCTAACATTTCCCACCCAATTTTGCCTATAAATAGACATTGAGGGATAGGGGGTTGAAGGAGGAATTTTAAGAAAAATTTGAGAATTGGAGAGGCGCATGCTTCTAATCCTACGTAACCAAAAATTCTCGAAGAAACATACCCAAAAACTTAATTTCGATGAAAATTAAATTTTGAAGATTCGGAATTTGAACTTCAGTTGAAAGTCGTCAACTTGTTGTTTCGGTTCGCTCCCGAAAACAGGTAAACACACCTTTCTCTATATTTAGTCACTTCTTCTTCTTTTTATTTTATGAGTAGCGATTTTTTCATTATAGCAGTAGTGGTGGGACTCTGTGTTGTAGAGGCCTCAACGCTGTAAGTGTTATTGCGATGAAGTTAAAGTTGTTATTTTGACATATGATTTTATTCAAGTATTTGATGTGATAAATTGTTAAACTCATTATATGGTCCAAATGTTGTTATGTTCATGTGATATAATAATGTTGTTGTGCCTCATTAAAAAGTTTTGAAGTTTGCTATCTTATAGAATAATTTATTGTCTATGTTATAATTCAAAGGTTGTTTGTTCTTGCGTAGAGTTAAAGGTTGCATCTTTATATTTTCTTTGTGTATTTTAAGAACCTAGCAGCACTTTAATCCTTCTTTAAGATTTGTTTCATGAGGTATCTGCTTACAATAGTTATTTTTTTGATAAAATGCACTGTTTGAGATCAATAAAGATGGAATTCTGTATGTTTCCTGATTGTTTGGGTTATGAAAAATCGTTTGTTGTTCGCCTGATGTGAGATAACATAATATCTTGTTGATTATTAATTTCTTACTTTAGGTAATACAGTAATCTCCTCTCATCCAAATTAGCTTTGACGTTATGGGTTGTGTGGCTTATTGATACATAAATTGGTTTGTCTTGTTTGCTTTCGCAAGATTAAGTGATTTTTTATGATTGTTGTCAGATTCCTTTAATTTGCATTGTTGTGTTCCCTGATTTCCTTCTATCGACTATATTTTTTTATAAGTCATTTGCTTTCTTCTCAAACTGAATTATTATCTTTCTTTATTAATTGTGAGATAAGTAATGGATGGGGCATAATTTAGTTGAGTCTTGTGTTGTTATGTGCCTAGAAAATAGATACATTCCTTATTTGTTCATGTCGAGTATCTAAGCTTTGGTCTGCACTTCAATATAAAACCTACTCCCTGGCCTTAATCTTTATAAAATAAGTTCATTACGATGAGCTCTTTGTCGTTACTTAATCCCGCATCAATTAGTTTATCTTGCGTATAAAGTTAAAAATAAAATAAGGGGATTAGTCGTAATACTTCTTCATCAAAATGTTTCTTTTAACCCGTGATTATTATGGTTTGTGATTATTACGGTTTGTTTAAGTTGACATTTGGTATACTATATTGCTTCTTTTAATAATAGTAGACACTTGCTAATCCTTATCCTTTATTTATTTTGCATGAACTCATCTTGAATGAGTCCACTTGGACTTCATCTATCCTCGTATTAAAACTTCGTCGTGTCCGAGCCTCAACAAAAGTCTCGAAAAGGGGCTTAGAGACAGGAAACAAGGTTGTATACACGTGTATACAACAGATATGAGAAAAGGGAAGCTTATTATACAGGTGGAGGTCTAAAATATTTGTATATATGACCAATATATGTTCATATATACACCAGATATACAAAAAAGCAGGGGAAAGATCTGTGATATACAGCTGATATACACTTGAGAAAAATGGACTGAAGTCCATAATTCAAAGCCCAAAACTGGGCAGCTTTATTAATGGGCCAACTAAGGGCCCAACTTCAATTCTTGTATTATTTTTGTAACTTGTATTGCTTATTTGTATTAACTAACATTTTAATCAATTAATCTAGACAAACTCCCTAATGTGTTGTTATTTTATTTTATCTTAGTTTTTGTTTACTTAATTCATAATGTTTTCACCTAATTTGTCTTGTCTAAAAAATGGATTAAATTGTTTCTTACAATTTCTCCTTAAAACAAGTCTTTTAAAAGTGAATATTTCATTTTAAGATGACATTTATTTTGTTCATATGATTAATCGTTTATTTGAATTAAAGTAATCTTTTCCGAAACTAAGAAACTAATCTCCAAAACTATGAAACTAATTTATTTTGAAAATCAACTTTTTCAAAAGTTAGCGAAGCATTATTCTCTTAATATTTTATCTCTACATAATCGATTTTTCTATAATAATTAATAATAAGAAAATAATTTCATAATCTTTTCTTAATCCACGAAAGCAAAATCATTTTCCTCTTAAATTTGAAAAATTGCAATTTAGTTCAATTCAAATAAAGTGTTTTCTCCTTTGAATAAATATCATGTTAAATGTTTAAATAAGCGACTTTAATATTTTCGATAAAATTAAGTCTTTGCGAAAATAAGTCACTTTTAGTTAGTAAAGTTAGTTTCTTTTGATTAACCATTTTAAATGGACACTCCTAAGTACTTTAAAAATCTTCTTAGGGCGTTAATCGAACCCTTACCTAGTTTCTCTAATTTTAAAGGTTTATTTCTGTTTTGAACCTTTAAAACTCCTTTAAGTTTTTCTTGGCTTTTCTATAAAAATCAAGTAGCGACTCTGTAATTTTCTTAAAATTATTTTGAAATTTTCTCAAATCTTTTTAAATAGTTTTAAGAGGTCAAAACCATTTTCTCACCAAATAAAATCCGAAAAGGATAAAACAGTGCAAACATTTTTCAGGTGTGGAGGTTTTAGGAAACAAAGGTGTTTTGGGAACAAAGGGAACCCTACATCCTTTTTATATGTAATGAGATGGGCATGGGCTAGAGATTGAGTGGATTTGGGCTATCGGTAGCTATTTTGTTTTGTTTGTGTTTGGGCCTCTTGGTCTTGTATGTTAGTGGGGGCTTTGAGTTGTAGGTGACAAAAGAGTTTGAAAATGAGGTGTAGGTGACTGAAGTCTTAATAATTGAGTGGAGGTGACAATTACTTTACTATGGATTAAGAAAGTTGGAAAATTTTTAAAATAACCCACAAGTTTTTAAATTTACACTTTGATCCAAATGTTAGTTGATATAACGGGAAACGGAGGGAAAAAAAGCATGCTTCTCTCTCTTCTCATCCGTTGTTGTTTACTCTCTCTTTGTAATTTTTGTTGTTCATTGTTGTTGCTGTTTTATTCATCATCTTCTACTTCATTATCATTATTTTATAGTTCATTATCCTCTTCATAATCTTCTTATTAACCATTGTTGTTGTTGTTACCGCAATTGCTGCTCTTTGACCATTTTCTTAGGTCAAATTTTATTTTGTACATCACTTTCAACTTTGGCATTTACTTTGTAGGAGACTTTGGTAAGTCTAATTATGCTTTTTAGTTGGATTTGTCATCTGGGTAACTGCTAGTGTGCTATCTTTTCAACAATAGCTAGCACGCAAACATGAATGCAACATAAGAGCAATCTATTTAAAAAGATCCATCATCTGTTGCACCAGATAGATATTTTATTGCAACAGAAGACTCATATATTGGATTCATATTTATGATTCTATAGTGTCCATTACATGAATCGAACAGATGGGTATTCTATTGCGACAGATTAGTAATTTATTCCAACAGACAATTAATCTGTTGTACCAGATTAGTAATTTGTTCCAACATACAAGTAATTTATTGCAATAAAATATTTATCTATTGCAACAGATTATAATTCTATTACAGCAGATGAATAATCTATTTTGAACAACATAATATAGCTCCTGTCCAAAACCCAACAGATAACCCATATGTTGATCTCTTGCTATTGATACTGGATTTAAATTATTCCTTAATCGAAGACATATTTGTTGAGAAGAAAAAATAGACAGAAAGAAAATTAAATAAGAATAAAAGCGTCAAAGTGGATCAAACATAGATTTTTTGTTAAACAAAAAAAATAAAAATACACAGGTAAAAGAAAAAATAATCTAATTATTATTATTATTATTGTTATTATCATTATTATTATTATTATTATTATTATTTTTATTATTATTATAATATTATTTCCAGCCAGCCAATCTTCAAATGACAGCAGCAGTGCACTCCTCATCCTGCGGATCTCCTGCAGCATCCTTACTCTATTGGGAGTCAACTCCCACTGTAGTTCATGAACCTACGTTTACAGCTCTCGCACAGCATCTCTTAAAATAGTGACATCCCACGCTGGATCAGTTATATCTAGAAAATGCATAAATTGATAAAAACGTAAAAACAAAAGTAAAGAAAAGAATTCAAAAGTAATACAACGTATATTTACACAAAAAGCAAGAAAAAAAACTTACTAGAGACAGGGAAAAACTATCAAGTCCTTGAAGAAAAGTAGTTAAAGGTGTAATATGAAAGACAGGAGCAAGAAATAAATAGAGTGTAGCAGAATAAACGAGTAAGGAGGGACCTATTTATAGAGAAATAAATTTGAATGAGTAAGGCAAAAAGGCGTAACTATTCACCTCCATTTATTAAGTATATTCAAACTGGTGACTTTTTTAGTACTGTGGAAAGTTATGACTTGATAAATTATGACTTAATTAGTTCTTTTAAGTAACCATTTTAATTGAGTTATGGCAACAGATTATATATTTGTTCCATCGGATAACTCATCTGTGACAACATGTATACCATTTGTTGCAACATATCAACAATTTATTGCATCAGATAATATATCTGTTGCAATATATATCTATTTATTTAATCATCATATCTTTATCTTTAATCCAAATTTGGTAAATTTTTAATTATATAAATTAAAAAAACAGATTCAAAAACAAAAATGTTGAAAAGTCACTACTTGTCACCTATTTAAATATCAATTATTCAAATTTATATTTAGTCCCTCCTTTTTATATTAGTTAGACTTGACACACCCATTAAGAAAAATATTTATCAGGGGTCTATTGTACCAAATTAAATTTATTAATTATGCTTTGAAAATATATAAATTTGAATAAATAAATTGACAATCTGTTGCATCAAAAAAGCGCGACTGTTCACCTCTATTTATTAATTATATTCAAACTGGTAAGTTTTTATTAGTATGGAAAGTTATGACTTGATAAGTTATGACTTAACTAGTTCTTTTCAGTAACCATTTTTATTGAGTTATGGCAACATATTATATATCTGTTGCATTAGATAACCCATCTGTGACAACAAATATACCATTTATTGCAACAAATCGATAATCTGTTGCATCAGATAATATATCTGTTGCAACATATAACTTTTTTAATAATCATCATATTTGTATCTTTTAATCCAAATATGGTGACTTTTTTATTATATAAATTAAAAAAACAGATTCAAAAATAAAAATGTCGAAAAGTACTACTTGTCGCCTATTTCCTCTTTTCATATTAGAAAACTTGGCACACCCATTAAGAAAAATATTTATTAGGGGTCTATTTTACCAAATTAGCTTTATAATTATGCTTTGAAAATATATAAATTGAAAATCTGTTGCATCAAAAAGGCGAGACTGTTCACCTCCATTTATTAATTAGATTTAATCTGGTGACTTTTTGTAATGCCCCGAGTCTGTACCCCGGATGCTACACGGTGCTCATAATCCCGAAAGACCATAAGTTAACCCATGACTGATATCTACTGTAATAATTGAATAAGGATAATACTGAAATATGCGGAAACTAGGCGGAAAACATGCCATAAGGTTCAATACTAAAATAAATCTATTTTTGGCATAGTAACACCAACATTGATAGATCTGTCTGAAAATACTCTAGTCTAAAAAGCCTCTAAACTGTCTGAAATGTGGAGTTGATAGGATAAGTCCCCAACTAACTTCGTCTACTGAAATAAACTGAAATGCTGAAATAATAATCATATCCTCGAACTATGAGAACTCACCACTAACTCTGGCTGCTGAAGATCTGAACTGCTAAGGGTGCTTGGGAGCTCGTATGTCTGAACCTATGATATAAAACATCATAGCGCAAGAGAAAAGAATGTGTCATTACTTTGAATGTACTGATATGCTAAGTGGGGTAGGCTGAAATGTATGGGTTCATATGCATAAACAATACTGACTTAATAACATGTGTATAACTGGATGAGAGTACATACATGAATGCATAACTGTAATTGAGATCGTGATAACACTAAATACTGATTAACTGATATCTAAGTATACTGATACTAAATTACTGATAACTGAACGACTGTATCTGACAGTTCTGATTCTGTGGAACTATACTGAGTTTTGTACTGAGCTGAGTGACTATGTCTGACAGTCCTAAATCTATAGAACTTAACTATACTGAGACTAAATCTAAAACTAAGACTGAGGGAGGTAATCACCTAACCGATATTCCCTTTTCTAAATAGATTAAGGTCCAACCTATAACCCCAGTTGGAAGGGTATCAATACCGTGCCACGGATAAAGAAAAGCTGTGAGTTAACTCTCTCTGATAGAAAGCTCTTTCATCAACCCTCGCTGGCAGGAAAACTCAAATGAGATGTATCAACCCTCATTATATCTGGCCAGAAGATATCTAAACCTACACTAGCTATGTAGTTCTGTAACGTAGGGATTACTACTAAGGGTCAAACCCTTTGCTGGCAGGAATGCCCCCATCCCTGGGTTAACTTGGTGCTGAATCCTACTCCCATCTGAATAGACACTGAACTGATTTCCTAGTTCATACTAGCCTTGACTGGACTGTTACTGATTATACTATCTAACTAAATTAAACTGAGTTCACTGAGTTTCGTTGACTGGTGTAATACTACTGAATTTTGTTAACTGACTAAATTTACTGAGGTCTAAACTGAATACTGAACTGGACTAGACTGATACAGAGTCTATAAAGTTTTACTGAGTCCTGTAACTGACTGAGAGTACTTCTAAATCATGGCATGACTGATATTATTCTGTATCTGACACTGGCTCTAGGTAAATAGCTAAATTCTTGGGTATTAAATACCCCAAGGACTCGATAACATAAAAGTAAAGCATCGCATGATCTTGCATAGCATAAAATGCACACTTGTTCATAATGTATCTATAGAGACATTTTATCAAACACTTGCATGGTATAACTTGCACATAAGCTAGCATGACATGATTTCTTTCCCTTACTAGTTCACATGGACAATTCATCAAGCACTTGTGAGCATAATATATGCACATAATAAGAGGGCATCATGATTCACTTCCAGTTTCAAAATTTCACGGGGTTTAACATGGATTCATACGAATCTACACACATAATAACCAATTCCACATAAAAGGTATAATAAATCATGAAATAGAAATCTAATTCAAATAATAATCATGAATACACTTTAATTCTAATCATGGAAGTCATAATTTCCAACTACTTGAAGTTTAAGAGAGTTTCTTGGACTCCAAGGGTGGAAGGAACCCTTGGATGAACACTTCACATACCTTAGTTGGCGAATTTTTGAAGAATAATGGTGGAAACATTGAGTCTTGGATCTTGAATGTGATGAACTAGGGTTTCTTCTTGATAAATGCTAGAGAGAATGAGTATATTTTGCCTCTTGGACGGCTTAATGATATGTTCTAAAGGCTGACATAAGGTGGAAAAAGACCCATTTACCCCTCTGGACGCGGGTTTAAAAGATTAAAAATTGAACCAGTGACGCACAGGCCGACACACCACATCAATGTTATCAACGCAATGACCAACGTGTCGCATCGAGTCCGTGTTGGTTCACTGGAATTTTCCATTAGAAGCCAAGGAAAATATTAATCGATGCAATGGCCGATGCACCGCGCTGAGATCGCATCAATACACTATTTTGGATTCCCAAACATAGTTCAAACGGGGTCCAAAAAATTTGAAACTCGCATGAATCAATCTAAATATTGATATTTTAAGGTCATAGAGGCCATGAAATAGCATTACCAACTTACGAAGGCCAGAATAATACTAAATCTGAATACTTAGCTAGAATTTTCTAAGTCTGGGCCTCTTAGCAAGCTTTTAGGGACTGAGTTAAACTTAGGATTTTGTGGGGTCTTACAATGTCTCCCCCTTGGGAATATTCATCCTCGAATGACACTGACTAAGATGAGAATACTGCTAGACTGTATAGACACTATACATGCACAACTGAAGCATGATTTCATTACTGAGATTACTGATATACTGAATTATCATACTAAATATGCATATCTGATGCATGCATACATAGATGAACATGATTCATAAATGCATGACTGGGATTACTGATAAGCTGAGTTTATATACTGAACATGCATATCTGATGCATGGGTATATGACTGAACTGATTTGTGAAGGCATGACTGAGTATACAACGTTAATTGATACCAAGTTGGTAGCTATATCTAAGAATGAGACTAAGTAAGTTTAAGGAAAAACTATTACCTTGGGCTGATTCTGAGTTTACAGAGAAGAGGTGAGGATACTTGGTTTGAATATCTTTTTTGCTTCCCAAGTAGCTCCCTCAACGGACTAATTTTGCCAAAGAACTTTGACTAGAGGAACTTCTTTGTTCCTCAGTCTGTGAATCTGATAAGCAAGGATTTCGACTGGGATATCTTCATAAGAGAGGCTATTCTGAATATCTATGCCCTCAATAAGGACTACGGTTGTTGGGTCACCTATGCATTTCTTTAGCAAGGAGACATGAAACACTAGGTGCACTAAAGCTAAGTCTGAAGGCAACTCAAGCTCATAAGCTACCTTTCCGAAACGGCTGAGAATTTGGTAAGGACCGATATATCGGGGACTGAGTTTCCCTTTCTTGCCAAACCTCTTCACTCCTTTCATAGGAGATATTTTCAAATACATAAAATCACCAATATCAAACTTGAGATCCTTTTTGCATACATCTGCATATGATTTCTATCAGCTCTGAGCTATCTTAAGCCTTTCCCTGATCAACCGGATTTCTCTAAGAAATCAAATACCAAGTCAGGACCTACCACTACGGCCTTACCCACTTTAAACCAGCCAATAGAAGATCTGCATCTCCTACCATAAAGCATCTCAAATGGAGCCATCTGAATACTGGAATGATAGCTGTTGTTATATGAAAATTCAATCAAAGGCAAGTGGTCATCCCAACTACCTTTAAAGTCAATCGCACACACTCACAGCATATCTTCTAAAGTCTGAATGGTCCTTTCTGCTTGACCATCTATCTGGTGATGAAAGCTTGTACTGAGGTGAACTTGGGTACCAAGACCCTTTTGGAATGCCTTTTAGAAATGAAAGGTGAACTGGCTACCTCTATCTGAGATAATGGACAATGAAACACCTTGCAGTCTGACCAACTCCCTGATATAGAGTTTGGCATAATCCTCAACTAAATAAGAGGTATGGAATGGTAGGAAATAAGCTGATTTAGTCATCCTATCTACGATGACCCAAACTAAATCATGCTGGCGACGAGTTTGAGGCAAACCCATCGCAAAGTCCATGTTCAGTTTTTCCCACTTTCAAGTGGGAATACTGACCTCTTGCATGGACCCACTAGGCTTCTGATGATCAATTTTAACCTATTGATATTTTAAGCACTTATCCATAAACTCTGTAATATCTCTCTTCATCCCACTCTACCAATAGATCTTCCACAAATAACGGTCCATCTTAGAGGCCCTTGGATGAATAGAGTAGTGCGCGTCATGCTCCTCTGCAAGAATTCACTGTCTCAAATCACCTACACTTGGCATACATAGCCGACCCTGACAGTGCAATACAGCGTCTTCCCCCTGCGAGAAAACCTCTACCATATAATCTCTGACTGATTCCTTAAACTTCACTAGACTGGGATCTTTATTCTGCTTTTTATTCACCTCAGTAACTAGGAATGATTCTGAACTACTCTGTACCCATACACTACCTTCTGCTAAATTGACTAAGTGAACACCTAGTCGGGCAAGCTGATGAACTTCCTGAGCTAACTTCTTAATGTTCTCAACATGAACAACACTCCCCATAGACATCCTACTATGAGTATCAGCTACTATATTAGCTTTACCTGAATGATACAATACACTCATATCGTAGTCCTTCAATAACTCCAACCATCTTCTCTGACGAAGGTTTAGATCTTTCTGAGAGAACACATACTGTAGGATCTTATGGTCAATGAACACATCAACGCGTGCCCTATACAAATAGTGCCTCCAAATCTTAAGGCAAACACTACTACTGCTAACTCAAGATCATGAGTAGAATAGTTCTTTTCATGGGGCTTAAGCTGTCTAGAGGGGTAGGCTATGACCTTACCTCTCTGTATCAAAACACACCCCAAACCAACTCTGGAGGCATCACAATACACCACAAACCCATCTTAACCATCTGGTAGGGTCAAAACTAGAGGTATAGTGAGTTAGTCTTCAACTCCTGAAAACTCTTCTCACAAAAATCTGACCACTAGAATTTGACTTTCTACTGAGTCAATCTGGACATAGGGGATGAAATAGATGAAAATCCCTCAATAAACCATCGGTAATAGCCATCCAAGCCCAAGAAACTCCTGATATTTGATGGAGAGATGGGTCTAGGCCAGTTTTTCACTGCTTCAGCCTTTTGGGGATCAACACTAATGTCATCACCAAAAATTATATGGCCAAGAAAAGCTACTGAACTTAGCCAAAATTTGCACTTACTGAATTTAGTGAATAGCTGATGGTTTTTGAGAGTCTGTAACACTATTCTGAGATGGTCTACATGATCATGCTCACTGCGGGAGTAGACAAGAATGTCATCTATGAAGATTATGATGAACATGTCCAAGTACTGCTTGAACACACAATTCATTAATTTTGGGAAAAGGGTACTTTTTTTTAACCATGACTTTATTTAGCTGGCAGTAATCAATACACATTCTGAGAGAGCCATCTTTCTTATGCACGAATAAAACTGGTGCACCCCACGGGGATATACTGGGTCTGATAAATCCCTTATTTAAGAAACCCTTTAACTGTTCTTTTTACTCTCTGAGTTCTACTGGGACCATTCTGTATGGCGGAATAGATATGCATTGAGTATCTGGGAGAAAATCAATTCCAAAATCAATTTCCCTTTCAGGAAGAACTCCGGGAAGATTTTTGGGGAACACATCTGGGAATTCACATGCTACTGACACTGATTCAAGAGTAGGGGTTTCTGAACTAGAGTCCTGGACTCAAACGAGATGGTAAACACATCCCTTAGATATCATCTTTCTTTCTCAAAGGTAAGAAATAAGCAGAACCCTAAGTACTGAAGTACTACCCCTCCACTCTAGGACGGGTTCATTCAAAAATTAAAATTGGACAATTTTGTTTTTCCAGTCGACTGAGGCATAGCGGAATGAAGCCAATCCATGCCGAGAACGACATTAAAATTGGTCATCTCTAATTCAACTAAGTCTGCTGAAGTGACTTTTTAATAATCGGGCAGTTCCTATATACTTGCCTAGCTATGATGGATTTACCTACTGGGGTCGAGCCTGAAAAAGGCTCTACTAGAATTTTAAGAATGACTCTGAAATCAGTTGTTATATGGAGTAACAAAGGACAAAGAAGCTCCTGGATCTAGAATACCATAGACATATAAATGGAAAACTTGTAATGTACCAGTGACCACATCAAGAGAACTCTCCTGATCCTATCGGGACTGAAGAGCATAGATTTTGTTTGGGTACTGCCCACTGATGGCACTGAATGCAGTACCCTACTGATTCGAGGGACTGGACTGAGCTGGGAGAAAGTTATGCTGACTCTGAGGACCCACCTGAGGACACTGTCTAACCTTGTGGCCTGGTTTGCCACATCTAAAACACACATCACTACCAGCTCTGTAGATACCCTGGTAGTTTCTGCCATACTTCTAATAAAGAAGATTGGTTCGAGCACTGCTAACACTACCCTGCCGTTTAGGGCCTAACGTCCTATCTCTATTTTCGTCTCTAAATGTCAGCACAGGAGCACTGGCTGAGGATGGAGCTAGAATTGACGATTTTGGGTAGAACTAAAACGATTCCCACCCTCTGACTTAGGCTAATTAACTTGAAACTACCTGTTCTTGTTCTCTTGTTCTCTTGTTCTCTCTATCCCTCTCTTTATTCTTGGCCTCCTTTATCTACTAAGCATGGACCATGATCTTAGATATGTCTATCTCTTTAATCATTATCACGGTCCTACACTCTTTGACCACACTGTTAGACACCTCAGACACAAACTTACTCATCTTTGCTCTGCTATCTTCTTATCTAGCTAACTGAGTAAACTTGAGAGAATATTCTTGTACTGTCATATTACCCTACTTCAGGTTTATAATCTCTAAAACCTTCACTTCTCTCAACTCTAGCGGGAAGAACCTATCTAAAAATGCAACTACAAACTTCTCCAATTCTATGGGCCCTGAATCTGCAGCCCTTTCTGCTTTCCACTGTTTAAACCATGAGTGTGAAACATCTTGTAATTGATATGCGGCCAACTCAGCACTCTCAACAGCAGTCACCCCCATAATATCAGTAACTTTCTGCACCTGATCAAGAAATTTCTGAGTGTCTTTATTTGACTTAGACCTTGTAAAAGATGGAGGGTTCATTCGAGCGAAGTCCAGAATCCTAGAAGTAGCAGTATTGGCCACTGAATTGGCCAAAACAACAGTTGGACGTTCATTCTGGCCTACCACAAAATAAACTAGGGTGGTGAAAGCTACTCAAAACTTAGCGTGGGAGACATGTTCGTCCAGAGGATTTGGCTGGACGGACTGAGGTTTTGGTTGGTCTCCCATTTCTCTTCCCTTAGTTCTCTTTGGAGGCATGTTCTGTAAATAGAAGAGAAATTTGGATTAGACAGGGAGTTTAACTGGAGCTCATGCTCACTCGCATTACATGAATACTAAAAGAAGGGAAACTTTTCCTAAAACATCTCGTAGCCTCCTATTCATAAGTGTGGTGCGCTACACACCTATGCACAAGACTCTACTAGATATAGCTTTCAGACTTCCTAGGAATCTATTGAAACTTAGGCTTTGATACCAATTTAGTAATGCCCCAAGTCTGTACCCCGGACGCTACATAGTGCTCATAATCCCGAAGGACCATAAGCTAACCCATGACTGGTACCTACTGTAATAACTGAATAATGATAATACTGAAATATATGGAAACTAGGCGGAAAATATGCCATAAGATTCAATACTAAAATAAATCTATTTGCGGTATAGTAATACCAAAACTGATACATCTGTCTGAAAATACTCTAGTTTGAAAAGCCTCTAAACTGTCTGAAATATGGAGTTGATGGGACAAGTCCCCAACTAACTTTGACTACTAAAATAAACTGAAATGCTAAAAGAATAATTATATTCTCGACTATAAGGACTCACCACTAACTCTAGCTGCTGAAGATTTGAACTGCTAAGGGTGCTTAGGATCCCGTGCATCTGAACCTATGATATAAAACATCATAGCGCAAGAGAAAAGTATGCATCATTACTTTCAATGTACTGGTATGCTAAGTAAGGTAGGCTGAAATACATGGGTTCATATGCATGAATAATACTGACTAAATGATATAAGTATAACTGGATGATAGTACATGCATGAATGTGTAACTGTAATTGAGATTGTGATAACACTGAATACTGAGTTGAATACTGATTAACTAATATCTAAGTATACTGATACTAAATTACTGATAACTGAATGACTGTATCTGACATTACTGATTCTGTGGAACTACACTGTTTCGTACTGAGCTGAGTAACTGGGTCTAACAGTCTTGAATCTGTAGAACTGAATTGAGTTTGATACTGAGACTGAATCTAAAATTGAGACTGTGGGAGGTAATCATCTAAACGACATGCTCCTTTCTAAATAAATTGGGGTCCAACCTGTAACCCCAGTTAGAAGGATGTCAATACCGTGCCATGAGTAAAGACAAGCTATGAGTTAACCCTTTCTGATAGGAAGCTCTTTTGTCAACCCTCGCTAGCAGAAAAACTCGAATGAGATGTATCAACCCTTATTATATCCATCAAAAAAATATCTAAACCTACGCTAGCTAAGTAGTTTTGTAATGCAAGGGTTACTATTAAGGGTCAAACCCTCTGCTGGCAGGAATGCCCCCAGGGTTAAATCGGTGTTGAATCCTACTCCCATCTGAATAGACACTGAACTGATTTCCTAGTTCATACTAGGGTTAACTGGATTGTTACTGATTATACTGTCTAACTACACTAAACTGAGTTCACTGAGTTTCTTTAATTGATGGAATACTACTGAATGCTATTAACTGACTGAATTTACTAAGGTCTGAACTGAATACTAAACTGGACTAGACTGATACAAAGTCTACTGAGTTTTTCTGAGTCCTATAAATGACTGAGAGTACTACTGAATTGTGACATGACTGGTATTATTCTGTAGCTAACACTGGCTCTAGGTAAACAGCTAAATTGTCGGGTATTAAATACCCACAGGACTCAATAGCATAAAAAGTAAAGCATCACATGATCTTGCATAGCATAAAATGCTCACTTATTCATAATGTATCTATAGAGACATTTTATCAAACATTTGCATAGTATAACTTGCACATAATCTAGCATGACATGATTTCTTTCCCTTATTAGTTCACATGAACAATTCATCAAGAAATTGTGAGCATAATATATGCACATAATAAGAGGGTATCATGATTCACTTCTAATTTCACAATTTCAAGGGGTTTAACAGGGATTCATACGAATCTACACATATAATAACCAATTCCACATGAAACGTATAATAAATCATGACATAGAAATCTAATTCAAATAATAATCATGAATACACTTTAATTCCAATCATATAAGTCATAAATTCTAACTACTTGAAGTTTAAAAGAGTTTCTTGGACTCCAAGGGCGGAAGGAACCCTTGGATGAACACTTCACATACCTTAGATGGTGAATTCTTGAAGAATAATGGTGGAAACCTTGAGTCTTGGATCTTGAATGTGATGAATTAGGGTTGTTCTTGATAAATGCTAGAGACAATGAGTATATTTTGCCTCTTGAATGGCTTAATGATATATTTTGGGGGCTGATATAACGTGGGAAAAGACCCATTTACCCCTCCGGATGCGAGTTTAAAAGACTGAAAGTTGAACCATTAATGCGCTGGCCGATGCATCGTGTTGTTGCCATTGACGCGCTGTGTCGAGTCTGCATCGGTTCACTAGAAATTTCTATTAAAATCTAAGGAAAATATTGATTGACGTGATGGCCGATGCGCCGCACCGAGATCGTGTCGATTCACTATTTGGATTCCCAAACGCAATGCAAACGAGGCCCAAAAAATTTAAACTCGTCCAGAAATACCTACTGACATTCCTATTCATGAATCAACCTAAAGATTGACATTTTAAAGTCATAGAGGTCATGAAATATTGTTGCCAACTTACGAAGGCCAAAATAATACTAAGTTTGAATACTTAGCTAGAATTTTCCAAGTTTGGGACCCCTTAGCAAGCTTTTAGGGACTGAGTTAAGCTTAGGATTTTGTAGGGTCTTACGCTTTTTGATTACTGGGAAAAGTTATGACTTAATTAAATCAAGCTGCTGATTGACTTTGATTATTGTGATAAGTCTTATTATTATTAATTAGTTCTTTTGAATAATCATTTTTATTGAGTTGTGGCAACAGATTATATATCTTTTGCATTAGATAACCTAACTGTGACAACCGATAATTTATTTGTTGCAACAAATCAACAATCTATTGCATCAAATAATCTATTTGTTGCACATATAAGCTATCTTTTTTAATAATCACCTTATTTTTAATTGAAATTTGGTGACTTTTTTATTATATAAATTAAAAAATAGATCTAAAAATAAATATGTCGAAAAGTCATGATCAATTATTAAAATTAAATAATCATTCTTTTACGGTTATAAATTGTGCTTATCATTTATTTCTGTATTTTACGAATCTTTTTTCATATGAAATAATCGAAAAGTCAAGACTAAAGTCATTTCACCTTCTCAATAATAATAATCACCCTTTTTTATTAATAATCGCCTGTTGCAACATATGATCCATCTGTCGCAACAGATTAACCATCTGTTGCAACATATGGTTCATCCGTTTCCATAAACGCTCAATCCTTACCTCCAACCATCGACTTGTTGACAATAAGGAATAGACAAAATAAAAATTAAATATTAAATAAGAGTTAAAAATTCAAAGTTGACCAAGATTTTTGAATCCCTTAGGTAGATTCGATATAAAAAAGGAAAATACATACGCTAAAAGGAAAAACATTACGCATTTATTATTATTACTATTATTATTATCATTATTATTATTATAAGTATTACTATTACTACTTCATTGTCTGAAGGACAATTTTTATCCGGCAGTAGCAGGACCTTCCTTAACCTTGCTCTGAAGTTGGTCAAATCCCTCTAGAGTTCATCATACTGCCTTCGAAGTTCCTAGAAGGACTTGATATAAATCTTCTTGGACGAATCTGGATCAGTCATATCTGGAAGTGTAGTAGTAGAATGAACGAGTAAGGAAGGACCTATTTATAAATAAAGGGGTTAGTAAAAAAAGTCACGACTGTTCAGCCCTTAATTAAATAAAAATGGCGACTTTTCGACTATGTAAATTAAAAAATGGATCTAAATAAACATTTTATATTTATTGTATATTGTAAAGAAAATAAAATTTCTTTAAAATAAATCTAACAGATGGGTAATCTATTGTAAAATACATTCTATGTGTTAGATAATTTACAAAATATTGAAACAGTTGCAACAGATACATATATCTGTTTGATTTTTCGAACAGATAAGTCAGATGTTACAAAAGATTGATCATCTATCGTAACAGATATCTAAAACTGTTTGATAATTTTAACAGGATAGTCATCGGGAGTTAAACCATAGATAGGCTAGGAAGAATAATGTGTGTGAAGATGGATGTATCCACTTTCATGTGTGGGAGTTATGTATTATTGATATGGTCACCGGTACAACACATATAAAGTGCAATGATTTTGTGAATGCGGTTTTTAATCGATTAGACATTTGATCATTCAAACAAGATCCTGGATAATCAGTTAAGTTTGATAGGTTCAAATGGATGAAGCCAAGGGGACTATGAATTTGGTGCCGATATCCTGTTATGAATTAATGACAGTTGTTGCTCATGTTTATGTATGTCAATTGTTGAGAAGAGATCAATATTTGGTGTCATTGCAGAGATTCAATAGTGATTGGACTTAACTTTAAGCATGCATTAGACTTTGAGAAGGCCTTCAAAGCTTAGCACTGTATCAAACAAGAATGAAAAAACAACAGAAATTCCCCCTCACCTAAATTTATATGGAAGGATTGTTCTAGAAGATAATGATACATCAGAAGGAGTCGGAGGAGAAGACCTAAGAGTGAAAGGGGAGTTGATGAATGACTATATCATCTAAGAGCTAATTGAAGAGGAGACATAGGATAAGAGGGAATTTGTAGTGAATTTGGTCGATTAAGCTGATTTAAAACATGATAAAACTAAATCAAGTGAAAATATGAAATTATATCCAGTAATGAAAATCCATCTGTCGTCTCTCTCAAAGAAAAATACTGCAGTATATTAAGAAAAGAGCACCTACATAGAAAAGAGCATAACACCAAAAAAGTAGCTTTGCGGGCATCGAGGCCTTAAATGATGTATAGTAAGTTAAGAAAACTTATACCAAGAACAGCTAAATTTAACATACGGAATCAAGAGAAGGCGGCAATTTTTGAATTTTAAGTTGCATCCCATGCCTTCTTGTTTGTGTTTTCGATTAGGTCCACTGTTGTTGACTTGATCGAAAGGCAGATTGAGTATCATTACTTCCTTAGATATATGGATATACTTGATTGTGTTTTCTAGCCTTAACATGCTTTCAACATATCTTGGAGAGGATCAGAGGCTTATTATAGTATGCGAATCTCGATAATTTTCAAGCTTGCCCCCAGCTTGTGGATTCAGTATTAAAGCTTTTGTCATTGCCGTCTTTGAGGTTGGTATAGAATTCCTGATCTTTTGTGAGCTCCTCGATGAGGAACACTTTATTTAAAGTTGTGAAATTGTAAAAGGCCTTCAGAACACTTTCTTTAAAAGGCTTAAATAATACATGGAGGGTCGTTGTATTGGTTTTAAGACAACATATTGATGCACACTCAAGTAGTGGTCCCAACAGTTGAACATCTCACCTTTATCGAGGGTTGATCAATGCAGCTCGCTTAACCAACCTTCAAAGGATTTGATGAATTAATTAGCCTAGAATTACGAAAGGTGATATTGAGATATTACTAGTCATGCCTTCTGAAGACTTTCGCTGTCAGCAAAAGGCATGACTAGTAATCTCTCAATATCACCTTTTGTAATTCTAGGCTAATTAATTTATCAAATCCTTTGAAGGTTGGTTGAGCAAGATACATTGAGCAACCCTCAATATAAGTGAATTTTTTAACTATTGGGACCACTACCTGAGTGTGAATCAACATATTTTGATCTAAAACAAACACAGCAATCCTCCATGTATCATATAAGGCTTCTGAAGAAAGTGTTTTGAAGGCCTTTTACAATGCAACAAATTTGAAGAAAAGTGTTCCTCATTGAAGAGCTAACAAAAAACCAGGAACTCTATACCATCCTCAAAGACGGAAACGACATGCTTGAATACCGAATCTGTAAGCTGGAGGCAAGCTTGAAAATTATTGGTATTCACATACTACAATAAGTCTTCGATCTTCTCTAAGATATGTTAAAAGTATGCGAAACCTAGAAAACACAATCAATTATATCCATAGTGCTATGGAAGTAATGATACTCAATCTACCTTTCAATCTTGTTTGTGGAACCAATCAAGTCAACAATAGTGGACCTAATCGAAAACACAAACAAGAAGGCATAAGATGCAATTTAAAATTCAGAAATGGCCTCCCTCAATTGAGTCCCTATTTTAACTTCAGCTTTTCTTGGCGTAAGTTTTCTTGACTTACTGTACATCATTTAAGACCTCGGTGCCTACAAAGCTATTATTTTGGTGTTATGCTATTTTTTATGTAGGTGATCATCCAGACCACGCTTTCTAGTCACAGCTTCCCTAGCAAATTTCCTAGCTCCACTATTTCTCTTTGAGAGAAAGAACAGATGGATTTTCATTTTTGGATACACTTTTATATTTGCTCTTGATTCAGATTTCTCATGTTCCAAGTCAATTTCATCAGCCAGATTCACTACAAATTCCCTCCTATCCTATGTTTCCTCTTTAATTAGCTCTCAGATGATATCATTTTTCATCAACACATCTTTTCCCATGCAGGTATTCTCCTACCACACCTTCTGGCGTATAATCATCACCCTGATTAACCCAACCATATAAATTTGGGCTAGGGCAATAACTATATAGGTTTTCCATTCTTGTTAGATGCAGTGCTAGGCTTTGAAGGCCTTCTTAAAGTCCAATGCACCCTAAAAGTTAGTCCAATCACTATTGAATCTATCTATTTACAATGCCACCAAAAGTTGATCCCTTCACAAAGCTTGACACATAAACATGAGCAACAACCATCATTAAATCTTAAAAAGGTATGAAAACCATATACATGGTCCCTCATCCTTATCAGTTAGACCTATAAAACTTAACTGTAAAATTACAGATATCTTGTTTGAATGACCAATGCCTAATCAATTTAAAATAGTATTCACAAAATCAGTGTACTCTATGTATGTTTTCATGATAACATTATAAAATAATACATACCTCTCACATATAAAGTGGTTTCATTAGCAACAGCTTATTCCTTCGAACCCATTTTTACTGTAGCCTCTTGTGCTGGTTGGAAAAAAGTTGATCAACTTTCATTACCTTATATTTACAAATAAGAGAAAAATAATTTATGTCAAACAAGAGAAGATCATAAAGAACATTACCCATCTGATGTAATAGATTACCCATTTTTTGCAACAGACTCCACATTTGTTGTAATAGATGCCCCATCTGTTCAACAAATGGGCAATCTGTTATAACAGGATACTCATATGTTGCAACAGATGCGTATCTTATTACAACATATAGTAAATCTATTGGAATAGATCAAACCAGCCTAGCTAGTGGTTTGATTTATTTCAATAGTCGCTCCGTCTGTTGCAACATCAAAAACAACATCAACAAAAAAGAAACTACTAATACATAACATCATTTGTTCCAACACCATCAACAACACCATACCACACATTCCAACAACATCAATAATAGCATCAACAATAAGGAAACAAACAAAATACATACAAAAAAATGATACAAACAATAAGACTTTTAAACTTCTCCCAACATATGACTTTTTTCGCATATTTTAGTAATAACAATGATTCATTCATTCCAGACTTAAAAGTCACCTTTTCCTTCAAATTTTTTAAAATAAATAGGATATGGGTAAAGGGTAATTAAATAAAAAACAATTGTAAATAACTAATTTATAAAACTTGCAAAGAAAAAGGCGAGAATGAAAAAAAAATAGTGAATCATACCTGCAATATCAAAGGCAAGGGGATCAAAACATTAATTTCAATAGAAAAGTTATAGATCGGTTGAGATCCGAAAGTATACTCACAAGAAAGCGGAGAGAAAAGATAGAAAAAAAGGAGCCAGTTATGATAACCCTAAAGAGTAGAGCAAGAAAAAGAGTAGATCAGAATAAATTTATGGCTGAAGGAGAGATAATTATAGAGAAGGCAACTAAATATTCATTAATAATAACTTTGAGGAGCCCGAGGAAGATGGGTGACATTGAAAAGACAAGATAAGACTAATTAAGGAGGAGATTTTTGAGTTATTCAAGAAATATTTTTTACCGTCTTTAGTATTTCATTTTTGTTTTGGAAAAAAAATTTCTTTAAAATAAAAAAAAATTCAAATATATATGTCACCTATTCAACAAATAACAATATCTGTTTGAACATTTCCTACAAGTCAGTTATCTATCGAAATAGATGCAAATGTCTATTTGATAATTAAAATAGATCTATAATTTGCTGCAACATATCACAATATCCGTTTGAAAATCTCCAATAACTCAGTCGTCTGTTGCAACAGATTTCTAAGTAATTGATTTAGGTAGAACTAGGGATGAGTTCATAGGGTCAACTACAACATCAAATGAGTCTTTACAATTGTATGCTTTAGGTATTGTGTTCATCTAGACCCGAATCATCGATCGATCACTCTGAGTTGAAAAGATTCTCATTAACTTAATGTTAAGCTAGTACCTAAATTGATTTAGGTAGAACATGGGATGATCTCATAGGGTCAACTAAAACTTCAATTGAGTCTATCCAATTGCATGGTGTTGATATTGCATTTATCCCGACCCAATGTAAGACCCGCAAAATTCTAAGCTTAACTCAGTTCGTTAAAGCTTGAAGAGAGCTTCCAGACTTAGAAATTTCAGCTAAGTGTTTATACTTAGAAGTATTTTAGCCTTCGTAAGTTGGAAATACTATTTTATGACTCCTATGACATAAAAATATTGATCCTTAGGTTGATTCATGATTAGGGATGTTAGTAGGCATTCTCGGGCGAGTTTTGGATTTTTTGAACACAGTTTGAGGCACGTTTGGAAGTCCAAACTAGTGGATCAACGCAATCTTATTGCGCCGCATTGCCTATCATGTTGATAAGTATTTTTCCCAGCTCCCAATGTCAAATTCCAGTGAGCCGACGTAGACTCGATGCAGCGCGTCATCCATAGCGTCGATCCCATCGATGTGGTGTGTCGGGCTATGTGTCACTGGGCATATTTTCAGACATTAAAAGCCCATATTCATAGGGGTATTTGGGTCACTCTCCCACCCATTTTCAGCCCCAAAACATAGAATTAAGCGACCCTAGAGGCTAAATTGCTCACCTTCTTTCAAATTCTCTCAAAGCTACTCAAGAACAAACCCTAAGGCCTTTAATTTCAAAAGCAAATCTTCAAGGAAGCACCATCAACCTTCACTAATTCAAGAACCAAGGTATGTGAAGTGTCCATCCTAGGGTTCCTTCCACCGTTGGAGTTCAAAAAACTCTTTTCTACAAGTAAATTGATTTCATGAATTCCATGTGGGATTTGAGTGTATTCATGGTTTTGATGTTAATTATGTTTAAAGCCAAGGTTTACTTCAAGTTTCATCTGAAATTATTTATCATGTATTTAGTATCATGTGAATTCATGTTAAAGCCCTTAATTTGCAAAGTGGGATTTGAAAGTATGATGCTTACATGTTGCCTAGTATAATGTGGATAGATTTTGATCCCCAAGTGCTTCATAAATGGCTCATGTGAGTTAAAGGTGAAAATCATGCCATGTTATCATATGTGCAAACTTATTTCTCACAAGTATTTGATGAAATATCTCTATGAATGAATTATGAACAAGTGTGCATCGTTGTGCTTTTCAAGTTCATGCTATGTTTGCTTTTATGCTATCGAGTCCTGGAGGTATTCAATACCTAAAAATCTAGCTATTTACCTAGAGCTACGGTAGTTATAGAACAGTCTTAGTAGTGTCACAAACAGTAATACTCAGAAGCCAGTCCCCAGTCTCAGTTCAAAATTCAGTAATTTTAGTTAGCTAACAGAACTCAGTAGTACTCCATCACTTAATAGAACCAAGTAAACTCAGTTCATTTCAGTCAGTTAAAACGATCAGTAATAGTTCAGTCCAACCTAGAACAGTGTAGAAATCAGTTCAGAGTCTATTCAGTTGGGAGTAGGATTCAGCACCAAGTGAACCCAAGGATGGGGACTCACCTGCCAGTAGAGGGTGTGAACCTTAGAAGCAGTCCTTGTGTTCCAGAACTATGCAGCCAGCATAGGTTCAGACATCAATCTTCCAGTTGAGGGTTGACGAGGTGTTTTGACCTTCTAGTTGAGGGTACCACCGTTCTCATTAGAGTACCTGCCAGATGAGGGTAACTCTTCAGCTTGTCCTTACCTATGGGACAGTACTGACACCTTTCCACATGGGGTTACAGGTTAGACCCCAATTAGTTTAGAGATGGGCATGTCAGTTAGATGATTACCTCTCACAGTTTCAGTTTCAATCTCAGTATAGAACTAAGTTCAGTTCTACAGAATCAAGACTATTAGACACAGTCGCTCAGCTCAGTATGGAACTCTGCAAGTTCCATAAAATTAGGACTGTCAAAAACAGTCACCCTGCTATCCATAATGCAATTATCAATAAACTAAGATATTTGTTATTTAGTTGTCTGAACACAGTACCTAGTGTGACTATGATCTCTGACATAGTATATGTAGATATATGCACAGTATTGCATAATCAGTCTTTTATTATTGCATAATCAGTCTTTTATTAATTTTAGTTATACGTGTACTCTCATTCAGTTGTATTCATATTACTCAGTCAGTTATTGTTCATGCATATCAGCCTACCTCACTTGGCATACCAGTACATTCAAAGTAGCATACCTTTTTTTTGCACTATGATATTTTATATCATAGGTTCGGATGTATGGGCTCCTAACCGCACTTAGCAGCCCAGCTATCAGCAGCAGACTTAGTGTGATTCCTCATAGTTTGAGGACAAAGTTATTATATCATTTCATTATTTCAGTTTTCAGTTTAGTTTAGTAGTCAGAGTTAGTTGGGAAATTATCCCGTCAACACCATATTCAGACAGTTAGAGGCTTTTAGACTAGAGTATTTTAGATAGATATTTTAGTATTCAATTTGTAGTATTCAGTATTTGTTTCAATTATGAACCTTAAGGTGATTTCCAGCCTATCTTTCACAATTATTTCAGATATATTATCATTGTAGTGTTGTTATTATTTAGTGCTCACAGCAGGTACCAGTCATGGGTTAGCTAGTGGTCTTTCGGGGTCGCCAGCACTGTGTAGTATTTGGGGTACAGACTCGGGGCATTCCAAACTTAGTATCAGATCCTAAGCTTAAATAGAGTCCTAGGAAGTTTGAAACTAGCATATAGTAGAGTCTTATGCATGGGGGTGTAGTGCGCCACACTTATGGACAGAAGGCTATGAGATATTTTAGGAAAAGTTTCCCTTCTTTCAGTATTCATGTTGTGCGAGTGAGAACAAGCTCAAATTAAACTCTCAGTCTAATCTTTTTCTTACTTCTACTTATAGAACATACCTCCCATGAAGAACAACGAAAGAAGAATAGGAAATCACTAGTACCTCAGCCTATTTAGGTAAATCCCCTGGATGAGCATGTCTCCCATACCGAATTTAGAGCTGCTTTCACCACCTATCCAATTCCATTCCAGCTAAGAATAAATGGCTAGCTATTTTTCCAGCCAACCTAGTGGCCAATACTATTGCAGCTAGAATTCGGGACTTCACCCAAATGAACCCTCCAGCTTTTACCTAGTCTAAGTCAGATAAAGACCTATAGGAATTTCTTGATCAGGTGCAGAAAGTTACAAATATTATGGAGGTGACAACTAGTAAGAGTGCTGAGTTAGCCGCATATCAGTTGCAAGATATGTCTCAATCATAGTTCAAGTAGTGGGAGGCTGAGAGGGTCACAGATGTAGGGCCCATAGAATGGGAGGAGTTTGCCACTACTTTTTTGGGCAGGTTCTTCCCACTGGAGTTGAGGAAAGTGAAGGTGTTGAATTTTATTAATTTGAAGTAGGGTAATATGAAAGTGAAAGAGTATTCTCTCAAGTTTACTCAACTAGCCAAATACGCCCCTTATGTGGTAGCAGATAGTAAATCTAAGATGAGTAAGTTTGTGTTTGGCGTGTCTAACAGTATGGTTAAGGAGTGTATGACTGCAATGCTGATCAAGGATATGGACATACCCAGGCTTATAGTACTTGGTCAGCAGATAGAGGAGGCTAAGAATAGGGAGAATAATATAGCTAGAACAGGTAGCTTCAATTTCGCTCAGCCTAAGTCAAAAGGTGGAAATCGTTCCCAGTTCTGCCTGAAATCTTCAGTTCCAACGCCGTCCTCATCTAGTGCTCTAGTGCCAAAATTTAGGGATGGCAATAAAAATAGGGCACCAAGCTCGAAACCTCAGGGCAGTGTTAGCAGTGCCCGAACAAACTCTCTTTGCCAAAAATATGGCAGAAACCATCAGGGTGTCTATAGGGCTAGCAGTGATGTATGTTACAAATGTATTAAGCTAGGCCACAGGGTCATAGATTATCCTCGTTTAGGTTCTCAAGGTCAGTATAATCATCCCCCATCTTAGTCTGGTCGCCCGAATCAGCAGGGTGCCGCTTCCAGTGCCACCAGTGGGCAATGCCCAAACAAACTCTATGTACTTTATTCTCGACAAGATCAGGAAAGTTATCTTGATGTGGTTACTGGTACATTACAAGTTTATCACTTACATGTTTATGTTTTGTTAGATCCAGGAGCTTCTTTGTCTTTTGTAACTCCTTATATAGCTGATGACTTTGGAGTCAGTCTCGAAATCCTAATAGAGCCTTTCTCAGTCTCTACGCTAGTAGGTAAATCTATCATAGCCTGACGGGTATACAGGAACTGTCCGATTATGGTATCACAGAAAGTTACTTCGGCAGACTTAGTAGAATTAGAGATGACCGACTTTGATGTCATTCTTGGCATGGATTGGCTTCATTCATGCTATGCTTTAGTTGACTGTAGAAACAAAATTTTCCATTTTCAATTTTTGAATATACCTGCCTTTGAGTAGAGGGGTAGTACTTTAGTCCTTAGAGGTCAGCTTGTTTCTTACCTTAGGGCGAGAAAAATAATATCTAAGAGATGTCTCTATCATTTTATTTGAGTCCACGACTCTAGTTTAGAAAACCCTAATCTTGATTCAGTATCAGTAGCTTGTGAATTCCCAGATATATTTCCTGAAGATCTTTCAAGAGTCTCTTCTAAGTGGGAAATTGACTTCAGAATCGACCTTCTTCCAAATACTCAACCTATCTTTATTCCGCCATACAGAACAACTCCAGCAAAACTTAAAGAGTTAAAAGAATAGTTGAAGGATCTCCTAGATAAGGGATTCATCAGACCCAGTGTATCCCCGTGGGGCACACCAATTCTATTCGTGTGTAAGAAAGACAGTTCTCTCAGGATGTGTATAGACTGCCATAAGTTAAATATAGTCTCGGTCAAGAACAAGTATCTACTTCTCAGAATCAATGACTTATTTGATCAACTTTAGGGTGCCAGTTACTTTTCTAACATAGATCTCAAATCAGGCTATCAACAGCTCAGAGTCAGAGAATGTGATATTCCAAAGATATCCTTCAAAACTCTGTATGGTCACTTTGAATTCTTAGTCATGTCATTTGGTCTTACCAATGCCCCAGTAGCTTTCATGGACTTGATGAACCATGTGTTCAAGCAGTACTTGGACATATTTATCATAGTCTTCATAGATGACATTCTTGTCTACTCCCACAGTGAGCATGATCACGTAGACTATCTCAGAATAGTATTACAAGCTCTTAAAAACCATCAATTGTTCACCAAATTTAGTAAGTGTGAATTTTGTCTAAGGTCAGTATCTTTCCTTGGTCATATAATTTTCGGTGATGGCATTAGAGTGGATCCTCAAAAGACCAAAGCAGTGAGAAACTGGCCCAGACCCATCTCTCCATCAGATATCAGGAGTTTTTTGGGTTTGGCTGGCTATTACCGACGATTTATTGAGGGATTCTCATCTAGTGCATCCCCCATGTCTAGATTGACTTAGAAGAAAGTCAAATTCCAGTGGTCAGACTCTTGTGAGAAGGGTTTTCAGGAGTTGAAAACTCGACTCACTACAACCCAGTTTTAACTCTACTAGACGGTTCAGATGAATTTATGGTATATTGTAATGCTTCCAGAGTTGGTTTAGGGTGTGTTTTGATGTAGAGAGATAAGGTCATATCCTATGCCTCTAGATAGCTTAAGCCCCATGAAAAGAACTATCCCACTCATGATCTTGAGTTAGTAGCTGTAGTATTTGCCTTGAAGATTTGGAGGCATTAATTATATGGGGTACATGTGGATATAATCACAGACCATCAAGGCCTGCAATATATGTTCTCTCAGGAAGATCTGAACCTATATTAGAAGATGGTTAGAGTTGTTGAAAGATTATGATATGAGCGTCTTAGCAAAGCCAATATAGTGGTTGATGCTCTCAGTAGGATGTCTATGGGTAGTTTTGATCATGTGGAGGATAATAAGAAGAAGTTAGGTTAGTAAGTTCATCAGCTTGCCCGACTAGGTGTCCGCTTAGTCAATTTAGTAGAGGGAAGTGCATGGGTGCAAAATAGTTCAGAATTGTCTCTGGTTTCCAAGGTGAAGAAAAAATAGAATAGATAAACCAGTTTAGCAAAGTTTAAAGATTCAGTCAAAGATTAGAAGGTAGAGGTTTTCTCCCAAGGAAAAGATGGTGTGTTATGTTCCAGGGTTGATTATGTATGCCAGGAGTAGATAACTTGAGGCAACGAATTCTAGAAAAAGCGCATGGTACGCATTAATCTATTCATCCAGAGGCCACTAATATGTACCATGATTTACGGGAGCTCTAATGGTGGAGTGGGATAAAAAGAGACATTGTCGAGCTTGTGACTAAGTGATCTATATGTCAGCAGGTTAAGATTGAGCACCAGAAACCTAGTGGGTCTATACAGGAGTTCAGTATTCCCACTTGGAAATGAGAGGAGGTGAATATGGATTTTGTGATGGGTTTGCCTCATACTCATCGTCAGCATGATTCAATTTTGGTCATTGTAGATAAAATGACCAAATCAGCTAATTTTCTACCAGTCTATACTTCTTATTCAGTCGAGGATTATGCCAAGCTCTATGTTAGAGAGTTGGCCAGATTGCATAGAGTTTCACTATCCATCATCTCAGATAGAGGTACGCAGTTCACCTCACACTTTTGGAAAGCCTTCCAAAAGGGTCTTGGTACCCAAGTTCACCTCAGTACAGCCTTCCACCCTCAGATAGATGGTCAGGCAGAGAGGACCATCCAGACTCTAGAAGATATGTTAAGGGCGTGTGCCATTGACTTTAAAGGCAGTTGCTATGACCATTTCCCACTGATTGAATTTGTATATAACAACAACTATCATTCCAACATTTAGATGGCTCTATTTTAGGCGCTCTATAAGAGGAGATGTAGATCTCTCATTAGTTGGTTTGAAGTGGGTAAGGCCGTAGTGGTAGGGCCTGACTTGGTATTTGATACCTTAGAAAAAGTTCAGTTGATCAGGAAAAGGCTCAAGACAGCTCAGAGCCGGTAGAAATCATACACATATATGCAAAGAAAGGACCTCGAGTTTAAGGTTGGTGACTATGTATATTTGAAAATCTCTCCTATGAAAGGAGTGAAAAGGTTTGGCAGAAAGGGGATGCTCAATCCCCGATATATCGGTCCTTACCGGATTCTCAACCATTTCGGAAAGGTAGCCTATGAGCTTGAGTTGCCTTCAGACTCAGCTTCAGTCCATCCAGTGTTTAATGTCTCCTTGCTAAAGAAATACATAGAAGACCCAGCAGTTATAGTCCCTATAGAGGGTATAGATGTTTAGAATAGCCACTCTTATAAGGAAATCCCAATCAAAATTCTCGATCGTCAGATTCGTAAACTGGTGAACAAAGAAGTTTCACTAGTCAAAGTTCTTTGGCGAAATCAGTCCGTTGAGGGAGCTACTTGGGAAACAGAATCAGATATATAGACCAAGTATCCTCAACACCTCTCCGAAAAATCAGACTCAGCTCAAGGTAACAATTTTTCTTGAATCTATTCAGTTCCATGCTCAGATTACCTTTACAACCCTGTATCGGTTCAGTTGCATAACATTTTATATCATGCATGCCTTCATGAAACAACTCAGTCATGTGTCATATTTTTAGAACTCAGTCATGCTTCAATTATGCATGTTCAGTATAAGATCTCAGTATATTAGTACTTTCAGTCATGTAATTACGCTTCAGTTGTGTGTGTTCAGTATATAAATTCAGTCTATCAGTACTTTCAGCTTAGTCAGTCTCATTCGAGGAAAAATATTCCCAAGAGGGAGATATTATAATACCCCACAAAATTCTAAGCTCAACTCAGTCCGTTAAAGCCTGAAGAGAGGTCCCAGACTTAGAAAATTCAGCTAAGTATTTATACTTAGAAGTATTTTAACCGTCGTAAGTTGGTAATCCTATTTCACGACCCTTATGATCATAAAATATCTATCCGTATATTAATTCATGATCAAGGATGTCAGTAGGCATTCTCGGGTCAGTTTTGGATTTTTCAAACACTGTATAAGGCATGTTTTGAAGTCCAAACCAGTATATCATCACGATCTCAATTCAACGCATCACCTATCATGCTGATAAATATTTTTCCCAGCTCCCAGTGTCAAATTCTAGTGAGCCAACATAGATTCAATGCGACACACCGTATATAGCATCGATCCCATTAATTCAGTACGTCGAGCTGTATGTCATTGGGCATGTTTTCAGTCATTAAAATCCCACGTCCATAGGGATATTTGGGTCATTATACCACCCGTTTTCAGCCCCAAAACATAAAATTAAGCGACCCTAGAGGCTAAATTGCTCACGTTCTTTCAAATTCTCTCAAAGCTGCTCAAGAACAAACCCTAGGGCCTTTAATTTCAAGAGCAAATCTTCAAGGAAGCACCATCAACCTTCACTAATTCAAGCACCAAGGTATGTGAAGTGTTCATCCAAGGGTTTCCTTCCACCCTTGGAGTTCAAAAAACTCTTTTAAACTACAAGTTAATTGATTTTATGAATTCCATGTGGGATTTGAGTGAATTCATGGTTATGTTGTTAATTGTGCTTAAATCCATGGTTTATTTCAAGTTTCATATGAAATTATTGTGAATTCATGTTAAAATTCCTTGATTTGCAAAGTGGGATTTAAAAGTATGATGCTTACATATTGCCTAGTATTATGTGGATAGATTTTGATCCCCAAGTGCTTCATAAATGGCTCATGTGAGTTAAAGGTAAAAATCATGCCATGTTATCATATGTGCAAGCTTATATCTCATAAGTACTTGATAACATATCTCTATAAATGAATTATCAACAAGTGTGCATCGTTGTGCTTTTCAAGTTCATGCTATGTTTTACCTTTATGCTATCGAATCCTAGGGGTATTCAATACCTAAAAATCTAGCTGTTTACCTAGAGATAAGTAGTTATAGAACAGTCTCAGTAGTGTCATGAACAGTAATACTCAGAAACCAGTCTCAGTTTCAGTTCAGAATTCAGCAAATTCAGCCAGCTAACAAAACTCAGTAGTACTCCATCAATTAATGGAACCCAGTTAACTTAGTTCAGTTCATTCATTTAACACGGTCAGTATTAGTTCAGTCAAGCCTAGAATAGTTTAGAAATCAGTTTAGAGTCTATTCAGTTGGGAGCAGGATTCAACACTGAGTGAACCCAAGGATGGGGATTCACCTACCAGTAGAGAGTGTAACACCCCATATTTTTGTGTGTACTTGTTCTATTTATATGGAACTTGATATATCTTTGTGGTGTATATGGAGTTCTAAATACTTCCCATGTGGTTTAATGTGACCAAGTATATACAAATTTTAAGTTAGATTAAAGAGTTAAGAACTAAAAATTGAGTATTTTGTTAAGGTGCTTTCTTGACTTACTTAAGCTAGTAGGTAGATCACTTACTTGAGCTATTTGGAACAAGTTAATGGGATCAAGACCACGTATCAGATTAGGCCTTATATTAATGTAATTATTTGAGCCCAAATTAAGTAAAAAAGAAAGAAAACGGAGAAAAGAGGCTCAATACTTAAATCTGCCAAATACCAAGTTAAAGAGAAGAAAGGGAGGAAAAATTGGTAGCTAAGGCCCAATAGATTTTGATCCACAAAGGCCCAATATATTAGGCAACTGTATACATAAATTACTTTAAAAAAATATGGCCCAAAAGTAGTCAATAAATTCGTCCAAGAGCAGCTCCTATTTATGGATTGAAATCAGCATTTTTTCTCATTTTAACTTAGACAAAATTTCCAGCTTTCTAGGTTTTTCTCTCTTGTTCTCTCTTGGCTATGAAACAACCCTATAATACCACAAGGGTTCTTGGGATTGACCTTCCTTACAAGCTAAAGGTAAGTGAACAATTCATGAGCTTGTACCATGGAAACTATGTGTTCTTTAAGATTAATTTCCAGACAGCTCTCTCTATAAGTTTGGGCAGTCCATTGTTCTTAGTTATTAAGGGATTTCTCTTTTCTCTTTTGATGTATGTGTGAAGGGATTAATATATGGAGGAAATACACATTAAGACACTAAAATACCAAGGAAATCAAGGTATGGTTGTTGTCTACTTTTGTCCTTTTTCCATATACATGTGTTGATAGAGAATTGCACATATTGGGTTGCTATTAAAGGACGATTGAGTGTTATTGTAGACTGTTTTGTGTGCTTGTGTTGTGGGCTTCTGGATTGCTATTGGAAAAAGGTGTGAATAGTTTGTATTGAATTATAGAAGATGGATGTGGTGATACACCACTGAATTTATGATTGTGTATGTCTATTGCTCATTTCATTTTGTGTGTGTTGATTGAAAGGTGAAATGAAGCCGACGTTGTGTCGGGGGATATTATATGAATATGTATGGTATGTGGCTGTAATTGGAGTATAAGAGAGTTAAAGTGACACCCTTTGTTGATAAATTAAGGGCTTACTTCCCGGCCACTAGTTTGGTGAAGTTAAATAGCCAAAATATGACATTTGGTTGCTAATATTAGTTTGCCATATATTTCATTGTAAATAAGTAATCTAAAAGTGCGGGAAGTCGAGTTGGGATGGTATTGGAGTTTTACAACCAGGTATGTAAGGCATACTCTATTTTGCACTCTTGGCGTGAAAACGGATACTTGTTCCATCGAGTAAGCTTCCAAGGTTATCCAAAAACACGTGCTACATAATAGCACCTATGATATCCCATGCTACTAATTAACTTATTCCCACTCTCTAATGTGTTAAACCACCTCAATACATGCTTTCTACCTATCCTACATGCCTATTTTCACTAGTAAATTTTAGAATTTTCCCGGTTACTCAAATAAGACCCATGTGTTATTTTTAGCTCCTAAACACTTCATTAGTGTGCCAATAACTCCTTACTTCATTGTTATTGCATTGATTGCCTATTTACATGTATCTTATTGATAGATCATTGTTTCAAGGTACCATAAGGTTATGACCACCGAAGTAACAATCTCAAAAGGCTAATTAAACTAAGTAACAGAAATCTGTAAAATGGGTGGAAGCTCAGGGTCATAAGCCTAGCATGGGCCGATACTGATACTTTATATCTAGGTGGAAGCTCAGGAGCATAAGCCTAGTATGGGTCGATCCTGATTTATTAGTTACCACTGATCAGCTGGTCATTTGTATCATATGGACTACAAAGATAATGAAGTAAGAAGGTAAAAGGAAGAAAGAAATGAAATGTACCCTGTTCCACAAGTAAATGTAAAGGTGGTCTACTAGCATTATTCTTACACTTGTTCCATATTTTTATTAATCCTTTATGTCATGTATTGTTACTTTTCCACCTTCCATACTCAATACATTTTTTTTCGTACTAACTCCCCTTATGGGGGGACTTATATTTCATGCTACAGGCACAGGAGCTTCGGCAAACATGCCTCCTCAGTAGAAGCCCAGGATATCCATCTACTATTGGTGAGCTCCAGTTTGCTTTGGGTCTTACCAAGTCGTTTCCATATATTTTTGGAATTGTATAAAGGTTAATAGTATGGCGGGGGTTTGTCCCGATATTAGCTAAATTTTTTGTATCGTCTAGAGGCTTTGTAGACCAATGTAAAGTTAAGCATGGTAGTGTGTTATCTTGTAGATGTTATAGCCTCAACAGCCAAGACTATTATGTATATAGTTTTAGGGCTTGTCATTTATATTTTTTTGCATTAAGGCATTATATTCGTATATGGCAAAACCTTTGCCTATTATAGTTGCATGCATGTGAATTCCAAGGTTTTAGGTTGGTTCTCTCGGGCCTTCACGGCTACGTGTGCCTGTCCGCCCCAATAGAATTTGAGGCGTGACAGAGGGTGTGATCCTTAAAAGCAGTCCTTGTATTCTAAAACTATGTAGCCAGTGTAGGTTGAGATATCAACCTGCCAGTTGAGGGTTGATGAGGTGTTTTAACCTGCCAATTGAGGGTACCACCATTCTCATTAACGTACCTGCTAGATGAGGGTAACTCTTTAGCTTATCTTTACCCATAGATCGATATTGACACCCTTCCAGCTGGGGTTACAGGCTAGACCCCAATCAGTTTAGAGAGGGGCATGTCAATTAGATAATTACCTCCTACTATTTCAGTTTCAGTCTCAGTATAGAACTCAGTTCAATTTTATAGAATCAAGACTGTCAGACACAATCACTCATCTCAGTATGGAACTCAGCATAGTTCCACAAAATTAAGACTGTCAAAAATAGTCACCCAGCTATCAGTAATACAGTATCAGTAAACTCAGATATCAGTTATTCAGTTATCAGAACTCAGTATCTAGTGTGACTATGATATCAGACACAATATATGTAGATATGTGCATAGTACTGCATAATTAGTCTTTCATCAGTTTCTGTTATATGTGTACTCTCATTCAGTTGTATTCATATTACTTAGTCAGTTATTATTTATGTATATGAACCCATGCATATCATCCTACCTCACTTGGCATGCCAGTACATTAAAAGTACTGACGCATACATTTCTGTTACACTATGATGTTTTATATCATAGGTTTAAATGTACGGGCTCCTGACTGCATTTAACAGCCCAATTATTAGTAGCAGACTTAGTGGTGAGTCCTCATAGTTCAAGGACAAAGTTATTATATTATTTTATTATTTCAGTGTGCTGTTTAGTTCAGTAGTTGGAGTTAGTTGGAGAATTCTCCCATCAACTCCATATTTAGATAGTTAAAGGCTTTCAGACTAGAGTATTTTAGATAGATGTTTCAGTATTCAGTTTACAGTATTCAGTATTTGTTTTAGTTATGAACCTTAGGATAATTTCCAGCCTATCTTTCGTATTTATTTCAGATTTATTATCATTGCAGTGTTATTATTATTCAGTGCTCACACCAGGTACCAGTCATGGGTTAACTGGTATTCCTTCGGGGTCGCTAGCACCATGTAGTATCTCGGGTACAGACTCGAGGCGTTACACCAGAGTTGTCGATCGATCACTCTTAGTTGAAAAGATTCTCATTAAATTAATGTTAAGCTAGCACCTAAACTAATTTAGGTAGAACTAGGTATGAGTTCATAGGTTCAACTACAACATCAGTTGAGTCTTTGTAATTGCATGATGTTGGTATTGCATTCATCTCGACCTGAGTCGTTGATTGATCACTCTGAGTTAAAAAGATTCTCATTAACTTAATGTTAATCTAGTACCTAAATTGATTTAGGTAGAACTAAGGATGAGTTCATAAGGTCAACTACAACTTCAACTAAGTCTTTGAAATTGCATGGTGTTGGGATTGCGTTCATCCCAACACGAGTCGTCAATTGATCACTCTGAGTTAAAAATATTCTCATTAACTTAATATTAAGCTAGTACCTAAATTGATTTAGGTAGAACTAGGGATGAGCTGATAAGGTCAACTACAACTTCAATTGAGTCTTTGCAATTGCATGGTATTGGTATTACGTTCATCTTGACCCAAGTCGTCGACTAGTCTCTCTGAGTTGAAAAGATTCTCATTAACTTAATGTTAAGCTAGTATCTAAATTTATTTAGGTAGAACTAGAGATGAGTTCATAGGGTCAACTACAACTTTAATTGAGTCTTTTTAATTGCATGGTGTTAGGTTGCGTTCATCCCAACCCAAGTCGTCAATCGATCACTCTGAGTTGAAAAGATTCTCATTAACTAAATGATAAGCTAGTACTAAATTGATTTATGTAGAACTAAGGATGGGTTCATAGGGTTAATTATAACTTCAATTGAGTCTTTGCAATTGCATAGTATTGGTATTGCGTGCATCCCGACCTGAGTCATCGATCGATCACTCTGAGTTAAAAAAATTCTCATTAACTTAATATTTTAAAAAATATATCTTTTAAAATTTTAAAAATTAATTAAGATCAATTCAGACCAAATTAATAATTTCAAAACTTCTCATTCTCTTCTAAAATTACAAATCAACCCATACAAATCATCCATTTGCGGGAAGAACTTTTACTCATTTCATATCTCAAGTTCTCGCTCTTCTCTCTCTCTCTCTCTCAATAATACAGACAACAACTACTCAACATATTGCCTAACCCTTCAAAATAAATTGATTTTCTTCTCATTTTCGACTACATAGTTGTTATTTTTTACTTTATTCTCGCTTGTATCCATTATTTTTTCTGTCTAACAGAGTTAGAGAAGAGTTCTACATCTATTCTTTATTCTAAAAATTATGGCTTTTTTGTTAATGATGAAAACAATACTTTTAGTTGTATTATCTTCGAGAATGGGTTAACAATTTTGAGTTTTGATACTAAAAATGAAGGAAGCACCTGAGAAAACCCTAGTTTTTATCACAGTGTTTTGTTGAGTATCGTGGTATTGTTGGATGGTGTTTGTGGTATTTTTGGTGGTTGTTGTTGGTGATGTCGATATTTGTGGTTTTAGTGGTGGTATCGATGGTCTTGGTGGTGGTATTGGTGGCATTAGTGGTGGTCTTGGTGGCACTGATGGTGGTCTTGGTGGCATTGGTAGAGGCATTAGTTATGGTGTTGGTGGTGGTCTTGGTGGTCAATCTGTTGCAACAGCTGGAAGATCTGTTGGGAGATATTAAATAGATCTTCAAACAGATTCCCCATCTGTTCCAACTGATGGGTTATCCGTTGGAGTATTTTTTTTTAATGTGGCGTATAATAATTTATTGAAATTTGTCTTACCTTTTTAAAAAAAATTATGCAGACACCAAATTTAATGTATTTTTTGTTTTTTTGTTGTTTGTAGTTAAAAGATGTCTCCCTAAAGAAAAGAAATTGAAAGTGGATCAACTTTTTACCACCCAACAAAAAAGCCTAGATTACAGATAGATTCCGAGAAACTTCCTGAACAATATCAATCAGGGAAAAATGAAGCTGAGGAAAATGAGAACTCCTTCTCACCAATGGGGCACAAATTAATATCGAAATCCCATCATGATCCTGTCAAAACCATTTTTATTGATAGGTTTTGAGTACCCTGTAGAAGCAACTGGTGATTGATGAGTGGTGAGTTTACCACTCATTTGCACTTATTTTTCGTGCACATTAACTTGTTTTAAATGAATAAATGAGACAACGTCTATGGGTAGATGCACTAATATCCACTCTTTGCAGGCATAAAGTTGAGAAGACCAAAAGATGTGGATTGGAGATAAAAATGATAAAAAGGGAGCAAGAAAGAGTGCAGCTAAAGACCTGGACTACATCAGCCTCGGTTACCGCAACCATAGTCCTCTATTCGTGGTCATAGTCAGTCAAGACGGTCAGAGCAATGCGGTCGCAGCATAAAACCACGGTCGCGAGGTCGCGGACAGATATCTGCGATAGTAATTAAGTGAGAATAGGCCCAGGGCAGATCTATAAAAGCACTTAGACGCATCCCAAGTCATATTTAAGCAAAAATCCCTTCCTCTTTAAAGGAGCTTAGCTCATAAGATATCTTGGAATTTAAGACTTGAAACCCTAATCTTGGGCAAGTGTGTAATTAATTTTGGAGGATCAATTTCTTAGTTCCTTGGTGATGAGTGATTGCTTTGAATGAGCCATATGGTATATTTCTCTTTACTTTCTTCATAAGTAGCTAAGTAATTTGGTCATGGGATTATGTTGAACTAGCATGTAGTTGTGTGTGTATTGTTGTGTTTGCATGGGTTTTAGTTGTTGAGTATGGATTTCACCATTACTTGAGCCTATGTGTTGGAATTTGGTGGGTGAAAACTCTAAATATCCAAATGGGTTTGGTGGGTGAAAGCCCCAAGCTATAAAAAAAACCCTATTTTCATCCTCTACAGAGGGATTTAAACGAATATTAGATAACCCATAACATCCTCAAAAGAGGGTTATCGGGGGACAAAGCAACAGTGAACAACTAAGCCTATAGTTTACTACCCTTTGCAATCTTAGACATAAGTGATTAGGGAATGTGAATCATATCAAGAGAATCATCCTAGAAATAAGGATGTTTGGTTGAGGTTTTGGGTGGTTATATAAACTCCACACTTAATAGGTGCTCAAAAGAGCCAATGAGTGAACTCGTTGGGGTTTTATTGAAAGATTGACCTCAATGATCTTCGACCTATCCTATAAAGTAATTAACAACTAAATTCCATAATAAACCAACATTACCCCGCATGCTTTACTTCTAAGGATACGTAATCCCAAGATCTCTCCAAACCTTGAAGTTCAAACCTAAGATAGCATTTGCCGCCTGCTTGTTGAAGTTTATGTGAAAAAGTTTTCCACCAAATCCCCCATTTATTTACACATGTTGTTTTCATTAGTATTCTGGGTAACCTCATAGTAACTTAAGCACCCATAGGTTCGAAGTCTATAGCATTCACTCCTTGAGATTTGACCTCAATCTACATTGGGTTACTTGAGAACGACTGCCTCACCCCTCAATCATGGGAATGAGTTAAGCGTTATCAGTGACCTTGTACTTAAATATCAGTTAGGAAAGGTTTTGATGAATTTAGGAGTATTATGAAGAATTAAAACATAGACGGACTTTTTAAGAGGAGCTACTTTGCATACTTTCTTAAGTTGCCTAAGGACCACACTCTCCATTTCTAAATAAGCATGGTATATGGTCTTCTTAAGCACAAGATCAAGTACGTGGAGGTGATAAAAATTCAATGGATGGGGCAAAAAGATGGATGAAATTTGGATCAACTACTATGGCATACCGGTTTGTTTTGGATTGAAAGAGTTTACCATAGTGACGGGCTTAAGATGTGATCATATAGAAGAACCTCTCATCAAGGAAACACCCCACAAAAGGTCCAACAAATACAAGGGGAAAAAGATAGGTTGTTGGGCATTGTTGGACATAGCTACAAAGTGGGGGATTTGATAGCAGATCTCAATGATAAAACCATACCAAAGCAGTACACGGAGAAATTGTGCTTAGTTTGGTTTGTCCATTACGCTATATTGGCAAGAGATGCCAAGAACATTAAAGAAGATGATTTGTTTGCTCTTGCTGATGATTTTAAGAAATTCAACGATTATTCCTAAATATATGACAGTTACTACTTGACTGTCAAATATTTACTGACAAAGCTATCCCCAGGGATAATCATATTATACGGCTTTCCTTGGGCTTTCATGGTAAAATTAATCACTATTTTTACTTATCCATTAATTTATATTGAATATAGTTATTATGAATTTTTTTTTCTTGCTTCTTGTTTACATTTTTTAGGCTTGGGCATTTGAAGCCATTCATATCCTCTGAAAGCAGTTCAAGGATTACTCGGATGAGGTTTCTTATCCAAGGATCCTTAGGTGGTTGGTTGCAAAGAGCAACAAAAAAATTAATGAGGCTGATCTCTTTAACCCTCCGAATGTAGTACATCTTTTTTCAACTAAAGTAATTTGCCTCAAAGAAAGATATTGAAACAGATGTGCTATCTGCTGCGACAAATGGGTCGTCTGTTGTAACAAATTACCTATCAACTTCAACTGGTGCAATAGCTGGGTAATCTGTTGCGACAGACGATCCATATTTCATAATAGATTAACCATCTGTTGCTCTGGTTCTCTAAACCCGACTTAACAGTTTACCCATCTACTACAAATTATGCAATAGAAGGGTAATCTAATGCAACATATTATTAATCTGTTGCGACATACAGATCAGTTGTTGTGGCAGATAAATCATCTATTGTATAAGTTGGTTGTGTTAACATGTAACTCAATTGACTGTAAATTATTATTATATGATTTAAATACCTTTTGTCTTTTTTATAGGTTGTGCATCCTTAGATCGTGCCTACTGAGCAGGAGTTGGGGATGACTTCTTTTATTGCTCTAGGTCTTGTTGATACAATAGCAGACCCAACGATGGAGTTAATAAAGAAGGAATTGGCTGGAGCAACGGCCATAAGAAGAGCAGTTAGGTAAGGTCAACCTAATGTTGAAGCTCTTCATGACCAACCAATTACAACAGATCTGGGTGCTTCTTTTAGGAGTGTTGCTGGTGGAGTTGTTGATGATGGTGGTAGCCATCCTGATGCTGCTGCTGCCAGTCATGATTATGAGAATTTTGGTGCTCAGGAAAAAATAAATACATTTGAAAACACCCCTTGCAAATTTCCCTCTCACCTTTACACTGGTCCCTTTCACCCTTACAGTGGTCCCTCTCACCCCTGTTCACCCTCATGTTCTTATTGTAAATGCAAAGTGTCCAAGGAAAGAGAGAATAAACTCTTTAAAAATTAGAGACTATTACTGAAGCAGTCGAGGAGTTAAAAATCAAAAGGGGTTTAATATCATCCAAGAAGGTGAGGTAGCCATAAACTCTACAGTAGAGGTTAGAAGGAAGAGAAGAAACATTATCCAATTACTCTCCATTCTG
The DNA here is from genome assembly GCF_002878395.1 of Capsicum annuum. Lineage (NCBI taxonomy): Eukaryota > Viridiplantae > Streptophyta > Magnoliopsida > Solanales > Solanaceae > Capsicum > Capsicum annuum. The sequence goes on from NC_061119.1 coordinate 26,745,812, forward strand.
AAAATAGAAAAAATTACAACTCCTCTAAGAGTTGTTAAAGTTCAGGGGCCGCTGAAGAAGGTGGACATACACGTGACACTTGAAGATGAAGAGAAGAAGGAACTTGAAAAAATCTTGACTGACGAGACGAAACCTCCACAAGAATACACCATGCATTTATTTTCCGCCCAAGACTTCATGAGTATGATAAATATGCGTGAGTGGTACATGGACAATGTAAGTTTATTTTTGCTAACCTAGCCTTCCAATTTACTCCATGAAGAAGAAGCTACGCAAAATATGCGTAATCTGATGTAACAACTGGGTATTCTATTGCAACATAATACACATCTGTTGCATAAGTTGCGTTAGCTGGGTAATCTGTGAATTGATTCAGAGAACCCTCTGCAATAGAATCTTTCCACTGTGTTTTTCTTCTTTATAATTACTAACCTATTTAAAAATTATCTTCTTATACCATAGTATGTTGATGAAATTCTTTGCCTCATGAGGGGCAGGCAATTAGCGTACCCGGATACTTATAATAATGCTGATAGGATAATGGACCTCAACTTCTACAATAATTTCAAGAGTAGGTATGATACTCTCCGTAGGAAAGCTTCTTTTGGTGGCCGGGTATTTGATCAGTTAGTTTCTACGTTCAATGAGATGAAGACATGATTAACTATATTAGAGGGAAAAGGTTATGTCCACACGGCTAGAGCTGGACCAAGGCAAAGAGAATCCTCGCAGTCATAAATGTAAAAGTCAAATATTTTCTTGCTGTTGAGATACTACTCGATGAGGGAAAGATTAAGGTTTATGACTGCAACTTACCTATCTTCAAGGAGGCCACGTTTTTAACCCACATACAACCACTCTTGAAGTTGTTCCCCAAGTTATTGACGCAGAGTAAACTAATGGATCATTTACCAGCGGAAGTATTGAAAAAGAAATCATGGGATTTTCAAGGTCGAAATAAGAATATCCACCTTCAAAAAGATAAAACCAGTGCCGCGTGGGGCCATAATCACTTGCATACATCAAGTGTTTGCTAACTGGCACAAAAATGGCCGGTATGTATGACGCCATTATGGAAAAGATGCAAGAGGTCTGGGCTTATGGGGTACTAACTAAATGGTTGGAGTTCGTGTATAAAAAAAGAAGATGTACAAAGACAGAAATGAACACGATAATAATTTTTTATTTCAACCCACTTCACTTTACATGGAGTGGCAATATTTTATGTCTGACGAAAGTTGAATTTTTATAATGCAACAGATTGTCTATCTGTTGTAACAGATATCATACTTGTTGTGACATGTTGATTATCTGTTGCAATAGGTTGGTCATTTATTCTATTATGAAGTCTGTCTGTTTGTCGCAACAGATATACAATCTATTGCAACATATAATCTATCTGTTACAATTGATAGGTACTCTGTTGGAACAAATCAAAAAAGTAGGAAGACCTGTTATATAATTTCCAGCAGATGATCTACATATTGCAAAATATGTCTAAATCTGTTTGATAAGATATGTCGTCTGTTGCAGTAGATGTATTATTTGTTGCAATATTTAAATCTAGTATTCCATTTCAATTACAAAGTTCAAAACTAAGGATTAAATTATATTCATAGATAGCATAAAATAAATTGAAGCCTTCGAAAATTACATGAAATAACTCAACAAATAAATGAAATATAAAAAAAATATTATGGGTACAAATGATATACTATACAAATAAATCAATAAGTTAACCAAGGAGGATAGGTTATTACATTGACAAACTCAAGCTATAAGAAACTACTGAATATTAACAAGTTGTTCTTCATTCGGTGCTACGGAATTCGATTTTGGTCATTGTGGATCTTTAATGTCGCTTGCGTATGATTTTTCAGCTTTTGTTTCTCCGTATTTCCATAAAGGAGCAACATATATTTTGCGGAGTAATCCGACATCAAGTCCATTATTTGGTACTTGTAATCCATCACTCAAATACTCGATATAAATGGAAATAAAAAGACTGCAATCCCTGCATTTTAAAAAAAACAGATAATCCATATCTTGTAGTTCATGTAAGCATTGTGAAATTTATGAAATGAAACTAAATCATGATACTTATACTTATCGAATACCAATGGTTAGTTGATCAATTCCTTTAACATATTGTACATCAAATGAATTACTCATTTTATCCTGGTATGCTTCAATCATCGACCAATCAGTATGAACCTTTTGGTCCAAAAAGCACTCATATCGAGGTAACTAGGCAATATTTTGGCCAACTTTTGAAACGTCTCCTTCGCGACATCGAGTCATGAACTCAAATGCGCCTCTCTTTTAGAACGACGAGAGCTAACACCCAATGGAATTCATCACCACAATTGATTAGGATGTACACTTCGTCGATCAAATGCCAAGGTAAGCCAACTGGAATTCTAAAACCTTTGATGATGTTGATTAAGTATTCCTCATTTCAGGAAACTTCCGATTGTTGTTGACAATACCTAGCGTAGGCATTATTGATGTAAACTTTGTACAAAAAATTGTCTGTCGTGTATCTGTATTATTCTTGTGTTTCAACTTGGCCTTCTTTTGGAGGTAGTAAAAAATGACATCAATGTGTTGCACATATTATCAAATATTTCATATTACATGAAGAAAAAATTAATACACAGATGCAATTAAATAAAGTATTAATTAATAGTAATATGTATGACATTTAAACCTCATCATTCCAGCAAGTTTAGGACTGTGACATCAAATAGAACCAATTCTTCATTTCGGGATGTGCAACAACAAAGTCAAAAATATCAAAACCAAGGCTTGATTCGTTCACTTTATAGTATTTGTCATTTTGTTTTATATATGCTAATTTATACGTGGTAATGTCATGTTTTAACAACAAGAATTGTATAAATTAATATCTTTAAAATTGATTTATCTACCTACCGGCATAATGCTTTAACAGCCCATTGGCAATCCATTCTGAATAGTCGTTGATCAACTTTATTAGTTTTTTAGAGCCTCGTTCGAGATATTGAACCCTTCAAATGGATAATTCTTCCGTTCTTCCAAACTGGTAGGCTCTACTTTTTCTTCTTCTTTGGAAGCAATTGATGGATTATCAACTATGATATTATGTTGTTCAGCAGTAGATTCTACTGTGGCATCTACTTAGAAAGCCAGAATTGTCAATGCTAATTACAGATATACAATAGATTATCTATCTGTTGCAATAGATAGATTATTTGTTGGGATAAATTTGAACAGGTAAAACAGAACGGTACGATAATTTCAAATAGATGACCCATCTGTTGCAACATAAGACTCATATGTTAGTACAAATTAAAACAAAATAAAAACCTATTTGATTTGATGAAACAAATGAAAATATGTTGCAACAGATAATGCATCTAATTCAACAGGTTAGACAACAGTTGCAACAGATGTATATATTTGTTTGATAGTTTTTAGTAGATGTGTCATCTATTGAAATAGATATGATCCTGGTTGTTTGTTGGAATAGATGATATACATTCACCTTCTTCAGCTCATGCTGCTCTCCTACAGCCCTTGTACATTGAACAACGATGCAAGACAAAGATAGAGAAATTGTAATTTTGCTTTTTTCGATGCTTGATGATGCCTTGAAAATATATTTTCTTCTCCTCTTAGCCACCTTGATCTCTAGTGGAGTGTATGGATATGAAATCTTTTTTGCTGGAATAACACCCCTATTAGATGTAATTTCCTTTACAGAAGCAGTTAGTGCATTAATAGCACTAATCACTCTATCATGTTTTGCCTTACAGTCTTGACATTTGCATGCTGAACATTCGCTAGAAGTGACAAAATCTGTATAACTAGTATGATCACAATCATAATGGTTTGTTATTTCAAAAACAATAAGAAGAGAATAATTAGCCCCAACAGCAGCACTACTACCACTACCCTACCATTACCATCATCAGCAATAACAAGCCCCCCCCTCCAAAATTATTTTTCTTGTGATGGTTGTTGCTCCAAACAATTATTTTTATTCTATCAATGACCTTAGGGTCCGATAAAGTTTGCACAGACCGTAAAGTAAGAAAAAATGACATCTTCAACTCTCGATTAGTCGGAACAAGCCATGGATAAACAATCTAAAGTAAATCAGTACATATATTAGAATAATGATGAAATAATTTAAAATAATCATTAATTAAAACAAAAACTTGATTAGAATTAGACTTACTACTTTCTTCGGGGGATTGAAAAGATCAAGAAATTTTGCATTTTTATCAGTTTTGGCCGTCAACCATCTCATAATTCTTGGACAGGAAACTTCTTCTTGATAGTTCGCTTGTTGTCTCAAATAAAGAATGGCTTCAAATGCCCAAGCCTATAATATAACGCCAATAAATCAAAAGGATTATTGAATAAAAAATAAATCATATCATAATAAAAGAAATATTTACCATAAAAGTCTATGAAAAGTCATATAAGTTGACTGTCTTTGGTGTTAATGGGGTCAACAAATATTTGATAGCCATTTTGAAGCTTTCATAACCTCAAGGATAGCTGTTAAATGCTTCAAGATCCTTGGAGAGATTTATTAAACCTAGGCTTATGTTGTTGTTAACATCTCTCACCCAAAGAATAATATGTACAAACCAAACCAAGCAGAATGATTGTTTGTGCTTCTTTGAAAGTCTTTTACCTTTCAATGCTTCTATAAAATTTTTGTTTTTGAAGCTTGGACCAACAATGGACACCAGGTCATCACGATCACTCAACTTGCCTTTGCCTTTTTGAGTGTGCGGGGTGCATATTTTGGGTTAAGAGTAGGTATAACTTGAGAAGGAGAAGGATGATAATATTTTAGTTCAGTGACTATGGAAAACTCCATCCAACCAAAACAAATAGGCATTCCATAGTATTTTATCTGTCTCATCTATCTTATCTTTGTTTTCATATATAAACCTACGCTTGAGAAGATCATATACTATTTTCATTTGAAAACGAGCATTATTGTCCTCCGGTAAATCAAGATATTGCCCAAAGCAACTTTCCCTAAAATAAAAATCCAATTTTTGTTCTCGAAGTATTTTTCTAAAGGCGTCGAAAGTTTTTCCCATGGATGAATTAACCACGAAATCACTCGTTAAATCTGTGGCATCATCGCATTGCATTCTCACAGAATAACGATCAATGCTGAAGATTGTGATCAACTCTTCGGTGGAAGGGCTATTAGCATTTGGATAATCTCTTTTGAAATATTCCTCCTCTCCGTGTTCATTATCTTCTGCTCCTGATTGAGATAACGCTTGTAAAGCAAGCTCATAGCGTGGTGGATGCAGCCTAGCTGCTTCACTTGTTTCTTTACTTGGAGTTGATTCGGTTTCTTTTCTTTTGGGGGCCATATTATCTTAAATTAACAGAAACATAAAATTAATTATAATTGATTAATGCATTGTTAAAAAAAGATAACAGTAAATCTAACATGCACTATAGTAAAATAACATTTCCAACAGACCACACATCTGTTGCACCAAGTATGTTATCTGTTGTAACATATAACCAACCTATTGCAAAAAATGAGTAAACCGCTGAAAATAATAAAAACATATCACTCATTTGTTGCACCAGGTAGTTTATCTGTTGCAACATATAACCAACCTGTTGCAACGAATGAGTAATCCGTTGGAAATAATAAAAATAGATCACTCATCTATTGCACCAGGAAGGTTACTTGTTGTAACATATAACCAACTTGTTGTAACGGATAAGTAATCTGTTGGAAACAATTATAACAGATCACTCATCTTTTGAAACAGGTCTCTTATCTATTGCCAAATAAGTTATTTGTTGGAACTGTTATCAACTGCCAATATTATTTAGATTTCTTTCTAACAGAAGAGTCATCTATCGCAACAGATGAATGATCTGTTAGATTATCCATCTGTTGCATCAGATGTTCATCTATTGTATCAGATTTTCATCTGTTGCATTAGAAGGTCCATCTGTTACTTCAGATGGTTCATCTATTGCATTATATTGTTCATCTATTGCATCATATTTGCATCTGTTGTGGAAAAGAATAGTACCAGAATTTTATTCAATAGAACAACATCACTATCACCGTTTAATATCAAATACACCATTTTTATCAGGAAAAACAACAAATCAACCCAGTTACACAAACACAACAAACACTCTAAGAATAAGAACATCAACGGTGACCAAAAATCATTAACATTGTTGTTTTGCATTTGTACAAATACAAACAATAAAAATTAAACTTCAAAAAACTCAACAGACACCAAAGAATCAAATTAACAGTTCGACAACAAGAACTATAATAACAACAAAAAATTATATTTCGAAAAGAGTCGAGAAGAAATGCTTGAAATTAAATTTGGGTTTTCTTCGATCCATATTTCAAATTAAAGCAACAAATATTAAAATTGTTAACCAATACTAGAAGAGAAGTTGGCTCAAGTTCCCTTTTTTTCTTCAAAACTAAAAAGGCATAAATTTTTACCTGTGACAAAAGAAATGAGTTGTTATCACCAGAGATCACTGTTGTAACATTGATGGTTGAAAGTCGAAAAGAAACTCACCCACTTATTTATCGGCAAGGGTTGAAGTCATCGAGGATTGAAGGGAGAAATTTTGCTGAACTGTTGGTTGGGAGAGAGTTGAGAGATGTTGTCGAGAGAGAGAAGAGAAATGGTCGATGATTTGGAGAGGAGAAGGGTGTGGGTTGATTTGTATTTTTGAAAAGATTAGAAAGTTTTGAAACTATTAATCAAGTCCACAATTAACTTAATCAAGTTTCCTAATTATGTTTGACCCTTTAAATTGGTCAATGTCACCAATCCTTCATTCAAGACTTAAAATACACCTTTCCTTCAATTTTCTCGTGTTAGTTTTCTATTTAATAAAATTCCATAATTTGATTAAAAAACATTTTAAATCAATTAAATTTGATTTTAAGAAGATTTAAAAAATCTAAAAATAAATATCAAATCGTTAGAATTAGAAAACTTTAAGAAGTACCAAATTTTAAAAAATTTTAAGTACATAATAAGAATGTAATTAATGATTTTGTAAAAATTTGACTTTAAAAACAAGAAAAGATTTAGAAAAATAATTTTACCACAAATATGGTTCAAATTGTTGCGTCTCTCTTAGCCCCTGGCAGCAAGGGAAGAGGTGTTGTATGATAAACGCAAAGTGATATGTAAAATATATATGTGCTTACACTAAAATATATGTTTATGTTTGCATCATTATATTAAAGTGTGAAGAATTTTTTAAAAGTAATTTAAATTTTTACACTTCATTAAAAATCTCCATAATAGATAAAATTATTTAATTTTAAATAATCAACGTTATACGTACGAGGCACGTGCAACTAAACTAGTAAATATTAAAAGTGTGAAGGGTCTTACAAATGTCGTTTGAACTTTTTGCCCTTTATTAAAAGTCTTTGCTTTAGACAAAATCGTCTTTTCACTTTTTTTCTAATATTTAAAAGTCAAAAATTAATTAAATATATTTGTAGTAAAATCTGTCCTTATTAGAAGTCATTAGAATAGATGACAACTAATATTTTTTCCATTAGTTTGAGAATTATAAATCAACTAAATTTGATTTTAAGAAGATTTAAAATTGTCTTTTCCTATATTTCTCAAATAAAATTCTAATTTTCATTAGTTTGAGAATTCTTGTTTTTTCCTATTTTTAGTGACTAACTCTTGTTTCTAATGACTGATAAATGGAGTTCTAAGTTAAAAAAAAAATCATATGATAAGGGTATATCAAGAGTTTGGACTTACTAGATAATGCGGTTCATGTGAATATCATTATCCTTCTTTTTGAGACCCTCAAAAGATGAACGAGAGTGTACTAAAAAGAAGAGGAGGTGGACACAAGATAAAATTGTGTAGCTCTTACCAAATTCACTATGCACTATTAATTTATTGTCTAATCTATAAAATTATGTTATGTAATATGTATCAGATATCAAAATTTTCTTTTATCTATGAATTATTCGTCTTTTTAGTTGTGTGAAATTCTATGGATCAATTTATACGTAATAAGAATATAATCAATGATTTGCAAAGATTTGACTTTAAAAATAAAGAAAAATAACTATACCACAAATATGGTTGAAACTAATATGTTTCTCTTAGCATCTGATAGTAAGGGAAAGAGGTATCGCATGAAAAATACAAAAATAATATGTAAAATATGTAAATGCTTATACTAAAAAATATATTTATATTTCTATTATTATATTAAAGTGTGAAGAATATTTGAAACGTAATTAAGATTTTTATAGTTTATTAAAAATTTCTATAATAAATAAAATTATTTAATTTTAAATTAAATCTTACATAAGCGAATACGTGTAAATAAATTTATAAAAATAAAAAGAGTGTGTGAGAGAGAGAAAATGAGGGCAAACTAAGATACCGGTAGGAGCCGCATTTCTCTTGTCAAGCATGGAGACACACCCGACTTTTATTGGTCGAGTTTTATCCACCCTAAAAATTTTCATACACAACAGGCTATAGCTGTCCCGTTTCCAAATTTACCATTTGTAATTGTATAGTCTATTTCCAGAAAGGCACAATGGCGAAGAGGTTAGCGAGAGGTGGAAGAAGGGACGAGCTACATTCGCCGTCGATTTTGACTCGAGCAGTGGAATCAGTATTCGATTTCGTCCGATTCGCTGAGTTCGAGATCCTCTTCGTCCTCTTTTTTGTTGCAGCATATGTCATTTTTAAGGATCTGGTTAGCTTCTCCCTTCCTTCATCACCCTTTCATATTTCTCTTCTTCTCTTGGTTTATGGGAAGTGCTTTTATTTTCTTTTCACAGATATGATATTTTGATTGGTTTAGATAAGCTTCTTTTCCTTGATTGTGGAAAGGGGAGGTAAGGGTATTTGATCGTTGTGACTTCAGATTTGGGTAATTCTGCAAATGGTACATACATATGGCTTGGCTTGAAAAAAGAAAAAAAAACAATAGAATGGTTTAGCCGGTGAAGCAAAAAAAAAAGATATAAGGGAAAAGAATTCCCCAGCTAATACATGTTGATAACAAAATAGCATGATGAATAATTTAACTTTGGTTCTTTGTTATGCGTAGCAATTTTAGATATCACTGCATCAGTTTGGGGTGGGGTGGGGTGGGTGGGCGTGGGTGGGGGGACTTGTTCTTGTTTTCTCTTCTTGACAGAACTAAGGAGACAGTACCAACAACTGTCCTCTTCTAGAACCAAGGTGGCCCTTGTATTCTCTAAAATGGGATAGTTTAGGCATGTATTTGCTCAAATACTTTAAAACAGGGCATTGGAAGGATTAGTGGGAAGCAAATTAAGGAGCACCACAGGATTTACAAAGGCACGAGGGACTAAAACATAATGGCACATACTGCCATTGGTATACAAAAGCTGTTTGGCTATGCAAGTTCAGGTAATCATTTTCTAATACCATAATTAGGACTAAAAGGGAAACCCGGTGCATTAAAGATCCCGCTATGCACAGGGTTCGTGCAAGGGCCTGACCACAAGGGTCTATTGTACGCAGCCTTACCTTGCATTTTTAGCAGAGAGGCTGTTTACAAGGCTTGAACTCGCGATCTCCTTTACCAGTTACTCCAAGGCTCCCTTTCAATACCATAAATAGCAGTGCAGTTTGGTAAACTTGCTGGCTTTGTTTAGAGATCATAATGGAATATCAGGTCCTATTTTAATAAGTAAATAGGTCAGATTTTAGTACATACAAAGGGGTAAACCATACAAGTAGAGGAGTTATCAAAAATTTACTTCTACATAAAATATTCAATCTTCTGTAGTCAAAAGTAAACAAAAATTGAGCATGCTCCTTCCCAACAACAACAAAAAAAACTAAGCATGCTATTTTCAGTCGGGTTAAAAGCTCATCCCCCAAATGTTATTCTGTGCGGTCCTCTCCAAATTGTACATATTAGAAATAAACAGAACCATTCAAGTTCTGTGTCTTTTCTTTTCCTGATTCCTTTTCTACTCATAATAAGGTTCTCCACATTTCCCAGAAAGAAGTACTAATTTCTCGTGTTCACCATCTTAATCCACAACTAATGGCTGACATATCTGCCTGCTTTCTTACAAAATTATCAACATGTATAATTTCTTTTCCTTTTCTTTTTTTTTTTTGAGAATTGGTAAGTAGTATTCTTCAGCAGTAAGGAAGTGTTTTTCACCATCAGAAAGCGATTAACCATGACCAAAAAAGTTAACAAACTTCCTATTAGATCTATGATTCGATCTACATCTTCTATACATAATTATTTACACCAAAAAAGTAAAGATACTAAACAATTCCATTTAACTTTGTGAATGAAATTAGATCTATCTTCAAAACATCTTCCATTTCTTTTTGTCCAAACCGACCACCATATGCATTATGGGATCAATTTCCACCATCTCTTTTGAGTCTTGCTACCCCCTCTTCTAATCCAGCAGCTTAGGTGGTCAGAGGTGTGCTCTGGCATGGTTGCCAACTGAGGCCAGTGTTGTTTAGGAATAGCTCCCATAAATGTGTAGTATATTTACAACGGAAAAAGAGGTGTTTATTAGTTTCTCCAGTTAAGTTGCACTGAAAGCACCTAGGAACTAGTGGCTGTCCTTTTTTCTGCAACACTTCTTGATTGAGACATGCTCTCCTGATGACTAACCATGTGAAGCATTTCACCTTAGTAGGTGTCAATCCTTTCCAAATGTCGTTCCAATGGTATTGTCTACCACCATCTACTCCCTGTATCCCTCTTCTATCAGTACTGTTTACTGTGAAAAGCCCCTCCTTGGTATGTTTCCAAATTACTCTATCATTGACATTGTGGATGTGAGAAATAATGGAGAAAAGTATTATTGAATGGTGTGTTTACATAATTACATCAAGACCCTATTTATAGACACTATAGTACAATCCTTTTCCAAGTAGGATTTGGTATATACTATTCCTATTTCTAATAATATTCTAACACTCCCCCTCAAGCTGGTGCATACAATCATATGTACCTAGCTTGTTACAAATGTAATGAATACGAGTACCGGTGAGGGACTTGGTGAAGATATCTGCAAGTTGATCACTTCACTTCACAAATTTTGTATCAATATCTCCTGAGAGTATCTTTTTTCTGACAAAGTGACAATCAATTTCTATGTGTTTAGTCCTCTCATGAAATACTGGATTTGATGCGATATGAAGGGCTGCTTGATTATCACACACAAGTTTCATCTTATCGATTTCTCCAAATTTTAATTCTCTCAGCAACTGTTTGATCCAAACTAGCTCACAAGTTGCTACAGCCATTGCTCCATATTCTGCTTCTGCACTAGATCGAGCAACCACACTCTGTTTCTTACTTTTCCTAGACACCAAACTACCTCCTACTAAAACACAATATCCGGAGGTAGAACGTCTATCAGAGGGTGATCCTGCCCAATCAGCATCTGTGTATCCAATGATATGCTCGTGACCTCGATCCTCAAAGAGTAGTCCTTTACCTGGAGCTGACTTTATATATCGCAGAATATGAACAACTGCATCCCAATGACTATCACAGGGGAAGTCATAAACTGACTTACAATACTCACAGGAAAGGATATGTTAGGTCTAGTCACGGTGAGATAATTCAACTTTCCAACCAACCGCCTATACTGTTTAGGATCACTGAGTGGCTCCTCCTGTCCTGGTAAAAGTTTGGCATTTGGATCCATAGGAGTGTCAATGGGTCTACATCCCATTATTCCTATCTCCTCAAGAATGTCTAAGGCATACTTGCATTGAGAAATAACAATACCTGATCTGGACTGAGCAACCTCAATACCTAGAAAATATTTCAGTCTGCCGAGGTCTTCGGTCCGAAAGTGCTGAAAGAGATGTTGCTTCAATTTGGAGATACCATCTTCATCATTGCCGGTGATAACGATATCATCAACATAAACCACCAGATAAATACACAAATTTGGTTGAGAATGTCAATAAAACACTGAGTGATCAGCTCCACTACGAATCATGCCAAACTGTTGAATTACTGTGCTGAAATTTCCAAACCAAGCCCGAGGAGACTGTTTCAGACCATAGAGTAACCTGCACAATTGACATACAAGGTTACTAGACTCCCCCTGAGCAACAAAACCAGGTGGTTGCTCCATATAGACTTCTTCCTCAAGATCACCGAAAGGCATTCTTAATATCCTACTGATAAAGAGGTCAATGACGAACGGCAGCAATGGATAGGAAAAGACGGACAAATGCTACTTTAGCCACTGGAGAAAAAGTGTCACTATAATCAAGCTCAAATATTTGTGTGTATCCTTTGGCAATAAGGCGAGCCTTAAACCGATCAACCTGACCGTCTGGACCAACTTTAACCGCATAAACCCAACGGCAACCAATAGTAGATTTACTTGCAGGAATGGAAACAAGCTCCCTAGTACCACTCGCATGTAAAACAAACATCTCATCTATCATAGCCTGCTTCTATCTTGAATGAGGAAGTGCTTCACCTATAGTCTTAGGTATGGAAATAGATGACAAAGACGATACAAAAGCATAATGGGGTGATGATAAATGATGATAACTCAAGAAAGTATAGTGTGGGTTAGCATTACGAGTGGAACTCATACCTTTTTGAAGTGTAACTGATTGGCTAGAAGAAGGCAAGTCCGCAGTAGGAGCAGCGTCCGATGCATGACATGAATCATCTGGGACTAATGGTGGACGCGAACGACGATGATAAGTCAAAAGTGGTGGCACCATAGCAGGAGATGTAGAAGTAACTGTTGATTCCTTAAAGGTTGGGTCGGGTAAGTCTGGAGATATGGGTAAGACCAAAGATAGTGCAGGTAAGACTAGAGATATGGGTAAAATCTCAGAGATATCAGGATGATCAGAAGATATATAGTAAGGTCGAGATTAAAAAAAAGTGACATCGGCGAACATAAAGTAGCGACGAAGATCTGGTGAATAATAACGATACCCTTTTTAAACTCGAGAGTAACCAAGGAAGCACGAGGGGCTAATTTATCTTTTTCAGGGGCTAAGTTATGGACAAAACATGTGCTCCCAAAGACACGAGGGGGGATAGAGTAGAGATGTGACTGTGGAAACAATATAGAATGGGGAACTTTATTTTGAAGGGAAGATGATGGCATTCTATAATTAGATAACAAGATGTGAGAACTGCATCGCCCCAAAATTGCAGCGGAACATGGGATTCAATGAGAAGAGTGCGAGCAGTCTCAAGAAGATGCCTATTTTTTCTTTCTGCTATACCATTTTGTTGAGGGGTGTATGGACAAGATGTTTGGTGAACAATTCCTTGATGAGTCATAAACTCCTGAAACTGAGAGGATAAGTATTCCAAGGCATTGTCACTACGAAAAGTATGAATAGAAACACTAAATTGAGTCTGTATTTCAGCACAAAACTTTTGAATATAAAAAATATCTCAGAATTATCTTTCATTAAGAAAACCCAAGTACAACTTGAAAAATCATCAATGAAACTAACAAAATAACGAAAACCTAAAGGTGAACTGACTCTACTAGGACCCTAAACATCAGAATGTACTAATGAGAAAATAGACTCGGAACGACTCTCAATACTACGTGGGAAAATAGCATGGTTGTGTTTCCCAAGTTGACATGACTCCCAATCTAATGTGGATAAACTAGACAAACTAGGCACCATCTTTTGTAGCTTGGATAGACTCGGATGTCCCAAACGTTTGTGAATTAGGTTTGGAGGGTCTATAACGGAGTATGCTGTGAAGGAATTTGAAGAGGTAAGATGGTAAAGGCCTTGTGATTCATGTCCTGCGCCAATCGTCTGTCCCGTACTGCGGTCCTGCATTAGAAAATAGTCATCAAGAAAGGTTATGCTACAATTAAGGGCACGTGTCAAACGACTAACAGATGCAAGATTAAAAGGACAACCACGGACATAAAGAACAAAGTCTAGAGTGACAGAAGATAGGGGTTTGGTTTTTCCAATTCCTTTTGGTTTTGTTCGGATCCCATTGGCTGAAGTAATAGCAGGAAGAGATTGTGAATAAACAATATTAGACAAAAGTGATTCGTTACCAGAAATATGATCAGAAACACTTGAGTCTACAACCCATGATTCAAGAGTACTAGACTGTAAAACACAAGCAAAAGGATTACCAGCAACAGAAGCATTAAGCTGGGCAACTGAGGGTACTTGTGGAGATGTTTGCTTACTTGCTCTATACTGGAGGAGTTCATCATATTCTGTTTGGGCAATATGAGCATTATTGGATGGTCGATTAGGCTGTGGAGATGTCTTCTTACTTGCTCGATTTCGAAGGAACTCATTATATTCCTTTACAGCAGCAGTCTCATAACTCTCATAACTGGGTGGTGGACCATGCAAATTATGACATATATCCTGAGTGTGTCCAACTTTATGACAATAACTACACTTCGATCTCAATTTTTCAAAACGACCTCCTCCTCGTCGATTTTCCATAGGCTGATATGTTCGTTTTTCTATGGTTTGAGATGCAAGAATAGAAGAGTCAACAGTGGGTGATGAAACTACTTTGTGACTAGGAGGCGTGGCAAGACGAAGCAGACGAGAGAATAACTCATCAATTGTAGGAACCGTAGGACTAGCTAAAATCTGATCACATACAGCATCATGGTCAGTAGAAAGTCCAGCAAGTGTAAGAACTAAAAACAACTTCTGTCTGTGCTCTTGTTTGTAAGAACTAAAAACAACTTCTGTCTGTGCTCTTGTTTTTCTACATCTGCAGTGACGGGCATCAATGTATCAAATTCTTCCATGACTACTTGTACTTGTCCCAAGACAGTAGACATATCGGATTCCTGTTTCTTCAAATTGGTCATTCGAGCTATCACATTATAAAAACGAGATATATCATTAGTGTATAAAGCACGAGCCTTTTCCCAAACTAAATAACACGTCTGGATTGGACGAAACAAAGGCATCAACTTGGAATTAATAGATTGTCATAAGAGATTACATAGTTGAGCATCAAGTTTCTCCCATTGCTCTTTAGCTTTCGCATCTTCCACGCTAGACTTTCCCTTTTCATCTACCACACTAGCCTTGTTTGTTAAATGATCTTGGACACCTTGACCTTTGCACCACAACTCAACTGAGGAAGCCCAGGCTAAATAATTTGAACTTCTCATTAATGATTCGAAATTTGAATATAAGGTAATTGGCCGAATCAAAAAAGGACGGCGACCCCAACAATAAAAGAACCACTCAAAAAATTCAACCGAAGAAGGCACACGCGCCGGCGCGTGATTGAATTTACTGATTTCCGGCAGGCGCGTGGGGGCGCGTGGGGCTGATTTTCCGGTGGTTTTAGGTCGGGTTTGCGTCGCCTGAGCTTTCTGAGTCTCTTGGTGGTGTTGTATTTTTCACACAACCCACAAAATAAAGAATGACACAAATCAGTCTCCGAAATTGACGACGGTGATTGAAGTTTTTTTTTTTCTTTTTTTTCTTTTCTGAAGTTTCTCACCAATGCTCTAATACCATGTGAGAAATAATGGAGATTAATATTATTGAATGGTGTGTTTACATAATTACATCAAGACTCTATTTATAGACACTATAGTACAATCTTTTTTCAAGTAGGATTTGGTATATACTATTCCTATTTCTAATAATATTCTAACAGTGGAGATGTCTACTCCACTAAGTATTTCCAGTTGGGAGGCTACTCTTTCCTTGCAAAAAAGGCAGCTGCCTTAACCGATGTCTAGTAGGTACCCATCGAGTCTCTGCTTGAAAATTTTACAGTTGAGGCAACTTCTATGGTTGTTGGGGTAAACGTGTAAAATAAAAAGTTGAAAAAAATTTGTCACTTTTACTTAATTTTTAAAGCTTGAAGGGCCCCCACTTAATTGACAAACTCATTTGTCCCTTTCCCATCCTATTTCATGTTTCATTACGGCCTCGGTGTACTATTCTCTATCTTGAGCCGGGGGTCTATCGGAAACAACCTCTGTACTTCTGCGGAGGTAGTGGTATGAACTGCATACATCTTACCCTCCCCAGACCTCACTTTGTGGGAATACACTGGACTGTTGTTGTATTTGTCCCTTTCAATTGCATCTCCTATCTAACTTGCACCTTCATCCACACCTCCTAGAACAAGAAAACAAGACTACTGAAATTGTTTTTCGCAGCAAAAAATAATATTTCTCAAAAAGATTACTCAAGCTGTCAATTTGCAGACACAACAGTCTGATGGCCAGTGTTGAAATGATTTTAGAATTATGTTCTTGTTTCTTTCTGCATGAAGTTACTCAGCTGGTGGTCTTCAATATTGTCTGCGGCATCTTGGCTTTTTTATTTAGGTTACATAAAGGAAGGCAAGTATTCAGATATTTATCAAAAAGAAACAAGGAGGCATGTATTGAGATCGTAAAAAGAAACATGAAAAACTAAAGCTATATCATGTTTCCTGGTTGTGCAGAAATATATCATGTTTCCTGGTTGTGCAGAAAGTCTTAAGTGGGAATGACTTAAAATATGTATAAACTAGTGTCTTTCTCTAACTTTTTGTACTATTCTGCATCTTCTTGATGCCAGCAATGAAATTTCTTATTACTTCATCAAAAATAAAAAAAATGTATAAGAGGGGAAACTCCAGAAAGAGAAAATAAATTGTGAGTCCATCACGGAGGATTTACATTAAATATGTGACCTTTAATGAGCTTTTAAGTTGTTCGTCCTTATTTTCTTCCCAGGCTTTTATTGCGAAAAAGGTCCTTAATTTTTTTTATCTTCTCTTTTTTTGCAATAGTTAAGAGTCACATAAAAGGGGAAACTACAAAAAGGGAAAATAAATCGTGAGTCTATCACGGAGGATTTTCATTAAATAGGTGACCTTTAATGAGCTTTTAAGTTGTTCATCTTTGTTTTCTTCCAAGGCTTTTATTGCGGAAAAGGTCCTTAATTTTTTTATTTCTCTTTTTTTGCAATAGTTAGAGGCACGTGTGAATTGCAGGTGGAGTAGTACTTGTGGGTGGCTGCTCCCCAATAGTTAGAAGCACATAAAGAGTGATGAATTGCAAGATGGAGTAGTACTTGTGGGTGACTGCAAGGGTGTATTCACGTACAATTTCAGAAAGAGTGATGAATTGCAGGTGTAGTAGTACTTGTGGGTGACTGCACCCCAATAGTTAGAGGGCATAAAGAGTGATGAATTGTAGGATGGAGTAGTACTTGTGGGAGTGATGAATTGTAGGATGGAGTAGTACTTGTGGGAGTGATAAATTGTAGGATGGAGTAGTACTTGTGGGTGACTGCAAGGGTGTCCTACTTTTGATTCACCTACAATTAATTTGAGATTAGTTTTGTGGGAATAATCTTTTATGCAATGTATAGGATGCCAATGGTACAATTACTTTGAGATTAGTTTTGTGCGAATAATATTTGAGATAAGTCACCTTTTCTTAACGACTCAAACTTGTTTGGAACTGAGCCGTAGTTGTTGTTGTTTATTTGGACAAGTAGAGTATGTTAATTTTATACTCTTGTTATATCAGTTCTGGAATTGGGTATGGAGATGGTATAGTTACACCTGAAAAGTACTTTAAAATCTAGGCATGATAATGAGGAAAACTTGGATGTTGGTGATCATTATGTTTTAACAGAACGAGAGAGCTTCAATCTAAATTAGACTCGGCTTATGAGGTGTTTCTGTGTATAGTTATTTGGTTCTGTTGAGATTGAAAATCATGAAAGAAAACAGATTTGTTAGTTCAACCTATTTGTTTTTATTAGTGTCGGTTGATATTCATTTTCTCAGGTTAGTAATTGTGCATAAACACGGCTTAAAATTTATGTTCTTTTTATTATGCATTAACACTTTGTCTTTAGAATTTATGTTCTTTCTTCTTTCCCCAGACTTCAAGGCCGGAGTATAATCAGATAATGGTGCAGAAGCCAGATTGGTGGCCTTATTAGACTCTACCCTCAGGGTGTTTTCTTTGTCTACTTGAAGAGTATGAGTTTCTCTGTATGTTCTTTTTCTAAATGTATGTCGGATCTACCTGCCGGGTGATATTTGATATTGTAAGAGGAAGTCAATTTTGAAATCAGGTTTTATAGGAAAGAATTCCACCTATTCTAGTAATACTAGTAAATTTGAATGTATGAAAGGTTTAAAGATGAAAACATCCAATTTCAATTTATATTTCTGATTAGGCAGTGAAAAGGACTGCCAAACATATCACAAGGGGTGAGCTTTTAACTTCTCATCTAATGCAAAGAAGGAGATCTAATTATGTGCATGTTTGATTGGTAATTTAATAAAATATTACGGTATCTTTTTTATTTTCTGAAAACATATATCTAAACACATTCTCTTTTCAAAATCATTTTTAAAACTAGTACGTAATTTGTTTCTCAAAAATTCACTTAATTTTCTGTACAAGTTTTTTCACAAAAAAGAAAAAGGAAAAAATATAGCACCATCTAAGTTTAAATAAATATTAGAAGTCATCGTGAGTTTATACATTTAAGGTCGGAGAAGGGATATATATCTCCGAACTATGATAAATTGTATGCATATATCCTCCGTTATACTTTGAATAAATTATGTCTTTGTTGTTAATGAAATCGTACGTATATGCCCCTCACACTAACGGTGAAAACATGTATATTCAAAGTATGATGGAGGATATATATATACATATATATATACCATTTATCATAGTTTGGGATATACTTGTTCTCTTTTTTTTAATTTTTTTATCTCAAATAATTAACTCAAACCAACTATCCAATCCAATAAAGCCAATATCCGATTTGAACCCAATTAAACCCAAGAGAGGCCTATTTAGCAGACGAGTTTTTCCACTTCTATAACGATATACACACACAATACAGTAACACCCACCAAGAATAACAACTCTATTCTAATTCTCCATTAACAACACTAACAATACACCAACAATAACAACAATACAATAAACAACAACTAAACACCATCTCCTCCATTTCAATTGAAAAAAATACCCACAAATTTCACTTCACTACTATCAATTTTTATTTTTTTTGAAAAACCCATTAACTCATAACACTCCATATAAATTGAACCCCTCAAGTTTCAATTTCTACTGAAATTTCATTGAAAAAACACTACCCACCAACAATCAATACCACATAGCCACAATCTCCGTCGAATCAAAAATACCCTATCGGCGAACCATCGTTGCATCTCTAGCTTCGGTCACCTCCGACCTAATCTCCACTCTCTTCAACCAGTAAACACCAACGCAGTAGCTACCAATCACTGCAATTTGATTGAAATTTATATTTAAGAGAAAAATAGATGGAGTATCGAGTATGAAATAAAAAATAGAGGTCGGATTGAGTTGATTTGAAATCAGATTCGATGATTTTATCAAGTTGGGTAGTGGATTTGAGTTAATTATTTGAGAGAAAAAATTTAAAATGAAAAAAAAAAAAATACCCCAAACTATGATAAATGGTCTGTATATATCCTTTGTCATACTTTGGGTACAAATATGCCCCTACGGTTAATGTGACAGACATCAGTAGGGGTATATGTGTATGCAAAGTATGACAAAGGGTATATACGTGTCATTTATCATAATTCAGGGGTATATTTATCCCTTGTCCGTTTTAAGGTTAATGCTAATTTTAAATGACATAACTTCTTTAGCTAAATATATGATTGCTTTGAAAAATACGGATCATAACTCACACTTAAAGAACTTGGCGTATAAGTGTTGGTCCTTCAAAGTCTGAAGAACAATTGCTCCTTTGCCAATTTTTCTAATACTTCATAGTGCTTCATATTTTGAGGCACCTACCCCGATTTTCCCAATAGGTAAGTCAATTCTTACAAAAACTAAGTAGAGAAGAATTGGCGTAGAGGCTACTTTTAAAATTTATTTTGCCAAATAGTCACTAAATTTCTTTTTCATTTAATTTTTAAGGTTAGGATCCAAAAAGTGAAAAAAGTGGGGTCCATATGTGGACAAATGGGCCTTTTCAACATTTTCAAAAATTAAATAATCTACATCTAACTCCCTCCGCTTCTTTCAATATTAAACTAAATTTCTTTTCTCTCTCCTCCTCAACTTCTCCCCTTTTTGCTATTCTCAAGAAAAAGTTTTCAAACTCCATTTTTGCTTCACATTCTTCTCCAACTACAAAGGGCTCTATTTTTTGTTCTTAGGTCAGTTAAAATCAAGTTTTGATTATTTCTAGATTCATTTTAGCGATTTTTATTTGTTATACATTTTGTAGTAAGCCATAGTATAGAACTTTTTTTGTTGTTGAATATGATTTGATTAAATAGTGAAAATATGAGTATTTTATAGCTAATTAATTTGATTTTGTAGTAATAATTGAGTTTTGATTCCGCAGATTCGACAGAATTTTTTATTGATCACGATGTTGAATTTTGAATTTTTTGTTAAGAAATTTTGTTGTAGTTCTGATATTTTTTGTGTACTGCATTGTTGAATAGTGAAAAAATTATTAGTTATTTTGGCTATTTGAATCAAATATTGACCTATTTCTGTTTGTAGACTTGTGGTCTATGAATTGACAATGCCCTAGATTGTGTTAAATTTTTAGGTATATGAAATTCTTTTCAAATATGATTGATTAAACAATGAAAATATATATATTTTTTTAGCTAAGTAGTTTGATTCTATTAGCAATAGTTGAGTTTTGATTCTGCATATTTGACTGAAATTTTTTTGTTGATTACGCTGTTAGATTTTGAATATTTTTTCTAAAAAATTTAATTTAGTCCGAGTATTTTTGTGCACTGAATTATTTAATGGTGGAATAATTTTTTATTATTGTGCTTTTTCATTTGAGCATTGACCTCTTTCTGTTAGTAGACTAGTGATCTATGAATTGGATATGACAGAACTATTTTTACGTGTAGATTCTGTTAAAAATGAATAAAGCTATAGTTGGTGTTAAAGGGATTGTTGGTACCGCATCTGATTGTGCTTCTACCAGTAGAAAAAAGAAGAAGTGAGGCAGTTGAAAATGTCTCTAAAAGAAAAATAACTGAAGTGAAAGACTCAGAATTAAATTCAAAGACCATAAAGGAGATAGATAAATATGTCGATGAGTCTAGTAAAAGTGTTGAGTCTAGTGATGATGTTGCTGAGTGTAGCGGTAGTGATGATAGTGAAGGGAGTGAGGATAGTGAAAAAATAGTGTTGATGGGGACAATGATCCCTTGTCCATATCATTTTGTTCAAGGTACATTTTTATGGAGCGGTATGACCTTCGAACTTTGATGGACGAGATTGGATCTTTCTCGACGAAGATATCGGTTAGATCAAGGATGACTGCATACCAAGATTTTAAGCAAATTCGTTTTGATCAAAATTTAAAGAAAAGATTTAAGCAGTCCTATTTTGAACACTTGAAAAACATCTCGCAACATCTCAAATTCAATGAATAGATGATCCGTTATTTATTATTGCGGCATGTTAAGAACGATAGGATGCTTCGTGAGATGTGATTTTGTATGAATAATAAGCCTGCTTGTTTTAACTTAAAGGAGTTTAGTTTGATCACGAAGTTGAACTGCTCATCATAACCCAGTGAATCAAAATTGAAGAAGGTGTTCGAAAAGGGAAATGTTTTTACTTTAAGATGACGAAAAATAAAAATATTACGTCGGCCAACTTGTTACAGTTAATTAGAGAAAATAAGTTGAACAAGGACCAGAAGTTTAAGTGTTGTTTACAGTGGTTCTTGCATACCATATTGCTTGAAAAAGATTCAACGAAAGTTATCGACACAAATTAATTCGAATAGTGAATTCTTTGAGTTTCTTCGAGAGTTATCCATGGGGAAATGAGAAATTTCAATTGACCATGGATTATATAAAGAAGAAAACTGACTTAAAGAAGCAGAGAGAAGTATTTGATGAGAAGCAAAAGGCATTCTATGATCTATTCGAATTTTCTTAAGCATTTATGGTATCTATCATCAACCCTTTAGTCAGTTTGAATCTACGAAATTTTCCTCATTTTGAAAAATTGGTTGAAAAATTAATGGATGAGCCATTTTTCATTTTTCATATCCTCAGATGGCACACTATAAAAGTGATAAGATAATCAAAGATAACCTATTCAAGTATAAAGAAAAAATTATCGAGGTATGGATTTATTTTTTATTATGTAATAATACTACTGTAATATTAAATGTAGTATAATTATTAAATTATTTTTTATAGAACATGCACTCGTACATCTTTTCTACTGTTCGTGAGATGAAGATGGATTACATGATTACGTTTAAGTCATAGAAGGGCGAAGTAAAGAATAACTTCCTCGATGGCTTGAATAAAGATTTACAAGGGGGTGACTGTCCGTACTTAAGACGGGGACAGTGATGATAGCGGAGATTTAGGTGATAATCCTATTGAAGCATGCATTGGTGATGATGCTTATCTGGGTACCTCAAAAATTGTAGTAGACACCTCTATCGATGAAAATTTACATAAGTGTGTTGCTATGCTCGAAAAAATCATGTTGGATATTGCTGCCCATATCAAGAAAAAAAGACTAAAGAAAAAACAAAAAAAATAAGCAACAATATGAACAAGGTAACTCTATTTAATAATTGATGTAGTTACTTAAATTTTACCTGTAAATTTTACTTACACTTTGTAATATGATACAGTACATGTGGATTTTAACAAAGTGAAAAGGAATGAGAGGAAAGAAAAAAAATAAAATTGATAAATTCGCTATTGTTGTGGGAGAAGAGGATAAAAAAAGAAGAATGAAGAAGAAGAAGAAGAAGAAGAAGAAGAATTGGAGAAAGTTAAGGTTGAAGAAGAAACTGAAAAATAAAAAGCAACAAATGAAGAAGAGGAAGGTAAGAAAGAAGAAAAAGTAGAGATAGAAGCAGAAGATGAAGAAGAAAAAGGTGAGAAAAAAAGGAAGCTGACAAAGGAGAAGAAGTTGAAAAAAAAAACAGAAAAAGAAGAAGTTGAGAAAGAAGAAGAAGAAGCTGGAAAAAATAAAAAAGAATTAGTCAAAACAGATGAAAAGGAATAGGAAGAAAAAGAACCAGACAAAAAAGATGAAGAACAGAAAGAAGAATAAGAAGAAAAAGACAAAGAAGAGGCAGAACAAGAGAAAAAGGACGAGAAAGAAGAAGAGAAAAGGGAGGAAGAAGAAGAAAATGTCCATGATGTGGTGATGGATATCGTTGATTTCATCAACAATAACATTTATGTTGATGAGAAGAAAGACATTTGAATGAAAATATGGTGAAAGTTAGACAATCTTTTTATTTGGGCAACAAATGAGTTGAATGATCGTTGGATGATATCACAAACAATTTTTTATTTTATGAAAGTTCTTAGAATTTGATAATGAATCTATTTTTCTCAAACTGTGTTGTTGTAGGGAACCTAAATATGCTTTGTGTTATCATAGATGATATAGTGTATGGTTAACATCATAGAATGCATTTTAAGTCTTTCGTATACTACTAAAATAGTCGACTATTTCCATGTTAGTCGATTTTAAGTTGATTTGTAGTTTAATCGACTACGATTCTATGAATAGCAGTATTAACATTCTACTAAAATAGAAAGATTTTTATTTATTCAATCTCACTACATTGATGTTACACTATTCCAAACAACGAATACTAGCATTATACCACATAACATCATTTTTAGGTCATTCTCCCTTTCTTCGGTCAAAATCAACTTTTATTTTAGTTGATCCCCCTTTATTTGGGTGTCTTGTAGCAATATTTTCAAGTGATCCCTACGCTCTTCAACTTCTTTGAATAATGTCATGAGGAAATCTCTATTCTCTTCATATTCTCGAAGCCTTTGTAGTAGATTAAATTTTACAACGCCATAAAAATTTGATGTCTCGAGCTCCGAACTCAATGTTGATAAACTACTTGGGGGTGATACCTCATCAAGCCATTTAAAATACGGGCACGCACCATTACCCTAAAAAATTAATAATTAAATAACGATCTACTTAATTTAAGAAAAAATCATACACGACTCACTTTTTCAATTGCACAGTTATAAAATTTACGAACTGAATTTGAGTTTGTGTGTGACGTCTTCAAGACAGCCGCATTCCTGCAAAGATAAATTATAGTCTTTTTGAATTGGATATTTGAGATACTTGAGATATTGTACAATTTTAAAATAAAAATAAAGTAGAGAAAATGATGAGTGATTGAGGACTTTATATCTATATCTATATCTATAATCTATAATCTATAATATATTAAAAGTGTGAAGGAATTTAGAAATATTGTTTGAACTTTTTGCTCTCCATTAAAAGATTCTGCTTTAACGCAATTGTCTTTTCATCTATTTCCTTCAATTATTAATTAATTATTAAAAAATTAAATAATCCTAAAATTATATGGTAAGATAAAAAGTATGGAGAATTAATGTTGTTAGATTTTTTCTTTTTCCTTTTCTAAGTGAAAAAGGAGTCCTCAAATTATTAGATAAAGTAATAAGTAATGAGTCCTAAAATATATGATTAAAGATGGAGGAAAAATTAAAAAAGAGGTACATCATTATAAAACAATAAAGAACAAAAAGAAGAGTAGAGAGAATTGAGAGTTATTGTTATTTCTCTTACTTGAGGGATTTGCATATAGATTTTTGTCAAGTGACAATATCAGTATGTGTGACATCTTCAAGTGTTTGGACTTCAAATCAAATAAGTGTTATGCTTACCAAGATGCATCCTTTTATGTCACTTGATAAATGTTTCTACATCAGCATGCTTAAATTAACGTAGAATTTAAATCCTCATAATCTTTTACAATATTACGCCAATACTGTATCAAAGATATCATTGACAGTTTCTCATTTTGTATTGGTTCGCAATGTGACATAACATTTTGAGATCTCATCACTTCATTATTTTCAGGTACCTAAACTTATCATAAAGTTTCATGAAGTGTTATGTCGTAGGCTCTTCAAAGCACATTGACTTCTTATTATGATTATTTGCTCCTTGTTTCATTTGGAACCGATTAGTCTACCATGTTTCATGCATGCATAGACTTTGTCCTTCAAGAACACAAAATAGGAGTACTTGCAGCATAATATGAGATGCTTTTAACATATGACTTGAATTATATTATGAATGAGCATCTGATGATAATTCCTAACATACTTCATAGCTGCTTATAAGCTCCCCCTTATGTTAGGAAAACTAACATACATCCTCCATCTTCTTTGAGGAACATCTTTGTGCATCATGGTATATTCATTAATCATATACCGCACATCAACTATTAGCTGGACAACGTGTGGTTCCTAACTTAGAACCAATTGAGAGGGAAGAAATAATCATAATTTGTTAGTCTAATGCATACAAGTGCTATTGTATGCAATATATCATATTTCAGACTAACACATGAAGTTTTGTTCTCATTAGCAATGATTTAGCTATTTATCGAAGGCATTTAATGCCAAACCATCATCATCAAGATGAATTGTCTTGATTACACAATCTGAAAATTATGTTCTTAACTCAATTTTATTGAGCAAGCAACATTATGAATGTCAAACTTCAGGTTGACAATAAATGTATAAGTGATTATCTTATATCGATGCATCTTAATAGATCACATGACTGGTGAACGGGCCCATATTCACCTTTTATATTTTTCAGATTTCAAGGGATCCAATCCCAAAATTAGTTGGTCCAAGCAACGTATCATGAGAATAAGCAACATTAAAGTTCATGAAGAATTTTCGAATTCTTCAATGTATGTTTAATACTTAATATATACATCTTTAAGATGTCGCAATCGTTCATGTCAATTTATGAACTTTTATACTAGTAAACTCCAAGTTTACCATGACATGTATTTTTTTCTTTAGTAAATTTCAGATTTACTATTACATGAATAAATTTCATATTTACTACTTTAGAAGTAGATTTTAAAATAACTTTTCTCAGTTATTCTGCCTCATTCGGAGGTGAGTTGTGATACCATCACAATCAAGTGCACGTTTGCATTAATAAGGTTCTCATTCCCTAGGAATAGAATATAATTGTGCCTTAGCCTTTAAGCCTATCAAATTATAATAGCTTATAACCTCTTTCATGATATTGTTACTTCAGGAGCAAATCGAGGCATAAGTATGATAAAGAGAATTTCTCTATATTGCTACCACATTCACTTCAAGAATGGAGCAACTTATCATATATTGCTACCACATTCACTTCTTTGAAATGGAGAATATTCAATGGATAAGTTTCATGACTTTTCATCAAAAACACATTATTTTGCCTTAGCCATCATAATATCATCAATATGGTGCATTGAGATTCAAACTCAACGTGTTACCCATATAAAGGCATCGTAGGCATAAATCAATGGGACTTGAACCCAACATATTATCATCCATTTTGATAATATTATTCTTGAGGAATAAATTTAAAACATAAATGGTTCCAAACCAATTATTTTTCCTCAAATTCAACAATAATTATATTATTAATAGCAAAAGACAGATAACATAAGAAATTACTAACCTTGAAATTAACGTTAGATTTATAATCTCATCTTGTTTGGCAGAGTCTCATGCTGATAACGTGTTATAAACTAATAAGAGAAGAAATAAGAATCACTCTCTCGATTCTCTCTACTCTTCTTCTTTATTCTTTATTAGTTTATAACATACATATTTTTTTAAAAAAAATTGTAGAATGGTATACATATTACGTATTACTATTTTACTTGATACAGATTTAGGAATTTTCTCTCTTTTTAAAAAAATACCAAAACAGTTTTAGGAGTTTTTTTTTTTTTTTTACCAAAGTTGGTTTAGGGTTGTTTTTTAAAAGAAGTTAATATTATACATTATTTAGGTTTTAAATTAATTAAGGTCCTTATTTATTCTAGGCAAGAAATCATAATATTTCACACTTTAAATCAACTAAAAGTTTATCTTATATATAAAAGATTTTCTACAATTCTATTTAAGTAATATTTTCGATCAAACTTTATAAGAAATAATCGACTTAAGCTACTTTTACGTTTTTCTCTTATTTTGATTTTACTATTATAATTATATACAAACTCTAATAATATATGAAATTTTAGACCCAAAATATATGGAAAGAATATTTCATAATCGTGAGAGTATTTCAAAAATTAATTGTACCATTTTATTTCCTCCTAAAACTACATTATATTTTTGGGTGTAGTCGTAAATAATTAAGGATAGAGAGCAAAAAGAAAAGAAGTTAGAGTTTCCTGTGAAATACTACCTTTGATTTAGAGTGATACTCTTTCTTGTGTTATTAGTGTTATTAAATCATAATCATGAGTAAAAACTTGTGGGGTCTTGGGATGAAACGTAATGTGTTAAAGGTGTACGTTGCAGTCCTTTATATGTATATCTTTTCTTTTTCTCTTAGGGTCGTTTAGGATCGTTTGGTGTGAGGTATTAAATCATATAGTCTCAAAATAAAATAATAGTTACGGAATAAATTTTTTGATGCTATGTTTGATTGTCAAATTCGAGATAACTTATCCTGAAATTAACAAATAGTATCGGAATAAGTTATTCCATCTAAGGGGTGGTATAAATAATTTCGCCATATTTTAACTTAGGATAAAGTAATAAAATGACAAAATTACACTCTAAATATTTTAATTATCACTTTTCATATATATTTATATATGTATATAAATTTACTACTATATATAAGAGAGAACGCGAGATTTTGATAGTCCTTACATTAAATTTTTTTGATAATTTTATCCCTAATTTAAATTTTAATTACTCTACAAATTTTCGTTTATTTTGATAAATTTGAACAATTATATGGGCTTAATATGTATATGTGTATATATACATATACATATACATACATATATATATATACACACACATATATATATGTATATATAAACTTTTTGAGTCATAACACTTTGTTTCTAAAAGCTTTACTTTTACTCTTCTTATGGGAGATTCTTCTAACCGACATAAACTATGTGAGCTACCATGGAGTCCAACGTCTTACCCATAGAACGTGAGATTTTGTTAATCTTTACATTAAAGTTTTTTGATAATTTTATCTCTAAATTAAATTTTAATTACTCTACAAATTTTCTTTCATTTTGGTATATTTGAATAATTATACGGACTTAACTATTTATACAATCAAATTCAAAATTGATCCAAGGGTTTATTGTCTTTGTATTTTGTAATCATTGATCTTACTTTAAATTTTTATTTTTCCTAACAAATTTATCATGGACAAGTAATTAAAGCATCTTGACATTCCCTTTCTAACTTAGTGCATGCTTAATTATTAAATAAAAAATTATTTTTTATATATAGTTAAACATGTTTGAATTTTTTTATTTTTTTTTAAAATACAATTCAACTTTTCAAATATTAATGATACTAAATAATGTAAGATGAGAGTAATTCTTTGTCACATTTTTTGATGATGAATGTTTTTTTTAAAAAATGTAATTATCAATATTTTATAGAATTTAGGACAAAATAAGTAATTTAACATGAAATATTAAAATAAATAAGGCGAAGGATATTTTTGTAGATAAATTATCTATTCTTAGAAAGGATGTAACGCCTATCATTTTTAGTAACACAAATCAAACAATTACTAAAAAATAAGACGAGGATAACTTATCCCAGGACAACTAATCTCAGTATAACTAATCTCAGTATAACTACTCTCAATATAACTAATTCAAGTATAACTTATTTCCCAACCAAACAACCCCTTAGATTTTATATAAGATCATCGTGATTTTGTAACTTTTAATTTATTTTAATGGTGCACCTATTTCAGATGTACTCATGCTCAGTGAGCGTTAAGCTCTCAAAGAGATCTTCATGGTATCTTGGTGCTCAGTGTATTAAAATGTAAGGAGTGGTATCAATCACTTTAAGTTTTTGCGCCATAGGAAGCTCGGCTTTAAGTTCAACATAATTGAGGTTAGTATGTCAATTGAGCTCTACTTATCTAATTAGTTTACTAATTGTCTTTTTAATATTGTTGTAGTTTTTCTTCAATTCTGGTGTTGTTTGTTTTATTGTAACCAAAAGAAAAGTGGAGATAAAAGTAAGTAAAGTAAATATCTTTTTCTTTTTGAATTTATGATAGATAATTCAAATATTAACATTGTTGTTTTTTTGTTCTTTTGCCTCCCTCTGCTCTGACCTTATTCAACAACTTATCAGATATATACACATTATTTTCGAATACATGATAACTGATTCAAACATTAACTTGAATTTTATGTTCTGTTCTTGTTCGTCTAGATCATTATAACCTTATTCATTATATTATTTTAATTGTTTAGATTTCACACCTATATTCTACTTAAGGATGGAGATTAATCTCTTCAATCACTTCTTTTCGTGGTGGTGTAAGATTGGGAGACTTTTACTTAAAGACTCCATGGTTAAGGGAAAAAAAGCCAGAAAGTATATTGAGAGAGAAAAGAATTAAGCCCTTTGAATTTCATATTTAAACCATAGTTTCATGTACCTTTTCACCATTAAATTTTTGTTCAGGCAACAAATGACATCGTGAACTGTTAATGTTGTTGGGCCTTTATTGGTGATAGTATTACCATATGAGGTTAAATTAGTTGATAGGTTGAAGATCTTTCTTTATATTAAATCAAAACATCCAAATGTTTTTCACGATATATATCTTACATGGCTCTCTAATTGTAGATCTCATGCATAATTAGATATTTCTCTTTAGCATCTTGGTTCGATATCGCGATTCATTGTCAATCGTGCAAAAGACATGGCACCGAAAGTCGCTACGAAAGATAAAATGAGTCACAAGGCTATGTCTTAGTCTGATCGACAAGAAACATCTAAATGTGTTTCCTATAAATTTCATATCTGCATTTTGTGTATCCTGGAATG
Organism: Capsicum annuum; assembly: GCF_002878395.1. Taxonomy (NCBI): domain Eukaryota; kingdom Viridiplantae; phylum Streptophyta; class Magnoliopsida; order Solanales; family Solanaceae; genus Capsicum; species Capsicum annuum. Next base: position 26,775,794 of record NC_061119.1, read on the forward strand.
CATGATATCATAGCCTCCTCAATTAGGACTCTTTGGGTGTGCTGCTTCTAATTATTTTTGTGTTCAGTGAAAGCTAGGAAGAAAACAAAAAGAGGTATAGGGCAGATAACAGTTTCATCAATCATTTCTTGGATGGTTTTTTGACTGTGCACACATAATAGATGATTCAGTTCATTATACTTATTCATGCTCAAGGAGCTTCTACGTTGTGTGATTATCTGGTCTTCATCTCCTTTGCTTTTTCTTCCTAACCTCACTCAAAAATAAATGATCAGAAAAAATAGTTTATATGAGGGTTCAACTTTTGATATGAATGAGCTGAAACCATTGTGGAAAAGTTTTATAATTTCAGCCCCTAAACAGTTCAGCATTCCCTTATATATATGTGTAATGGATTTTCATCATCAACATGAAAGTACTTGCCACACGTCCCTTCTTTCAGCATCTTTACACTCTTTTTAGGTAACATATTTCAATCCTAATCCTGTCTGCTTGTGTATGTAATCAGGCACCATAATGTGTGGAAGATCGGGATGAAGCACTTCATGAGATAGGAAAACAATCATATGAGACAGCCCTCTCCCTTGAAAAGGCAACAACACTGCTAAAAGCAGTTGAAAGCTTACTAGTTTTGGTGATTGGGGGAGCTGAAGATGTAATTGTACCTTCAAAGTCTGTTCAAGCTATGGCTTTTAAAATTCTTTACTTTAAACAAAATCATCTTTTTCCTATTTTTCTAATATTTAAGAGTTAAAAAATAATTAAATAAATTTATGGGAAAATATTTCCTTATTAGAAGTCATCAAAGTTAATGACAACTAATACTTTTTTCATTAGTTTAAGAATTCTAAATTAACTAAATTTGATTTTAAGAAGATATTTATCACAAATATGTTCAAATTAATGTGTCTTTCTTAGCCTCTAGCAACAAGGGAAAGAGATACTGCATGACAAACGCAAAAGTGATGATGTAAAATATTTACGTGCTTACACTAAAATAATGTGTTTATGTTTACAATATTATATTAAAGTGTGGAGAATCTTTGAAAAGTGATTTAAACTTTTAAACTTCGTTAAAAATCTCCGCAATAGATAAAATAATTTAATTTTAAATAGTCAAACGTTACACGTGCGAAACATATGTGACTAAACTAGTATGAAGTAAAAAGAAGTACTATCATTTAAGAAGTATTAAATTAGCCGTTTGTTATCGTTGGAATAGTAATTATGATTTTTGAATTATTGGAGACAATTAATAGACTGTCATCGATCTTGACCTATGTCAATCCTTGACTCATCATAATAGTATATCGTAGACCAGCTGAATTAGTAGACCCTCACTAGCATGTTGTTTAAAAGGAAATAATTAAATAAAAAATAAATAAATCATGAGATTCTACACATATGAAGGAGTTTAAAAAAGTGACATGATCATGTAATAGTCCACACAAATTAAGGGTGTGATCGAAGGGGTATTTGGGTGGGTAGTAGTTGAACAAACAATATTCTCAAAATATACTTGTGCTTTGAGGGTCCGTCGATTCATACGATCTACCGTAGACGTGTATAGTCAGTCTAGCATGGTTTGTTATCAAGATCGATGGTTGATCCCATAGTTCTATGTATATGGTTTTAGATCCTCACTAGCATGTTATTTAAAAGAAAATAAAAAAAATATATAGTATGGAATTCTAACATATAAAAGAGTTTAAACAAGTGACATGATCATGTA